>NC_088358.1:27820000-28420000 GCF_036884655.1 Musa acuminata AAA Group | reverse complement strand
TAAGCAGGTAGGAGTCATCCTAACTGATGGAGGTAGGAATCCAAATCTTCAAAGCACCCACTGCAATATTTAAATGTTAGCACGCACGAGGGCAACGAGTTACTCATTGTTGATGATCGATAATGGTGTGGAGGCATTATACCATAGCGCTTAAAGGCAACCTCTGTCGGCAACCATTTCAGGCAAACCTTTCATCATCGGGGGACATATCATGATGCCGACGACTCCTCCTCTCTCCCTCTCCGCTCTTATCTTCTCTTCTTATCCCTCTCTTCCTCTTGTTCGCATTCCCGTCATTTATGAATTCTTCGCTACCTGCAGGGATAGGAGTCATCCTAACCGATGGAGGTGGGAATGCAAATCAGTCAAAGCACCCACTGCAATATTTAAATTTTGGCACGCGGTCAACGAGTCACTCGATGATGATGATCGAAAATAGTATCGACACAAGGAGGCATTATCCTATCTGCTGGGATCGGAGTCATCCGAAACGATGGAGGTGGGAATCCAAATCTGTCAAAGCACCCACTGAAATATTTAAATGTTGGCACGCGGGCATCGAGTTACTACTCATTGTTGATGATCGATAATGGTGTCGACTCAAGAAGGCATTATCTCATCGCGCTTAAATGCAACCTCTGTCGTCAACCATTTCACGCAAAACTTTCATCCTCGGACGACATACCATGGCCGACGCCTCCTCCTCTCTCCCTCTCCTCTCTTCTCTTCTTATCCCTCTCTTCCTCTTGTCCGCACTCCTGTCATGGCGATGGACCAAGAGTGTTCGCAAAAACCTCCCGCCAAGTCCCCCTTCGTTCCCCATCATCGGCCACCTCCACCTCATCGCCAAGCTCCCGCCTCATCGCGCCTTGGCTGCCATCGCCGCCGCCCGCGGCCCCGTCGTACTTCTCCGCCTCGGATCACGCCCCGTCCTCCTCGTCTCCTCCGCTCCCGCCGCGGAAGAGTGCTTCACTGCTCACGACGTCGCCTTCGCCAATCGCCCCAACCTCCTCGTCCCTGAGATGTTAGGCTTCGTCTGCACAACCATGGGCTTTACCCCCCACGGCCCCCACTGGCGCGACCTCCGACGCATCTACGCCGTTCACCTCTTATCCTCGGCCGCCCTTCGCTCCTCCTCCGACTCACGGACCCGCGCGGTCCGGTCGCTCGCTAAGGCCCTCTTCCTCCAGCCCGGAGATTCTGAGCCGGACGGTCCGCGGCGGGTGGAGATGAAGTCGAGGTTCTTCAATCTGGCGTACGACGTGATTATGACGATGGTGAGCACGGCCCTCAAGGAGGGGTCCGCGGAGGAGAGGCAGCGTTTCCGGGAGATAGTGCAGGAGACGTCTGCGGTGAGCGGGGCGGCAAACGTGGCGGACTTCTTTCCGGCGCTGCGGAGGCTGGGGTGGCGCGGACCGGAGAGGAAGCTCGCGAGGCTCCAGCGGACCAGAGACGCACTTATCGGAGAACTGATCGAGCGTCGTCGCGTCCGCCGGCGTCGGAGTGGCAGCAACGGAGAGGCAGCGGCGGCGATAGGGAACGGAGATAAGGGGAGGGCAACGGTGATCGACGTTATGTTGTCTTTGCAGGAGAGCGATCCGGGAACTTACACCGACGTCACCATTAAGGGCCTCATTGCGGTACGTGTCGTTTCTTCGGTACTCGTAATCTTGCGGTTATGTTCATCTCTCCCCGCTTCGACTCACGACTAAAGTTCATTGAGGGACGCAGAGCGGTAATAGAAGCGCGATTACACCCCTCGCCACAAGTTAGTTGTGATGTCGAGCAGCTCTATGCTTTTAGTAACGTAACAATAATTAAGTTCTAAGAATTAGTAAATAATCATTTATTTTGTATTCACTAATTCCTAAATAGTAACTAATACACACACTACTATCATGTGTAGGAATTACTGGCAGCAGGAACAGACACGTCGGCCGTCACCATGGAATGGGCCATGTGCCTCCTGCTCATCCACCCCGAAGTCCTGCACACGGCGAGGGCCGAGCTCGATGCCAAGATCGGCCAAGGGCGGATGGTGGAAGAAGAAGACATCCCCAATCTCCCCTACCTCAACTGCATCATCTATGAAACCCTCCGGCTGTACCCCGCTGTGCCGCTCCTGGTGCCCCATGAGTCTTCCCAGGACTGCACCGTCGGTGGCTACGACGTGCCTCGCGGCACGATGCTTTTGACGAACGCGTGGGCCATCCACAGGGACCCTAACACATGGGATGAACCCGAGGAGTTCAAGCCGGAGAGGTTCCAGTGCGAGGGAGGGAAGGAGGAGGCAGGGCTTAGGATGCTTCCGTTCGGGTCCGGGCGGCGCAAGTGCCCCGGGGAAGGCCTCGCCATGCGAGTGATCGGGCTGGCACTCGCGACCTTGATCCACTGTTTCGAGTGGGAGAAGCTTCCGGGGGAGGAGGTGGACATGACTGAAGGGCAGGGGCTATCCATGCCCAAGGTAAAGCCATTGGAAGTCGTGTGCACGCCACGCCGCACCATGCTTCATGCCCTTACACAGCTCTGAGAATTGGCAAAGAGTATGGCAAATACGTTCCTCCTATTCAAAAGCTGCTTGTGGGTTCGTTGTTGATACGTGTGCTTTTGTAGTTATCCACGCTTTTGTTCGTGTTGGTTGGCGTCTTACCTGTGTTTGTGGCCTAATTAGTAATTTACAGACTCAGATAGGTGTTAGTGTAAATAACTTTAAGCCGTGGCCTCGGGGCCGACGCGGCTTGGTTCAGGTCCGGATGATGGGGGATCTCCCTGGGACGTTCCTCGAGACTACTGAGGTGGTCGATTACGGTGGTCCGATCGGGACGGGGTCACCGTTTTCTCTGTGAAGGGGTTCCTCGCCTGGGCATTTAGTGGGAGACTTCTGCCTTCGCACCTGCATAAAGGTCGGGTCGGGGAGTTCGGCCCGACCCCTCCGACGATCAAGTTAGTGGATAGTCGCAGGGGGTTTTGATAGCTAAGTTGTGTCTTCTTGTGTGCCTCTTTTTTTTCCTCATTTCCTCCGAGCGCGAGGGTTTTTATAGTGAGGATTACCGTTGCCTGATGTGCCTGCCTGCAGAGAGCAGGGTCGTACTTCTTGTTGCGTCTGACATCGTCGGTGGCGTGGCGTGGCGTGAGGGATTGAGCTTGAGCAGGGTGTTAATGTGCCTTGGTCGGCGTTCCGGTCCAATTGACCAGGTGCTGACAGGTCAGCAGAGGCGTCATTTGGGGCAACTGACGTCACCCGAGTCTTATCGCCATTATTACACTCATCAATAGGTATGACCGTCACTTGTATTATTTATCTGACTCTATATAAATCTAAAAACGAGGTTGGTGCAGTGTCATTCTATTTGAGTGTCCTGTTACATCCATTGCGACAAATCCATCAAAGAATGTCGTACTTTATTCCCTTCTATAATAGGGATAATTCTATATTGCTTATATATGTACTTAGAACTTATTAGTATCATGATTTTTTATATTTAAAAAATTTATATTAAAAAAAATATATTTATGAAAAAAAATATTTTTATTTTATTTTTTTAACATCACTAACTGTACTTAAGAAAGACGTTGCACATGACATTAATTTCAATAGAAATGAGGTGGCTTTTTGTACGGCGACGATAATGTTGTTGCTACTATTGTTGTTGTAACGTCGGAGTTTGTCAACGAGGGTGTTGGGTACTCCTTTGCCTACATCTACCCTGACATGCGCCACCTCATTAGTTCTGATACCAACACCTCCTCCACTCGCATCCACCGCTCTCATAAGGGCACTATCATATTCGATTGCATCCGTAAGCACAAAAATTGGCACCCTTCTTAATTTTATACCGTTCATTCTTCGAAATGAGCTGGCCTACTCCTATCCTCTTTCGTCTTCTTTGAGAGCTCCTCCTCCTTCACCTACGTCCCTCGACAACCCCAACACTCCGTTTCACTCTCCCACCCCATCAGATCCAATCGCCTCATGTCTTTTTGAATTGTTCACCGTAACAGGGACTTGGTCCAACTTCTGGGAGGTGCTGTTGCCGGACTTCACTCCATGATTGAGAACATTTTGGAATTAGTGTCGTAGAGTACATGGCATCTGGTGTCGTACCAATTGGTTAGTGCATGTGGACTCCCATCCCATGTGGACAAACAGTGATTAAGATGGCAGTACCAATTGGACTGCCATCTTAATCACTGTTTGTCCGAAAGCTAAGCATGTTATCCACTGAGAATACTTTTCTTCCCTTCAGCTCATAATTCAGCAGGTCCCAAGATGGACATAATTTTGAATGAAGGTGGACGTAAAACAGGATTTCTAGCATCAAACAAAGTGGAATATACTGAAGCTATCCTCAAAGTGATTAAGATGGCAGAGGCAGAGAGACTAGCAATAGCTGCAGCTGCTAGAAAGCACGCTCAAAGGTTTTCAGAGCAGAAATTCTTGGAGGACTTCAAAGCTGCAGTTCAGCCTATTCTAGCACCCAAATCTTCTTCATGAACTTGATTCAATGATACTGTATTCTTCTCGGATGATAACATTTTCCATGCATGCTGAGCATGTTCTGTGGGTAATAATTTCCTTTTCTTTTGATAAATCTTGAAATATACAACACCGATTTTTGATAGGTTTAGTAATGGTGATGACTATTTTATCTAAGACTCTTGGCAACTGGAAGTTATACTGGGCATCAGAAGTTGTTTGTGCTTCAGCTGCAATCGATGCCTAATGTTAATTTGAACTGTATTGATAATTAGCCATGGGGTGACAATTTGCTAACTCTATGTATATATCTAATGTGGCTTCTTGGAATTGTTGCAGCTTTACATCCTTTTTGAGGATATCTAAGCCAAGCTTTCTGGTTAGACAATTTTGAGGGTATATTTGCAAATAATACTTTTATGTATCTCTTTTCCCAAAAAAAATAATATTTTGAGAATATATTTGTTATCAACTCTGAGTTTGAGAGTAATTTTCTTGTGTTATAGTTTTTCCTATCATCATTTGTTGTCTTAGCCGGTCTATCGTTGCTGGACAGTATCAAATTAAATCCTTAAACGTTAGAATTAGTCGGTTTCAATTTTATATTTTTGTTATAGAGTATTCCTTTTTTATTTGTTTGCCTTTATAATTATTTAGATGCTACATTTAAAATGTAAAACTTTTAAGATTTTATAGTGATATATTTTTTAAATTGTTAATCAGGATAAAATTAAAATTATTAAAATGATACATTTCTTTTGGTGATATATGAGAATTAAGATGTAACATATAAGATTTTATTTGTTTAATGAGGGACTAAACGTAAGCGTTAATCGTATATCATTGTTGGAGGATCCAAAGTCAATAGTAAATAAATAATATTTTGAAACTTCTCTAAAAAAAGATTGCGCATGTCATGACCCGAGCCCGATGGGCTAACTAACCTATCGACTTCGTTTGGTCTAAATCATTGATCAAAATGCTTAAGCTAAAGTTAATAGTAATACACTTATCAGATCCTTATAAGTCAATCTTAGTATTTACCTCGTTTTGATGTGAAACCAATGGGATGTTACGGATCATGACAGCCCATCTTCTGCTACCGGCCTTTTGAAACTTCTGCTGAGGGGTCCACTGGATCAGCGAATCCAACTTTGTTAGATAAACGTAGGCATTCGGGCAACAGTCTCTTTCCAACGTTTGGGACAAGTCACTCGTTGATGATGATTGATCGATACCGGTGTTTGACTCAAGGAGGCATTGTCCCATGACACTTCAGCAACCTCTGTAGGAAACCATTTCACGCAAACCTTCCATCATCCGACGTGTTCTCCTCTCTGCCTCTCCTCTCTTCTCTTCGTATCCCTCTCTTCCTCTTGTTCACATCCGTGTCATTTATGAATTCTTCGCTACCTTTTGGGATAGGAGACATCCTAACCGATGAAGGTCCGAATCCGATTCTGTCAAACCGCCCACCGATGATGATCCATAATAGTGTCGACTCAAGGAGACATTATCCCATGGGGCTTATAAGCAACCATTTCGCGCAAACCTTTCATCCTCGGACAACATACCATGGCCGACGCCTCCTCCTCTCTCACTCTCCTCTCTTCTCTTCTTATCCCTCTCTTCGTCTTGTTCGCATCCCTGGCATGGCGATGGACCAATAGTGTTCGCAAAAATCTCCCCCCGAGCCCCCCTTCGTTCCCCATCATCGGCCACCTCCACCTCATCGCCAAGCTCCTGCCCCATCGCGCCTTGGCTGCCATCGCCGCCGCCCGCGGCCCCGTCGTACTCCTCCGCCTCGGATCCCGCCCTGTTCTCCTCGTCTCCTCCGCTCCCGCCGCGGAAGAGTGCTTCACTGCTCACGACGTCGCTTTCGCCAATCGCCCCAACCTCCTCGCCCCTCAGATCTTAGGCTTCGTCTGCACCACCATGGGCTGGATGCCCCACGGCCCCCACTGGCGTGACCTCCGACGCATCTACGCCGTTCACCTCTTATCCTCGGCCGCCCTTCGCTCGTCCTCCGACTCACGGACCCGCGTGGTCCGGTCGCTGGCTAAGTCCCTCTTCCTCGAGCCCGGAGATTCTGAGCCGGACGGTCCGCGGCGGGTCGAGATGAAGTCGAGGTTATTCAATCTGGTGTACGACGTGATGATGGGGTTGGTGGCCACGGCCCTCGAGGAGTCCGCGGAGGAGAGGCATCGTTTCCGCGAGATAGTGGAGGAGACGTCTGCGGTGAGCGGGGCGTCAAACGTGGCGGACTTCTTTCCGGCGCTGCAGAGGCTGGGGTGGCGCGGGCCGGAGAGGAAACTCGCGAGGCTCGTGCAGAAGAGAGACGCACTAATCGGACAACTGATCGAGCGTCATCGTGCCCGCCGGCGTCGTAGTGGCAGCAACGGAGATAAGGAGAGACCAACGATGATCGAGGTTATGTTGTCCCTACAGGAGAGCGATCCGGAAACTTACACCGACGTCACCATTAAGGCCCTCAGTGCGGTGCGTCTCGTTTCTTTGCAATTCGTAATTTTCGGTTATGTTAGTCTCCCCGCTTAAATTCGTGACAAAGTGCATTGATGGACGCCGAGAGGTAATAGAAGCGAGATTACATCCGTCGCCGCAAGTCGGTTATGATGTCAAGCTGATCCATTTTTTCAGTAATAATAATTAAGTTCTAAGAATTAGTAAATAATCGTTTATTTTCTATTCACTAATTCTTAAAAAGTAAATAATGCACACAGCACTTTTCATGTATAGGAATTACTGGGAGCAGCAACAGACACGTCGGCCTCCACCATGGAATGGGCCATGTGCCTCCTGCTCATCCACCCCGAAGTCCTGCACGCGGCGAGGGCTGAACTCGATGCCAAGATCGGCCAAGGGCGCATGGCGGAAGAAGAAGACATCCCCAACCTCCCCTATCTCAACTGCATCATCAATGAGACCCTCCGGCTGTACCCCGCTGTGCCGCTCCTGGTGCCCCATGAGTCTTCCCAGCACTGCACCGTCGGTGGCTACGACGTGCCTCGCGGCACGATGCTTTTGGCGAACGCGTGGGCTATCCACAGGGACCCTAACACATGGGACGAGCCTGAGGAGTTCAAGCCGGAGAGGTTCCAGTGTGAGGGAGGGAAGGAGGCAGGGCTTAGGATGCTTCCGTTCGGGTCCGGGCGGCGCAAGTGCCCCGGGGAAGGCCTCGCCATGCGACTGATCGGCCTGGCACTCGCGACCTTGATCCACTGTTTCGAGTGGGAGAAGCTTCCGGGGGAGGAGGTGGACATGACCGAGGGGCCGGGGCTAACCATGCCCAAGGCAAAGCCATTGGAAGTCGTGTGCACGCCACGCCACACCATGCTTCATGCTCTTTCACAGCTCTGAGAGTTGGCATACAGTGTGGCTAATACGTACGTTCCTCCGGTTAAAAACTTGCTTGTGCTTTAGTAGTTATCGACGCCTTTGCTCGTGTCGGTTGGCGTCTTCCCTGTGTTTGTCGCCTAATGAATAATTTACACGCTGAGATAGGTATGTCCATCTCTTGTATTATCATAATCCATATAAATCTAAAACCGATGTTGGCGCATTGTGTCATCCTATTCGAGTGTCTCGTTACATCCATTGCGACCAATCCATCAAAGAACGCCGTACTCTATTCCCTTTAATTACATATCACTTATCCCTTATTTAACATGATTTTTATATTTAAAATATTTATCATTGGTGCATCCGTGAGCGCCAATGCAGCACACCTTCTCTCCTTTGCACCGTCCATCATTCGAAACAAGTTGACCTGTTCCTCTCTTTCACCTTCTTTGAAAGCCCCTCCTCCATCTTCGTTCCTCTACAATCCCAACATTTCAGTTCACTCTCCCGCCCTATCGAATCCAACCTACTTTAGCTTGGGACACGTTGATCTGGGATTCCGTTTTGGCCCCATAGAGAACCAATACATTTTTTGTGTCTTCTCCGGTTTGCTCGACTACCTCCTTTCATTGTCGTCCTCCTTCAATCACTTCTATCACACTCTATCCTAGTGCCTCCCAATCCATCGGACTGCCAATCATAGTCTTACTTTGCTTGCCCTCATCCTTTGCTTTACCAAGGACCTCTCCAAAATTGCCACTAAGTTTGGCTGTATAGCTATACCGTTGGAGACCTCTAAGAAATTGGACAACAGCAAAGTTCCCAACCTCATCGCTAACCTCAACGATCAAAGAAAATAAAGAAGGTTAGGAAATAAATAAGCAGTCAAAGGAACAACTTGCGCACCAATGGTGTGGCCGACCATAGGACAGTACCGAAGGCAATCTCAAAGGTCTTAAAAGAACAAAGGAGGCATATTGGCATATGGCTAACAAGATGGCGTATGCAAACCTCGAGCCGACATTAATGGGATAATGTGTTCTTTTGATGTTGTTGGGGGAGGACATGTGTTCATATTCTATAGCTTTTCTTATCATCACTTTTGTCTCATCCGATCGATCGCTGCTAACACAAGGAGCACCATATCAAATGATAGAGGCTCTCTCCAATTACATTCAAACTGATTTTATTTTTTGGCGAGACAAATTAAATCCTTAAGCGTTGGAATTATTATGTTACAATTTAATATTTTTGTTGTAGAATATTCCTTTTTTATTTTTTTTAATCTTTTTAATTATTAAAATACTATATTTAAAATATAAAATTTTAAAATGATATATTTTTAAAATTTTTAATCTGGATAAAATTAAAATTATTAAAATGATACATTTTTTTTTGTGACATCTGAGAATTAAGATGTAATTCTTATATAAGATTTCGTTTGTTCTAATAGGACACATTCTCGTATACTCCAGTGGTAACAGTCAACAGTCATGTCAAAGTTAATATGGAGCATTAAGACTGATATGACACATGCATCGACACAACACCTCAGACTTAGATGCGACAACCACCTATTCCTACGTTGTTCGACCTATTCCTACGTTGTTCGAAGCCGTACAAGATGCGTGGGCAATGAAAAGTAAGCAACGGTCTCTTTCCAACGTTTGGGAAAAAGATTGCCCATCTGCTAACGGCCTTTTGAAACTTCTGCTGAGGGGTCCACTGGATCAGTGAATCCAACTTTGTCAAGGAAAACGGTGTTGACTCAAGGAGGCATTGTCCCATGGTGCTTAAGCAACCTCTGTCGGAAACCATTTCATGCAAACCTTCCATCCTCGGACGTGTTCTCCTCTCTGCCTCTCCTCTCTTCTCTTCGTATCCCTCTCTTCCTCTTGGTCACATCCGTGTCATTTATGAATTCTTCGCTACCTTTTGGGATAGGAGACATCCTAACCGATGAAGGTCCGAATCGGATTCTGTCAAACCCCACCGATGATGATCCATAATGGTGTCGACTCAAGGAGACATTATCCCATGGGGCTTATAAGCAACCATTTCGCGCAAACCTTTCATCCTCGGACAACGTACCATGGCCGACGCCTCCTCTCTCCCTCTCCTCTCTTCTCTTCTTATCCCTCTCTTCCTCTTCTTCACTATTCGTAGTCTTCCGGTTATGTTCCTCGCCCCGCTTCCGTTCACGACTAAAGTGCATTGATGGACGCCGCGCGGTAATAGAAGCGGGATTACATCCCTCGCCACAAGTCAGTTGTGATGTCGAGCAGCTCTATACTTTTAGTAAAAATAATTAAGTTCTAAGAATTAGTAAATAATCATTTATTTTGTATTCGCTAATGCCTAAATAGTAAATAATACACACACTACTTTCATGTGTAGGAATTACTGGCAGCAGGAACAGACACGTCGGCCGTCACCATGGAATGGGCCATGTGCCTCCTGCTCATCCACCCCGAAGTCCTGCACACGTCGAGGGCCGAGCTCGATGCCAAGATCGGCCAAGGGCGCATGGCGGAAGAAGAAGACATCCCCGATCTCCCCTACCTCAACTGCATCATCAATGAGACCCTCCGGCTGTACCCCGCCGGGCCACTCCTGCTGCCCCGTGAGTCTTCCCAGGACTGCACCGTCGGAGGCTACGACGTGCCTTGCGGCACGATGCTGTTGGTGAACGCGTGGGCCATCCACAGGGACCCTA
Source organism: Musa acuminata AAA Group (assembly GCF_036884655.1). Lineage (NCBI taxonomy): Eukaryota > Viridiplantae > Streptophyta > Magnoliopsida > Zingiberales > Musaceae > Musa > Musa acuminata. The sequence continues at coordinate 28,409,447 of NC_088358.1, read as the reverse complement.
ACATATGGGACGAACCCGAGGAGTTCAAGCCGGAGAGGTTCCAGTGCGAGGGAGGGAAGGAGGAGGCAGGGCTTAGGATGCTTCCGTTCGGGTCCGGGCGGCGCAAGTGCCCCGGGGAAGGCCTCGCCATTCGACTGATCGGCCTGGCACTCGCGACCTTGATCCACTGTTTCGAGTGGGAGAAGCTTCCGGGGGAGGAGGTGGACATGACTGAAGGGCAGGGGCTATCCATGCCCAAGGTAAAGCCATTGGAAGTCGTGTGCACGCCACGCCGCACCATGCTTCATGCCCTTACACAGCTCTGAGAATTGGCAAAGAGTATGGCAAATACGTTCCTCCTATTCAAAAGCTGCTTGTGGGTTCGTTGTCTGATACGTGTGCTTTTGTTGTTATCCACGCTTTTGTTCGTGTTGGTTGGCGTCTTACCTGTGTTTGTGGCCTAATTAGTAATTTACAGGCTGAGATAGGTATGACCGTTACTTGTATTATCTTACTCCATATAAATCTAGTAATTTACATGCAGTGTCATCCTATTTGCGTGTCATGTTACATCCATTGCGACAAATCCATCAAATTATGGACTACAATAAGGAGGGTTCAGAAATAAATAAACGGTCGAAGGAACAACTAACAGAATTGAGCAATGATGATTATTTGTACCCCATTTTAAACTATAAGATCAGTCTGAGAGTTGACAAGGTGAAGCTGCTGCAAGTGCAATGGCCGGTCGCCGTCCAGGTGGACCAGCCTTTGGTGGCCGTGGTGGAAACGGCACCCGGAGACGGTGGCTTACCATATCAGTTACCGTCGTGCACGATTTAGCCTCATCCAGAGGCGCGTATGTGGGTGGCTTCTCCCTTCATTTTCGACTTCACAGCTTCGTCAATGTCTCGAACGTCATTCCAATGGGAGTCGTAAGTCTTTGCCTCTTCACAATCCATCTCCGTCTAAAACAAGTCTATTGTTCTCGACGAAGCGGCATCAAAAGACTTTGAGCACCACTGTGTCTTTTCCTGGTTCGATTTTATTTTTTTTCTCATTTAAGTTTTATTGCTGCTTCATATATATATATATATATATATATATATATATATATATATATATATATATATATATATATATATATATATATATATATATATATAACGAAGATAATTCGTTTTGTTTTTAAAAACAAAGGTGTTGATGAGGGTAATAATGGCAACATGACGCGCCACGACGCCAGCCATGCCTGGACGACACTCTGTCGGAAGAAGGCAATAATACCGACGCGATGTGCGCTGACGTCACCCGCTCTCAGACAACGACTTCATCGTTGTATGACCCAACACGCTTGGTCGAGACAGAGGAGAACGACGACGGAGGCACGCCCATGCCCTACGGCAGTTCGGTTCTTCACGCAACGCCAACAACAATGTCAGACGCCATCAGAGGTACGATCCTGCTCCTACGAGCAGGCACATTAGGTAACACTAAACTTCCCTATAAATACCCCCGAGTTCTATATGAAGGGGGGGGGGGAGAGAAAAAGAACAGACCACTTCCCGTCACTAACTTGATCGTCGGAGGGGTCGGGCCGAGCTTCCGACTCGACTTATGTGCAGGTGTAAGGACGGGGTTGCTTCTTCCCGACACTGCGGAAAAGCTTCCCACCCGACGCAACGTCCCGACCGGACCACCGTAATCGACCACCTTGGCGGTCTCGAGGAACGTCGTATAAGATCCCCGCCTATTCGAACCCAAACCAAGCCGTGTTGGCCCCGAGGCCACGGCATAAAGTTGTTTACACTAACGGATGTGATCTTTTTTAAATTAAAAAAAAAAATTAATTTCATTCCCGTGTCAATTGATGTTTTCTTATCAGCTATAAAATTCCTGCTTATTTCAGTGGCGTTTAGTTATCGACTCTGAGATTGCGAGTAATTTCTGTAGCTTTTCTTATCACCACACGTTGATCGTTACCAAGACATGAAGCACTGCATCGAATGGTTAGAGGCCGTTTCTCCAAATATATTCAAACTGATTTTTTACAAGAAAATGTTCAATTTTTTTTTCATTTTTGTCGTAGAATATTCAAGCACGGCAGACGGTGACTGCATCAGGGTGAAATTAATTTTTTAAAATGATACATTTATGGTGATATCCGATTTTTTAGATAATAGATGTGTTCCAAGTGGGACGAAATCAGACATGCTTCTGTTGCCCAGGCGTTGATCAGACGGTGATCTCGGAGGACCCACGTCAATAACCTAACCCCATCCTTGAGCATACAAGGCAGGGCTGCTTCATCATTTTGGTTTCAGCCCATCCCTGCAAAACCGCTCATCTTTGGACAAGTATGGCCGACGACGCCTCCTCTCTCACTTTCCTCTCTTCTCTTCTTTTCCCTCTCCTCGTCCTGTTGCTCGCATCCCTGTCACGGCGATGGCTGAAGAGTGCTCGCAAGAATCCCCCGCCGAGCCCCCCATCGTTCCCCTTCATCGGCCACCTCCACCTCATCGCCAAGCCCCCGCTCCACCGCGCCCTCGCTGCCATCGCTGCCGCCCGCGGCCCCGTCGTACTCCTCCGCCTCGGATCCCGCCCCGTCCTCCTCGTCTCCTCCGCTCCCGCCGCGGAAGAGTGCTTCACCGCCCACGACCTTGCCTTCGCCAACCGCCCCCGCCTACTCGCCGCTCAGATCCTAGGCTACGGCTGCACAACCATCGCCTGGTCCCCCTACGGTCCCCACTGGCGCAACCTCCGCCGCATATCCGCCGTCCACCTCTTATCCACGGGCGCCCTCCGCTCGTCCTCCGACTCACGGACTGGCGCGGTCCGGTCGCTCGCGAAGTCCCTCTTCCTTGAGGGCGGCGATTCGGGGCCGCCCGGCCCGCGGCGGGTGGAGATGAAGTCGAGGTTCTTCAATCTTGCGTACGACGTGATGATGGGGGTGGTGGCCACGGCCATCGAGGGGGAGTCCACGGACGAGAGGCAGCGATTCCGGGAGGTGGTGGAGGAGACGTTTGCGGTGAGCGGGGCGGTAAACGTGGCGGACTTCTTTCCGGCGCTGCGGAGGCTGGGCTGGCGTGGGCATGAGAGGAAGCTCGCGAGTCTCCAGCATAGGAGGGACGCGTTAATCGGGGAACTGATCGAGCGTCATCGCGTCCGCCGCCGTCAGAGTTGCCGCAACCGAGAGGCGGCGGCGGCGGCGGGGAAAGGAGACGAGGGGAGGACAACGGTGATCGACGTTATGTTGTCCTTGCAGGAAAGCGAGCCGGAAACGTACACCGACGTCACAATTAAGGGCCTTATCGTGGTACGTGTTCTTTCTTATTTCTTCGTCATTAACCGGCTATGTCACCTCCCGTCTCGGAGCCGAATTACCGGCTATGTTCATCTCCCACCGAGCAGCGGAACTATCGCTGTCGCCATTTCGAGGGATTAGTTATCTTTAACATTGATCTTTATAATTTCAAAAATTATTCATTGTTCTAATAAAATTTATTTTTTATTTTTTATTTTATAAAATTATATTTTTAAATTTATATAAAAGTATTGATATTTTATTTTATAAATATAAAATTCTTAATATTATCACGTAAAAAATTATATGTAAAGATAATTAATTACGGAAGGATAATGTATAATTAGCTTCACTTTAATAAAAATATTAGTCATGGCTTAAGTCGGCATATGAAGCAACAGTCTTATTAGTTAATTTTGTACCGTGCCCACTAAATATTGACTGCCATAAAAAAAAAGAAAAAAAAAAGAGTATATGACCCTCAACCTCCAATGATAACATACTAACAAATGATAGAATTTGATCCTATTGGAGGGTTGTGATAGAGGCAGACACGAGGAGAAGGAAATAATACACGCTCTTTTCATGTTTAGTCACTATTGGCAGCTGGAACAGACACGTCGGCCGTCACCATGGAATGGGCCATGTGCCTCCTGCTCAACCACCCTGAAGTCCTGCACGCGGTGAGGGCCGAGCTCGATGCCAAGATCGGCCAAGGGCGCATGGCGGAAGAAGAAGACATCCCCGATCTCCCATACCTCAACTGCATCATCAATGAGACCCTCCGGCTGTACCCCGCCGGGCCGCTCCTGGTGCCCCATGAGTCTTCCCAGGACTGCACCGTCGGTGGCTACGACGTGCCTCGCGGCACGATGCTGTTGGTGAACGCGTGGGCCATCCACAGGGACCCTAACACCTGGGACGAGCCCCAAGAGTTCAAGCCGGAGAGGTTCCAGTGCGAGGGAGGGAAGGAGGAGGCAGGGCTTAGGATGCTTCCGTTCGGGTCCGGGCGGCGCAAGTGCCCCGGGGAAGGCCTCGCCATGCGAGTGATCGGGCTGGCACTCGCGACCTTGATCCACTGTTTCGAGTGGGAGAAGCTTCCGGGGGAGGAGGTGGACATGACCGAAGGGCGGGGGCTCACCATGCCCAAAGCAAAGCCACTGGAAGCCATGTGCACGCCACGCCACACCATGCTTGATGCCCTTTCACAGCTCTGAGAGATTGGGATACTTGGCAATGTAATAATAGGTCGGGTATGATCTTTACATAAAAGTGTCGTATGCACACGATTAGTCATATCTCAACCAGACTAATTAATCCTAATGTAGTTCAAAGTCTACTTCTATTGTGTTGTAACCATACTGCTCGCTACATTACCTTCCTCATATTACCTCCTTTCGAAGCCTAATTAGCGTGCTGAGATATCGACATCTTACCTCGCTACATTACCTTCATCCTCTTCTTTTTCTTTTTCTTTTTTTCCTTTTCCTTTTCTCCAAATTAGTCATGGCATCTTCTTTTGTTCCTTTATTGTCACCCCCATCTCCATCCTAGTTTATGATTCTACACTCCCATCAAAAGAAGTCATTATTATGATCTTTATCATATGCTTTTAGATACTGTCTTATAATTCGAAGTATTTTCCTATATGTCTACATATGTAGTTCCTTATAATCCTAAGTATTTTTTCCTATGTCATATATTGTACTTTACGTGTACAATACCCTCAATCGATAAGAGCTACATGGTTTTGTACACCACTGATACACGACGACAAGAAAAAGAGAGAGGGCAACGCAGTATTTACTCGAAATGGAAGACATTGGATCAGTGATCAAGAAAGAGCTTTACATGTTTGATGAAATGAAGGACAACACAATACATCATTCTCTCTCTCTCTCTCTCTCTCTCTCCTTGTCGAGTAGTTTGGTTCTTGGATCCTCGGATCCCACATAGAGCGACTACTCGCGAGTCCGTGGGCGGTCGGTGGCCACCAGCCCATCAGGAGCGCCGTACCTGGGATTGGACTTCCCACCCCATTCGCACTCCACCGCGTATCCTCTCTTCCTTTGCCCTTTCGTTTCGTTCCATGAAACTGTTTCTTTCCCTCTTCCGCCGCCACTGCCCATTCTTGGCGGCCCCGAGTACGTCCTCTCCGTTTCTTCTCCTCCTCGCCGCTACCAGATCCACATGGCGAGTTCCCAAGAGAAAGCGGTGGCGGTGATCTTGATGGGAGGTCCGACCAAAGGTAGGTCTACGCCTCCCCCTCCCCCGTGTCCGATCCTCTCGTTGCTCTTCTCCGTCAACTTGAGGATCCAAGTTCTTGATTCTTGCTTTCGTCGTCGTCGTCGTTGTTCAGGGACCCGGTTCAGGCCGCTGTCGTTGAACGTCCCGAAGCCGCTCGTTCCTTTGGCGGGGCAGCCCATGATTAACCACCCGATCTCCGCCTGCAAAAGAGTACTTCGTCGTTCACTCGATGCTCTCTCTTTTTTATGCATTACGGTGTGACGCATGTTCTTGGAAACCTTTAGATCCCAAATTTGGCGCGGATATACCTGATCGGCTTCTACGAGGAGAGGGAGTTTGCTCTGTACGTCTCGTCCATCTCCAACGAGCTTAGGGTTCCCGTGCGGTTTGTTCTTTGCTATGTGTTTGCTATGGCTTCTTGTAGGTTTAGTTGATTCAAGAATCTTATTATTGTGTACTCTTTCTTTTTAATCGTTAGGTATTTGAGAGAAGACAAGCCGCTTGGCTCGGCAGGAGGGATCTACAAATTTCGGGACCATATAATGGAAGAGAACCCGGTTAGGCGTCTTTTGATCTTGGTCATAGATTTTTGTTGATTCTTGAAATTGAAAACTAGTTTGATCTTCTAGTTTGATTTCATACCTTGTAAGTTCTGGCGTGCTGTATTGATAAGTTAGAGAAAACGCAATACGATTGTTTTCTGATTTGTCTCGTGTTTTTCTTTTGGGTGACAGTGTCACATATTTCTGTTGAATTGCGATGTTTGCTGTAGTTTTCCTCTGTCAGAAATGCTAGGTAAGTTCCTTTTGAAGCTGTAAGATGTTTTAGTGTTCATGTTTCGATCGATCTTGTTCTTAGATAGTTAAATCTTTCATGCTATTGAACATCATTTATGCAAAAACAATTGTCTGTAAAATCTTATTGGGATCTGCAAGTTTTAGGCCAAGAGAACTCAATTCCACTCGCATACTCAAAATTTTCATAATGTTCAGAGTTGCAGCGTGATTGCTTCACGAGTCTCAATTGAATATAAATAAAAGGATATCGAACATGTGAGAAAGTAATAAGTAGAACCAAAGGTAACGAGAGACGTGAGAGATTTATGTATGTTTTAAAGAATGATAGAATTGTAAAATGAAAAAAAAACTCTTTAAATGTGACTAAATACAATGTTTGTGATAGGTTTCATGATAAGTCAGATACTAAAGTTGGGGGAAAATCATCCATTAACACATTAGAACTAAGGAAAAGATAGTAGATAATATTAGATGTAACAAGGATGAAGATCAAATGGTGTTTGTTAATAATAGATAGGTTAGGGAAATGTGGAATATTTATTTTTATGTTTCTAACAAGCAGTCTAAGGTAATTACTATCTGTGGCAGGAGGAAGTGACAAGTATAAAAATAATAGATTTATTCCTTGGACTAAAGCAAGTTAGCCAAAGGAAGCTTCAAGGAGGATTAAATAGGACTTTGATAAAAAGAAAATGTGGGGAAGTAGCCAATTCTACTTTCAAGTATACCATAATATTATACAATTATGTAGATTCCGGAGAATATCATATTGCTGGACCATACCTCTTCCTCATGTCACATTTGTATGGTTTTACATTCAATTGTCTAAATGAACACAGATGCACATAGAAGACATGGTGGTATGGGTACTATTTTAGTAATCAAGGTAAAGTGTGGTTAGTTTCGAATTTGATTTCATCTTATGCTGCTTCCTTTAGGCAGCACCATATGACTTCTCAATATGCTTGCATTGGCTCCTCTGTTTAGGTCTCTGCTGAAACAGCCAACCAGTTTGGTGAGCTGGTTGCTGATCCTGTCACAAATGAAGTCTTGCACTACACTGAGAGGCCTGAGACTTTTGTATGTATGGGTTGTCATGTCATTTAATTTTGACTTCTTTCTTTGGGAGTTGCAAATTCATCTTTTTCCAGAGACTCATAGTGCTTATACGCATGCACATGCATCTCTAGGAGGCAGTTTAACTGGTAGTTGAATCATACCCATCTTACTTTTTATTGCTGTGTCTTTGCAGGTAAACGATCTTATTAATTGTGGTGTATATGTATTTACACCACAGATTTTTACCATCATCCAGGAAGTCGTTTTGCAGGGGAATAACACAGGTGCCACTCCTTTATGCATATTCAGTATTAACACAGTTGCCTAGTTAGTAAAAGTACAAAAGATTAATATAATTGTTTAGTCATTTACTTTAACTCCTCAGGCTACTATCTTTTGCAGTAGTTTGAGTCTCATTAATGGTTGGTTCTTATGGAACTTCTCTATTTTATGTATAATGCGTGTTTTTAGCACAGAGTAATCTATTTTAGCTTGTAGGTTTTACTTGATTGTTCAATAATCTAGCAAAGTTGTCTATGGTAACATAATTTTTGGTTTTAGGTCTTGTAAGTTATTTATTTAAGCAAACTAAACCATTTCAGAAATAGTTTGTATAACACCTTGTTGGGGATATTATAGATGCCTAAAGTAACCTTTGCCTCTCAATTAGTGAAGCCACTGGTTTATGAGAATTGATGAGTTATATGAATATTTTATCTAAGAGAATACATACTAAAACCATGGTTCGCCTTATCGGTCCATACCGGTGTACCGACCGACAATTGGTATGGTATATACCAATGTATTGACACATGGTACGATGAGGTGTACCAATCTCTTACCAATAGATTGGTATGTACTATCCATGTCGATCTCCTGTTGAATCGGTATGTACCGCCTGTACCGAGTGGTACATCATGGTACGACGAACCTTGACTAAAACTAATTATCTAACTTCCCTTTGTCTTGTCTATAATGTTACTCTGTCTTGATGCATAAATTGGCATTTCCACATTAAGTATGATGAATAGTTGAAGAACTGTAAATTGTTGATCTTGTCTAAGTTAAATTTGAAGTCACCTGAGAATATAGTCCACATGTTTAAGAAAATAAAATTGAGCTAGAATTGTGGGCTGATAACCTACTAACTTTAGGATTTTGGGCTATAATACTGTCTAAATTGCCATAATAATTCAATTGTCAATTTGGCATACTCATAATCAATAATTAGTACTAGAGCCCATAGTTTGACTTAAGCTTGGTGAATGGTGGACGCTATGCAAGTTAAGGGCTGACTTAATTGTGGCTGTATGTTGAACAATTGATGATTGGTTGGTGCTTAGTTCAATTGTTAAATTGAGGAGAATTGAACATATACACTATGCAAGATGAAATTTATGCATATACACTCTCTGTGGATGAGTTAGCAAGGATGCATATAAGGCCACATTTCATTGGTGAATTGGTAGGTTCCATCCATTATGGCAGTGATGCTTTTGCTCTCTATTTAAAATTCACCTACCAAAATCTCAACAATCTAAACCCCTTCCTGTGTATAAGATAATTGACCATGATTAGGAGCATTTTGGTTGTTTTGGTAATATTTTTAGTTAACTCATCACCTATACCAAGTTAAGTGCAACTTTAGTGAATGGTAGCTACAAGTTTAAAGTGTAGTGTCTTTTGTTTCAAGGTAGCTACAAGTTTAAAGTGTAGTGTCTTTTGTTTACAGGGTCATACAAAATACTTGAATCTTTGCAGCGGTTAAGAGGTTTTTATTGATATTTGCAAAGGGGAATTTAACCTAGAAATTATGGTTCCACATGACTGAAGTGATTGAATTATTAACTATAACTTTTTTTGGTCTTAAAACCTACTAACTTAAGATTTTGAGTTAGCATTTGTCCAGATTATATCAGTTCAGTGCATGTCCTCAAAATATTTTTTCTACCAGTTGGCATAAGATCCATGGTTTGGTCTGGGCTCAGAGATCATTATTCTATGTCGATTTAGTTTTGGATGCTGTGATAGGCAATTCGGTATATTTTTTTTCAATTTTTCATGGACTAAAATTCTCATTAGTACCAGTAAAGAGAATGACTTTATGGCCACAAATTTATGAATTCTTGGCAGGGATAAAAATCCTCTCTAACTTCCAGGAAGTGAAAAATATGCAATGATCTATTCGAGGAAATTCCCAACAAAAATCCCACTATTTCTTCTATTGATTTGGTCATAATCGCTACCTACACTCTGTGGAACTGTTCTCCAAAAATAGGAGCTAACAATTAGACCCAGGTTCCATCGAAAGACATCCCAATCCCTAGGTAACATTGCTCGAGTATGTAACCAGAGATGGATACTAGATGGCAAAATGGATTTTGGATTCTGTCTCATTCCTCTGAACAGGAACTGTTAGAAATTTTATTAATACTGCAATCATTAGAGGAATACCCGATGCTTATTGGGTGTGAGGTATTTCAAGAAAAAGAAGTACCACTCATGTAATGTTTCTATTTGCAATTGCAGATGATTCTGTTGGTTCATTAACAAATGATGTTTTCTAGCATCACTAATTCTACATCATAATCTTGTGTTTAATTATTTTTTTTAATAATTATGTGACTATCCTTTTTCCTTGAGATAATAAGTAGCACAAGTTGCTAGACCTAAGCCAATAAGGAAGTATGTGGTTAGCTCATTGTTGTTTGGTGTGACATTAGTTTTCTAGTGAGGAGAATTTTATGATTTTATGCTGAAGGTAATAAATGATAGGCTACAGATATTGATGTTGACCCATAACTCTCTAGATTAAACCTTTTGGTTGCCACATTGCCGAATGTCAACCTGTAGTGAAATCTCCTCCAGCAGTTACAAGCGAATATTCTAGATGATAATATACGATCTTTTCTAGATGATAATATTCTAGATTAATCCTTTTGTAGTCTTTTCTTTTATGCTCATCAAAGTTAATTGAGATTTTTGATCTCATATCTTAGATGGCATTTCTTTTCTTTGGCACTGTTGCCACTGCAAGTATTATGGTCCATAAATACTGTTTCTACCTTTATTTGCATAGTAAGATGTGTAGTTTAATTTGCTTTTGTTTTAGCTAAGCAGATAATAATATAATGCTACTCTACTTATATGAAAATTAATCGAATGTTAATGTATTCCCTACTTTCTTTTGTTTCAGTTAATTTGCGCCGTGAAACCAGCTTAGAAGCATTCCAGTCAGTGGCTAAGTATGAATTCGTGGAACTTATCTGCAGTATGAAAATGGAATAAGCCTGTATCGACAAGTTGATTCATTGTCGTCATTTGCTACTATAATAGGACAGTGCTGGATATTTCTAATGGACAAATATATTTTTAGGATGGGTAATTATAATAAGGTCTAGGAAATTGATCGTTGTTACTATTATGTTGTCTGCAGGGCAAAAGTAACTTGGGCAGAATCAGTCATGATGTTTTAGACTTAGGAGCAAGGCACTTCTTCCAACCTACCCACCACCCTCTTCCTTAGGAAACTATTGTGGATAGGTTGCTGGATGTTTGTCATAGTCATTGTCAAAGATTAGGCTCCTCTCTGGACAGTGTCAAAATATTTTAGTTTTAGTCAACCAGTTTGGTTGTCAAAATAGTCTTTTTAACTTTTGAAGAGGCTCAGTTGTGTTGGAATTGGTACTGACATCTCTTAACAGGGTGCTACCGCCAGAATTTGTTCGGCTCGATCAGGATATCCTGACTCCTCTTGCTGGAAAGAAAAAGCTTTATACATATGAGACTGTTGACTTCTGGGAACAGATCAAGACTCCAGGGTTTGAACGCCATGGCCATCCCACTTCTTATGCCTGATCCTGCAACAGCTGAATGCACTGACATTTTTTCTTCCTTCAGGATGTCTTTGAGATGCTCTGAATTGTATCTCTCCCAATTTCGTCGTACCGCTCCACATCTCCTAGCAACTGGAGATGGCACCAGAAGTCCAAGTATTACTGGTGATGTTTTCATCCATCCATCAGCAAAAGTGCATGTAACTGCTAAGGTAATGTTTTTTTCTTGAATATTACCACATAGCCAACTCGGACCCCTCTCTGAGTTGTTCCTTAACAAAATTTGATTACTGAATGTTGTGACTGTGATCCATAAAGCTTGGGAATGCATCTTATATTTCTGCTGTTTAATTTACATCCAATGATAGTCAAGTTAAAAATGTACAATAAAAGTGTTTATGTGAAGGAAAAAAGGGTTGACTAGTGTGCTGAATGGACCAATGACAATAATTGTAGGCCATATGTGTTGTTACTAACTTGTGCAGTTAAAAGTGAACAGATTGGACCTAATGTCTCTGTTTCTGCAAATGCCCGTATCGGAGCTGGTGTGAGACTTATCAGTTGCATCATCCTAGATGATGTTGACATTAAGGTATGAAACTTACAATACTAACTAAGCTCAGTCCTGCATCATCTTTTACACATTTCTGTTCTTATTACAGGAAAATGCAGTTGTTATTAATTCCATTGTTGGTTGGAAGTCATCTATTGGAAGATGGGCTCGTGTGCAGGCAAGCTTAGTTTATTTGTTCCATTGTTTTGATGATAGTTTATTTCTGGACTAAAAATTACAGGACAGATAATAAAAAATTATATGGAACTTGTTAAGATAGAAACAACCACACGAACCTCTTGAAAAAGAAAGAACAATTATTGAGTCCTCTAGGAAGCACTGGTTATATAACAACCATAGTTGTCTTGCACTGGTTGTAGAAGTAGGATTACTTTGATTGCACTTGCCTAGGTGGTTGCACGAATTCGATTGTAGAACAACCATAGTGTTTTAAGTGAATGATTGGGAAATACCGGCTGTCTTTCAGGGTGAAGGAGACTACAATGCGAAACTAGGGATAACCATTCTTGGTACTACTACTCCTTGTCCACCTTCTTTTGTTTTTTGAAAATTGTTTTGGAGATGTTACTGTTAATTCTAATTTTCAGGTGAAGCTGTAGCAGTTGAAGATGAGGTGGTTGTAATCAACAGCATTATTCTACCAAACAAAACCTTGAGCATTAGTGTACAAGAAGAAATCATCCTGTAGTTTGGTTTGGAGAACAAAAGTTGCAGGAGATGTTTTGAGTTTGTATTTCTGAATAATATTTTTTTGAGGAAATTTCTTACTGCAAATATATCTCTCGAGGAACCATTCAAATTGCATGACAAATTTCTCATTTGAAGCAAATTTACATAATTTTATTTTAAATTGTACGAAATTTTTTTTATTAGTTCCGAGGAGTCAAACTTCTATAAGTACGAAATAAATAAATTGCATGAAAACATTTCTCTATAGCATTTTTCAATATTGCAAGAAAAAAATTTTCAATATCTTTCAGTATAGTTTTCCAATTACTACTCTTTTTAAGTCTCTGGATTAACGAGGGAATTATTGGCAACCCACAATAACATCTCATTCAGCCTTCTCAGGGAAACTACCCTGGGTTAGAATAACCTGTCAACATATATAGATGTAGTTCTGTATGAAAGATAAAACTTCGTCGCGACAGTATCTGTTGCCCATATAGTGGGATGTTTCCTCGTTCAAATGCAAATCATGACATGCAAACTTGAGATCAATCACATAATAACGAGTGCACGGTTTCAAGTTTTGGCATCCAGCAAAACGCACGACACTTTGAGTAAACTGAAAGTGTCTTACCCAGGGATGACTTCTCGGATCGAGCGTGAATCTAGCAACGAAAACAGCAGAAGCTGCAACTACCGATGCCAAGAACCAAAGACAGCCATAGTCCATTAGAGTCAACTCTCCAAAGTAGCTCGCCAGGAATTCTAAGTTCGCATACAAGTACTGTTTCAGAGTTAATATATACCATCAGAATTGAAGCTATAATGTAACTATTTGGAAAGAGATTGCACCCTACAAGAAGAACAAACAAACAAACACTCACTTTGCCATCGTCTCTACCAGCCTGTGTGAATCTCCTATAACCACAATATAGCAAATTTAATTAGCGATCAAAGTTATAAGAGAAGAGAATTCACCAGACGCTTAACGCTGCGCAAAATCTCATGACACTATAAGGACTCGAGAAAGGGCATCCGAGAAATGTCTTGACCGTGGGACTGCCCATATCAAATCTCATATGTCTTAGAATGCTGATCTCCATGTTCAACACCTGCACGCGCATGAGCACCAAAAAAACACAAAAAAAAGAAACTGCCATAAGTATCACCTTTAAGAACAATTAACGAATTCAAGAAGAGGGTGAACAGAAGGTTACTTCGTCCTTCCGGTAAACATCATGAGCTATATGGCACATGTGTTTCATCCCAGGGTTTTTCTGCTCTGCGTACTTCCTGCATGCATTGGTGGAACCCCATGCAACAAGTTCCATCAACAAGATGACCAAATGACGCAGCAAAAGATATTCAAGGGGGAAAGAAAAAGTGAGTGAGAGAGAGAGAGAGAGAGGATCTTGAGACAAATAACATTCCATGCAACGCAAATGGCAGAAGCCCCAAGCAGTTGAAGACGAGGTCCTATAACGGTGAATGAGGAAAGGGATCTATCAACGTAAGAGACAGCAAGGCAAAGGATATCTTAGCGCAGACGGAAGTAGTTCCTCATCGTGGCTGTGATTCCGATCTGAACTGCCTCCAAGTAGTTCATTAATGGCCTCAGCTTCACCTGAAACCAACAAAGAAACACGAAGAAGAAGACGAGTTGTGGATAGAAAAGCGACATGATTTCAACAATCTATGTCGTGGAAGACTAACCTCCCTTGATCTGAGGTAACCATAGATATCAGACACGTAAGGTATGCACATCTGCGAATCATCAACATCTACGTAATCTCCTTGGGTGCAGTCCGCACAGGTCGAGGGGGCAGTCGCTGCCTGAGAGGTGCCAGGGAGATCCGATGGCCTGAAATCGTCTTTCTTGGAATCCTAATCTCCCGACGCTCCTTGGGTGCAGTCCGCACAGGTCGAGGGGGCAGTCGCCGTCTGAGAGGTGCCAGGGAGATCCGATGGCCTGGAATCGGCTTTCTTGGAAGACTGATCTCCCGACGCTCCTTGGGTGCAATCCGCACAGGTCGAGGGGGCAGTCACCGCCTGGGAGGTGCCAGGGAGGTCCGACGGCCTGGAATTGTCTTTCGTGGAAGATTGATCTCCCGACGCTCCTTTGGGTGCAATCCGCAGAGATCGAGGGGGCCGGCTCCGCCAGTGAAGGTGCCGAGGATGTCCGGCGGTCCGGTGCCATCTTTCTTATGGCTGGACTGATTACCCGACGCTCCTTGGATACAGTCGGCAGCAGTCGAGGGGGCAGTCCCTGCCTGCGACATGACGGGGAGGTCCGGCTTCGCCACCTCTTTCTTGGGAGACTGAAACCCCGGCGCTCTTTGGATGTGCTCTACAGTGATGGACGGGGTGGCACTCGGTGCCTGGGGCGTAACACGGACGTCCTGCTACATGACCACGTCTCTCTTGGGAGACGGATCCCCCGACACTCCTTGGACGCGGCCCGCAGTGGTTGAGGGGAGATCTCCTGCCTGAGAGGCGGCATGGGAGTCGGGCGACCTGGCCACGTCTTTCTTGGGGGACTGATCCATCGTCGGCGCTCCTTGGATGTAACCCGCAACGAAGGAGGACCGGCGATCTGGTGTTGCCTTTCCTTATATTTCTTGTTTCTTGATTCCCCTACATAGATCCCAAGAAGAGGAAGCAAAATATATATATATACATACATATATATATATATATATATATATACATGGTGATAATAAACCAAACATATTAATACTTAAAACTAAGGTACATGTAACTGAATAATCACTCACTTTGCCATCTTCTTGATTCCCCTACATAGATCCCAAGAAGAGGAAGCAGAATATATATATATATATACATACATACATACATACATATATATATATATATATATATATATACATACATATATATATATATATATATACATACATACATACATATACATACATACATACATACATATACATACATACATACATACATACATACATATATACATACATATATATATATATACATACATATATATATATATACATATATATATACATACATACATACATATACATACATATACATACATACATATACATATATACATACATATATATACACACATATATATATATATATATATAATATATATATATATATACACACACATGGTGATAATAAACCAAACATATTAATACTTAAAACTAAGGTACATGTAACTGAATAATCACTCACTTTGCCATCTTCTTGACCGGTCCGTGTCAGAAAGCTTTCCGATGCTGGTTCTCCCACGATGCAGCCACGTCAGCTTCAGTGTGGGCTCCCCCTGCAGGCATCTTCAATCCCCCAATACGGTTATTAAAGAATTACTGATTAGAACCATTTGGAAATGGTTTCACAAAATAGTAAAACGTAACAACCTGATAGAAACTAACTTTCTCGAAGTAACTATCGAAATCAAGATTAACTTCGATCGAATAATTGCTACTCTTAAGTTCTATTCGCTCACAACGCAAATAGATAGTTTATGATGCGATGCCTTCTCGAGACTAACCGTAGGTATTTCTTCAGATATGTCAAACCCAACTGACTGCCACCTGGCTAGTTTGCAAGAAACAACCAATGTAAACTGAAATCACAGTCCATTATATAAACAGATTATAGCGTTTGTCAGATGGTTTGGCTTTGAAGTGTGAATAATAATAGTATGATCAAATAATTTTTAGAATTCAAACATAACAGATCCATGATCGAATTATAAGGGGAGAATGTGTTCAGTAGAAATTCTAATTGGATCAATCACTAACAAGGACTAAATTAACAGCTGCCAGCCAAAACAAAAACAAAAAGCATCTCAATACTATAATAATGAGAAATGAATTCAAGCACAGATGTTATGTCAAACTTCATCATGTAAAGCAAGAAGTTGGAAGGAAAATTCACCAATTGTAGAAGTTGAAACGGATGACAAAGAAACACATGCCAGTGATTAAAAATGACAAAATGGTTAAAGCTAATTGCAGTACAAATAGACACGATTCTTATTTTAATGCTAAGTATAGTCAACACGCTGAGAAAAAAATGTCTAATAAAGCAGCTGTGAACATTGGGTTCTCACTTGGAGACCCATGCAAATTTCTAGTAGTTCCCTGCAACATAGCTTCATACTTGAGGCTATGCTTCTTGTGTATTTTCTGGTATTCTCTTTTTTGTGGGTTTGGCGTTTCTAAACTAGAGGCTCTTAGTCTGCAGGCTGTGATGGAACCCCTAGAGAATTCCCTCATGGGAGAGAAAAATGGATTGTTCAAAATCATGCGCAATTTTATATTCTGTGTCAACATTAGCATTCTTTGGGGCTCTCTTGAGGGACTCAAACACACCTTTAATTTTAAGATGCGAGAGGTATCAATAGGCAGAAGAACACAGTCAGACAGATGCAATGAGATCAAGATTGTTGTACATGTATCCATCACATAGAAGTATTTTTTGCTTGAAAGACATGTACCTGAGGCTGCTTGTATTGTATTCTGGTAGTCTTCCATCGGATTGCTTTCTCGTTCAGCTGCAAATCATAGTCTATCAAACTCAACTCACCGAGGTTGCTACCTAGAAACTCTAACAGCTGGCTTGAAAACTGTGTCAGATTAGCGTAATAAATCATGAGAAATGCAGCATGCAAACCAACCAATGGGCACCACTCATTCTTGATTAGCCTAATAAACACTCACTTCGCAATCTTCTTGACCACATAGAATGAACTTCCTACAAGAGTTCAACATTAACTTTGATTAGCCTAACTGGACTGCGAGGAAACCGACATGCTTTCAAGAATCCTCTTGTGGAAGGCCAACCTCCAATGATCTGAGGTAATCATAGATATCAGTCGCGTAATGAGTACACGTTTGCGGATCATCAACCTTGGATGTAGTCTCGACAATGATGCCCGCAAGGTCTGGCAAACTGGCCTCGACTTTTCTTGGGTGACTGATTTCCCAACGCTCCTTGGATGTCGTCCTCGATTCCTACAACCTAGTGAAATTTGAGTTTAACCCAAACGAAAGAGAAGGAAGAGGAGATGAAAAAAGTGGCGTGCGCGAGGGAAGCATGAGCTCGTACATGAAGAAGAATTAGAGGAGAGAGGCGACGATGATGGCAATTTCTTTTCTTCTTTTGGTAGGCGGTGATGTTGTTCCTCCATATCTTTCTTGCAATTGCTATTCCTCCTGAAGAAAGAAGAAGAATAATTATAAGAGAGAAGAAAAAAAGAAAACAGATACAGCATCATCTAATCCAAACCATTGCATGTCAATACCCAGGATGACTTCTTGGATCGATGGTGAATCACCCAACAAGCGCGATCGAAGCAGCGATTACAGAAGGCAAGACCTAAAGACAACCATTATCTCCGAAGGGATACAATCTTTAAGTAGCCAAAGAATTCGCATCGCCGTCGAGAGGACGGAATGAATGCACAGAACCGCGCGATCCGTCTCCAGCCCTGTTCGCCACCATCTGGGTGAGGCGGGGGTCGGCGTTCTTCTTGTCCGCCTTCGAGTCGGGTCTCTCTCACCCTCTATTGGCTTCTTCTCTGGGTTGGAGGTTACGGCACCCGCAGCATCACGTTTTATGCGTTCGGAAAGTTCTAGAAATTGGAAATGAATCGGTAGGAACACGCCGACGTGGCCATCTGACACGACTATATCAGTGGAGCCCGCAGTGACCTTAGATGTGGGCTTCGCCGGTCAGGTGAGCGAGTCGGAGAGCGCAACTGCTTCCCGACTCATGCTTTAAAAATCGCGCAATTGCTGATTTCATTAGATCTCGATCGAGGTTTACGTTGTGTAACGATAATGATACTGACACATCGTGAAACGAAATCATATATACGCTTGCTTCTCTTTTGGCGTCGGGCAATACTTTGATTAAGCCTCTACTCGATCTTAAAGTCAGGAGGGAGTTTTGATCTCAATAGGATGATCGAGAACCTTAAGTCATGATTTTGTGTACCAGCTAAAAGTTTTATTCATAATTTTGCTAATGCTAAATAACTCCCAATGAGATCCATTACTAGCAAAATCAGAAATTTTATACACTTCCTCGTGCTCTAGAAAAGTTCATGAAAAGACATTGTTGAACTAAAATTATGATAATATCAAAAATAATTTTAAAAAATATATTGATTTTAAAATTCATATTATATATGGGATCACACATCCTAATTAGATATTGATAAGAACATTTAGTGTCACATTAGTTAAGGAGTAAGTGAACCAAAAGCTTACCCTTAGAGACGACTTTTAAACTTATAAGTCTCCAAAGACAAATAGTGCAAACACATTTAAAACAAATAGTTCCTCGAAAGCCTAAAGAGTCACACATCAAATATGATAATAAAATATTAATAATTTTTTTAAAAATAATATGAAACTGAGCAACATATATTGCTTAAATTATGAGAATGATTCTGTTTATCTATGAACCTCAGTGTTCTAATCATTAGACTTGGATTCCTCATCCCTATGATATTATAATCTTTTGATCAAATCAAATAAAAAAATATAAGGATCTAAAAATGACTCGTCACTATTTTTTAAAGATTATTATCAAATAATTTACCTTGTCATAAGTGAATCACTAAGCACCAACTTCTATATGTGTTTCTCACTTTTCTTTTTAATTTCCAGCTTCATATGTTATACTCCAATGAGCATGGACTGCACGATGACACAAACAACGAAAACTTCATCTATTATCAGGATCCGTAAAAAACATAAAGCCTAATATAATTGTCAATATAAAAATTATTAACATTCAGAAGGATTCCATCATAACCATTCAAGAACGACTCAGAATGGTACTATGTCAAAAGATTAAACGTCCAAATATCTCCAAGCCATTTAAAAAAAGATCTAATATAGTTGTCAACTATCCCTATGTGTTACAACTGCAACCGTCAGTTGATATGGATAGATCCTGAATGTAATTTTGTTTGTCCTACCTATGTAAGGCCATGTTATATATTGCAATTAAATCAGTGATCTTATGGAATCCAGAGTGAGATGTCATAATGTTATCACAAGTGATCCGTCCTAGATGAAGAGCAAACCTCATCGGCATTCCACAAGTTTAAAATACCACATGTACAGGTTAGCTTCCTTTGCTAAAAGATCTAAAATGGAGCATGTAGAGAGTAACTAGCTTCGAAAACTTTCTTCTGTGTGCCCTGATCAGCATAGCTTGGGTTGTTATAGACAGTTAGGATACAGTTATGTTAATTAAATAAGAGATTGGCACAAATGATCGACGATTAGGATATAGTGTGAGCGATCGGATAACAGAAGCATATGCAAAGTTCCGATCAAGGAGCCAAAATTGCCGACGCCCGATAATGGTGATCGATTTTGATACTTTTTTATTAGTCAAGGCAAAAAAAGAAAATCAAGGTGGTCTATAAAGAGTCAACTAATTAAACGACCAAATTAAGCCAATTTGTTACAACAAAGCAATGCAATTTTCCATTTCGAATAATCAAACAAGGGTTGAACCAGGCATTTTATGGATCATATGTAACAGGAGTTTTACATGTTCTCCATTTCCTATTTTGATGATTTTTAATTTCTCAAAAATAATGACACAACAGAAAATAGTAAATCATAAACCGATCCAATTAGTCAGATTTAACCATAATTAGTAACTATGCGCTTCATAAAAAATTAAGTTAAGTCATAATAGGACAACAAATTGAAGGAAACAATATAATAATGTACCCTTTAATATATTTTCTTGATATACGATTTAACCTATTGATTCACAGATCTAAACAATTATCCAATAAAACTAAGATTGGTCGAGTCAATGATCAATCGGTTTTGGTAACTACGATTCAACAATTGGAACTGTAACTGTTAAATCGAAACCATCGACAGAAAAAAAAAAAAAAAAAAAACTACTACGTGAACAATTGGTATTGTGGATAAGACTGCCGAAATCATTGGTCCAAATGAAAAAAGACGTGAGATGCAAACAAATCTATATGGATGTGAAAAATATAAGCTAAATAACTTAAAGTAACGAACGTGTCACTAAATTGCATATGCGGACATGGTTTTTACAGAGTACGTCCACCAAAACAGTAACAATCCAGCAATTATTTTTCCTAATGACTGAAGAAGAAAGCCAAAAAAAATTTACCAGCAACTAAACTATATATATCAAAAGCTAACAATTTAAAGGTACAAAAACATTCACAAATCCCTTGTATAACATAATTTAATAAGATCATTCACAAAACCAATCATATGAAGATATCCATAAAAATTATCATTATGCTTACAAAGTTGATGCATTCATACCAATCCCTTATATATCACAATTCAATAATATCATTCATGAAAACAATCGATGATGATTCTTATGTTTGGGGAAGGAAAGAAACATGTGAGCACCTTGATTGACACATTATAAAATAAAAAATTATAATTTAAGAGAAATTACATTTTGCATCATTTAGCTCACCATTATCAACACCACAAACTCAAACCCTAAATTTTAAACAAACATATGACATATTATAAACAAAGATGCATCTGCTCGGTATGTGGCATATCATTCAAGCAAACCATAATATTTAAACAAACATATGACACATTATACAACAAAGATGCATTTGCTGGGGCATACCATTCAAGCATTCAATAACAAACACATAAAATCCCACATATGCAGCTATGTAATTACAACTCATAAATTTAGGATAAAATCACCTTCAATAACAAACACATAAATCCCACATATGCAAACATGTGATTATAACTCGTAACTTTAGAATAAGATCGCCGCTATAGTAAATTAGTAATAATAGACTATACACAATTGCACATAAACATAACAGGTTCACCACTGTAAGTGCTCTTAAAAGAGAGAATATAGGTGACCCTCATGTTTGGGCCAAATAAAAAACTCATGACCCTTAATTAAAGTAAACTAAATTCAATATGAATCTCAACTGAAAAACAAAAAATTACTGAAGAAAAGTCGTCTAGAGCAGACATTATGTTTTACATCATCAAGCTCAACAGTATCACTAACACAATCCCAGGCCCTGATAACAAAAAAAACATTTGTGCAAATTATACAACGATGCATTTGATGGGCATGGAGCATACCGTTCAAGATTTCAATAACAAACACATCGTATCAAAAGCTAACAATTTAGAACTACCCAAACATTCAATCAAATACATCGACGGAGAATGTAAATTATGTAGTGTCACAAACATTGCAATGAATACGAGCATGCTAAGGTGTCAAAACATCTTCCACAATCTCAAGACGAAAGACATTCACATAAATCCCACATGTAGCTAGGTGATGAAAATGACCAACACTTGTTTCGACAAAATGCACAAATGAAAAAGCTACCATATTTTAGGTCCTTTAGATATACATAACACTCGATTGAACATTTACATACCAATACAAAACCACAATATCTTACTCACATATCGGTGCAGATTATTTTAACTTCAACGTTGAGGGAGGGGCAAATGGATCACAAGAAAAGAATTAAGTAGCAAGATATCCAAACTTAACACATGGATATATTTGGACCCACCATTATTGTAGGACAATTGAATGTGATCATTGGAACAAAAGAAGTTCCTAGTAAATAACCATAGATATGTAGCTACTCAATTAAAGATTTTCAACCTTACAACTAAAATGGAGCAATCTTCAAATGTAACCATCCACAATTTCTATTCATTTAAATAAGGATTCAATATAAAATTTGAAAAACTAGAGAAGAATATGTTGCTGAGCAGACAACATTCACCAGTTTACATCATCTAGTCCAACCAACAAAAGAAAAGAGGGGAATGATTTCATCATTTATACAAACCATAAAATGGATCATTTACTTTATGAGGTGTACCATCCAAACCTTGAATAACAGACAAACATCAATAGCAACACAACAAACAAAATAATAGCTTATCTGAAACAGAGAGGAAGCAGCCAACAACGACACACACACTTCCTCTAGATGCCTCATTACTTCAAACAATAATGATGCATCCAAACATAAGCTTTGCAAGTTTAGATCCATGAGGAAGTGAACAGAAAAGACCTCCCAAGGAACGTTCATTCAAACAAGAAACCCTATTACCACAGAACACGTCACACATTCTGCGTATCGAGTAACAACTAGAGAGAATATTAAGCTAGACTTGAGCCATTGGTCTCAACTTGTTTACTTTCCAACAAACTCATAACAAATAGCCAAAGCAACAGAGAACCAGAGTAGCAATGTACTGGACACCCAAGTTCGAACAGCAACAACAAAACGATGCAATATTTTTTATCAAAAAAGGTGATATAAACCTGTGTCAAACATATGTATCTAACATAACTCATGGTAGTATAAGACACTTATCAATCACACAATATGCTCAAGTTTCATTTAAAAAAAAAAACATATTCTAGAGCACTATAACATATCTGCACAGACACAATATGCAGGCACTATGCATAATTCCAACATGAAGCTTATCAGAGAAAATATCTGAACAGCATGTTCTGCAGCACTCCTTTGCAAACAATGTCTTTTTTATATGAATCTCAAAATGACAAATACTACATCCATGGAGAAGACATTACGTTTTTCATCATCTAGCTCAACAATATTATCAGCACAATCCCAAGCCCTAATAATGTTGAAAATAACAAGTAAACTTTTTCTTAAAAGCATATAATGAACCGAATATTAGGAAAATAACAAAATTTAAGAAAAAGAAGAAATATATAAAGCACACCAAAAATATAAACAATAAAAAATAATCCTATTATTGAAAAGTAAACAAAAAACAAGTCTTTAAATTGACATGTAACCTTTTCTTAAAGGTCCATCAGAACAAACTACAAACAGGAATAACATAACTTCAAGAAGCATAAATTATAGAAGAACAACGATCATGAAAATGTTCAAAGTAATTTATCTTAAAAGAGATAAAAGGAGAAAAGAAGGATTGATTGGGTATCAAACTCTTTTATAAATTTGAAGGGTAAACATAATCGAAACAACAATTAAAAAAAATTGTAAGAGGTTCAGATTCATTTTCGTCCAACATGAGAAGAAGACATCATATGTCTACCTTCTTCTTGCCTAGATCCAACCTAAGAGGTACACATGGCTGCGGTGGTTGCTACATGGGCCATCCAAACTGCCCCGCCATCAACCTGTTTTGGTTGGAAAACAGAGCATTGAAGAGAGCAGACAATGATCATGCTTCATCCATACCATATGGATCTAGGCTTCAGCATCACCATGAACAGTCAATCGAACACCAAAATGGTGAATGATCGAAACCATCATTTATTTTAATTTCATCATCATCACCTCTTAGTGAATCAACAGAAGTAGTAAGAAATTAACCAAGCACTATGAAGAGAAAATTAGGGAGAAAATAAATCTTCAATATTAGAAAGAGAAAAAAGAAGAGCGAAGTCAATTATTTCAAAAACATCAATTATTTCCTCATCGCAAGACTACATCTTCAGCATCACCATGAACAACCAATCTGAGTTCGAACACCAACATGGTAAATGGTCGAAACCATCATTTATTTTAATTTCATCATCATCACCTCTTACTGAATCAATAGAAATAGTAAGAAACTAAGCAAACAATGTGAAGGGAAAATTAGGGGAAAAATAAATTTTCAATATTAGAAAGGAAAAAGAAGGATGAGAGAAGACAACCTTTTCAAAGCTGTCAATTATTTCCTCTTCGCAAGACTACATCCTCTGATCCCCAAATGTCTTATGTTGTGTACTAAACTAACCAGCTAGCAAGGATGACATCACCACAATCCAAGCCAACCATTGTAATTACCTTTCCTTCCCCCATTATCAGATAGATCCCTTTGATTATTAACAAATATGATACTCCCAATAGATCCTCCTCTTTTCCATTACATTTTTAATTGTAGTAATCATATGAGTGAATAGACAAGAAAATCTTGGTTCCAACAAATTAATTCACAGAATAAAACAAAAAAACAAATTCTGCACAAGAGAACAACAAGACCAAATCGACATAATGAGCAGAAACACCACAGACTAACCAACCGAATTCCAAAAACAAAATCATGATACCACAAAAGTTTTCACTGATATCATGACATGGACTTATACCAAACTTTTGCATACGATAGCTCATGGTATAAAAAGATAATAATTTTCCCAAACAATATGACCAACTGTTGTTTCAATAAAATGCACAAATGACAGACTATAAAATTTCATGTCCTTAAGAAATACACAACACTTAATTGCACATTTACATAACAATTCACCACTACACAGATATTTAACTTAACACAACTGCAAGATCATATGACGTAATAAATTCTGAATAGTATATAAACTCCAAACAGCAATAAATTCTGTACTACTTTGCAAACAGTGTGTAGATTCACAAACACTAAAATTATGTGTCAAACCTTCACTCAAAGGGCATTATTTGTTGTCAATTCCAGACAAATTCCTAGGAGTAACATATATTATGGCCAAAACAACTACTATTTATAACTTGCATCAATATGTCTTACTCACATATCAGTGAAGATTATTAGAAAAACTACATTGTTGAGGGAGAGGCAATTGAAAGAAACAAGAAGAATAAGTAGCAAACATCCAAACTTAACACACGAATGTATTTGGACCCACCATTAATGAAGGACAATTGAATATGATCATTGGAACAGATGTTCTTGGTAAATAACCATAGAAGTGCACTCAATTAAAGATTTTAAACTATACAACTAAAGTGGAGCAATCTTCAAAAGCAATCATCCACAATTTCTACTCAATTAAATAAGGATCCCATATAAAATTTGAACCACTAGAGAAGAATATATTGGCTGGGGCAGACAACATTGATCAGATTATATCATCCGGTCCAACCAACAAAAGAAAGAGGGCAACAATTTTATCAACACAATTCCAAACGACGCCGACTGAACAAACATTTATGCAAATTGTAAAAATAATCATTTTACTTATGAGATGCACCATCCAAACCTTAAATAACATATAAATACCAATAGCAGCACTACAGCAAATAAGAGAACAGTTCATCTGAGAAAGAGAGAAGCAACCAACAACTACCTGCACACTTCGTTTAGATGCCTCATTGCTTCAAACAATAACGACACATCCAAACATGAAATCGCTTTGCAAGTATAGCTCCGCGAAAAAGTGATAAAAAAAAAAACCTGCCAATGATAGTTCATTCAAACAAGAAACCCTATTACCTCACAGCACATCACACATTCTGCATATTGAGCACCAACTAGAGAGAATAACAAGTCAGACTCAAATCATAAGTCTCATCTTATTTACTTTCCAACCAATAACAAAGACCCAGCTTAATAACATACAGCCAGAGCAACAAACAACCAGAGTAGCAATGTATGAGACACCCAAGTTCTAACAGTGATTAAAATAGCATAATATTTCTCATAAAAAAGGTGACATGAACCTGTGTCAAACATATGCACATAGCATAACACATGGTACCATAAGATACTGATAAAGTCACACAATACGTTCAAGCGTCATTTCAAAGAAATAGCATATGCTAGGGTGCTATAACATATGTGTGCAAAGAGAACAGATTATCCGAAAAGGAGAGAAGCAACCAACAACTACATTGACACTTCCTTTAGATGCCTCATTGCTTCAAACAATAACGATGCATCCAAACATGATATTGCTTTGCAAGTATGGTTCCACGAAAAAGTGAAAAAAAAAAAATACTTCCAATGATAGTTCAAGAAACCCTATTACCTCACAGCACGTCACACATTCTGCATATTGAGTACCAACTAGAGAGAATATGAAGCCAGACTCAAGTCATAAGTCTCAACTTATTTACTTTCCTACCAAAGAACAAAGACCCAGCTTCATAACATACAGCCAAAGCAGCAAACAAGCAGAGTAGCAATGTATGAGACACCCAAGTTCTAACAGTGACATTAAAATAGCACAATATTTCTCATCAAAAAGGTGGCACGAACCTTTGTCAAACATATGCACATAGCATAACTCATGGTAGCATAAGATACTGATAATGTCACACAATACGCTCAAGCGTCATTTCAAGGAAAAAAGCATATGCTAGGGTCATATAACGTATGTGTGCAAAGAGAACAGATTATCCGAAAAAGAGAGAAGCAACCAACAACTACATGCACACTTCCTTTAGATGCCTCATTGCTTCAAACAATAATGACGCATCAAAACTTGAAATTGCTTTGCAAGTATAGCTCCATGAAAAAGTGATAAAAAAAATACCTCCCAATGATAGTTCATTCAAACAAGAAACCCTATTACCTCACAGCACGTCACACATTCGGAATATTGAGTACCAACTAGAGAGAATATGAAGCCAGACTCGAGTCATAAGACTCAACTTATTTGCTTTCCAGCAAAATAACAAAGACCAAGCTTCATAACATACAGCCAAAGCAGCAAACAACCCGAGTAGCAATGCATGAGACACCCAAGTTCTAACAGTGGCATTAAAATAGCACAATATTTCTCATCAAAAAGGTGACACGAACCTGTGTCAAACATATGCAACATAGCATAACTCATGGTTGTATAAGATACTGATAATGCCACACAATACGTTCAATCGTCATTTCAAAGAAAAAGCATATGCTAGGGTGCTATAACGTATGTGTGCAAAGAGAACAGATTATCTGAAAAAGAGAGAAGCAACCAACAACTACATGCACACTTCCTTTAGATGCCTCATTGCTTCAAACAATAATGGCGCATCGAAACATGAAATTGCTTTGCAAGTATAGCTCCATGAAAAAGTGATAAAAAAATACCTCCCGGTGATAGTTTATTCAAACAAGAAACCCAATTACCTCACAATATGTCACGGACTCTGCATATTGAGTACCAACTAGAGAGAATATGAAACAAGACTCAAGTCATAAGTCTCAACTTATTTACCTTCCAACCAAATAACAAAGACCCAGCTTCATAACATACAGCCAATGCAGCAAACAACCGGAGTAGCACATACCATTTCGCTCGACAGCAGAGACTGATTGTTTGTGTGTGTGAGACCTACTTGCACTTCTTCAATACAAGCATTGTTGGTCTTAAATATTTGATGATGTCAATACAAGCATATGCTAGGGTGCTATAACATATGTATGCAAAGAGAACATATTATCTGAAAAAGATAGAAGCAACCAACAACTACCTGCACACTTCCTTTAGATGCCTCATTGCTTCAAACAATAATGACGCATCAAAACATGAAATTGCTTTGCAAGTATAACTCCACGAAAAAGTGATAAAAATATACCTCCCAATGATAGTTCATTCAAACAAGAAACCCTATTACCTCACAGAACATCACACATTCTGCATATTGAGTACCAACTAAAGAGAATATGAAGCCAGACTCGAGTCATAAGTCTCACTTATTTACTTTCCAACCAAATAACAAAGACCCAGCTTCATAACGTACAACCAAAGCAGCAAACAACCAGAGTAGCAATGTATGAGACACCCAAGTTCTAACAGTGACATTAAAATAGCACAATATTTCTCATCAAAAAGGTGACACGAACCTGTGTCAAACATACGCACATAGCATAACTCGTGGTATTATAAGATACTGATAATGTCACACAATACGCTCAAGCATCATTTCAAAGAAAAAGCATATGGTAGGGTGCTATAACATATGTGTGTAAACACAATCTACAGGAATATGCAAAATTCCAAAATGAAGCTTGTCAGAAAAAATTTCCAAACTACAAGTACTGCAGCACTCCTTTGCAAACAATATCTTTTTTAGGTAAACCATAAACGTCTCCTTAAAAGCATACAATGAACCAAATATCGGGAAAAATAATAAAATTTAAGAAAAAGATGAAATATATAAAGCACGCCAAAATTATAAACATTAAAAAATGATCCTAATATTCAAAAGTAAAAAAAAACCAAGTGTTTAAGTTGACATGTAAAATTTTCTTAAAGATCCATCAGAACACAAACAGAAATAACATAACTTCAAGAAACAGAAATTATAGAAGAAAACTATCATGAAAATGTCCTTAGTAATTTGTCTTAAAAGAGAGAGCAGGTCAAAAGAGGAATTGATTCAAAGGGTAAATGTAATCAAAAGAACAATTAAAAAAATTAGGAAGATGTTCAGATTCATCTTTTGTTGATCACTCAAAGAAGAGACGATAATATCTACCTTCATCTTGGCCATGAACCCAACCTAAGAGGTAGACATGGCTGCAGTGGTTGCCACATGGGCCATCCAAACTGCCCTGCCATCAACCTGTTACGATTGGAGAACAAAGCATTGAAGAGAGGAGATAATGGATTCATGCTTCTTACATACTATATGGATCTAGGCTTCAGCATCACCTTGAACTACTAATCTCAGTTCAAACATCAACATGGTGAACGGTAGAAACCAATATTTATTTTAATTTCATCATCATCTCCTCTTAATGAATCAATTGGAATGGTATGAAACAAATCAAGCAATGTGAAGGGAAGATTAGGGGAAAAATAAATCTTCAATATTAGAATGGAAAGAAAAACATAAGATAAGAACCATTTCAAAATCATCAATTATTTCCTCATCACAAGACTACCTTATTTCCTCATCACCTTGAACGACCAATCTCAGTTCGAACACCAACATGGTGAATGGTTGAAACCAATATTTTTTTTAATTTCATCATCATCACCTCTTATTGAATCAATACGAATGGTATGAAACAAATCAAGCAATGTGAAGGGAAGATTAGGGGAAAAATAAATCTTCAATATTATAATGGAAAGAACAAAAGATAAGACAACCATTTCGAAAACATCAATTATTTCCTCGTCACGACTATATCTTCTGATCCCCAAACACCTTATACTGTATACTAAACTAATCAGCTAGCAAGGGTGACATCACCTAAGTCCAAGTCAACCACTGCAATGATTTTTCCTTCCCCGTTATTAGGGTTTGAGATGGAACCCTTCGATTATTGAAAAATATGAGACTCCCAATATCTCCACTTCTCTTCCAATATTTTTTTCTAATTGCGGTAATCATATGAGTGAATAGATGCAATTGAACAAGAAAATCTTAGTTCCAATAAATTAATTCACAGAATAAGCCAAAAAAATAAATTCTGCACAAGAGAACAACAAGACCAAATCAACATCCAACAAGCAGAAACACAACAGACTAACCAATCAAATTCCAAAAACAAAACTATGATACCATAAAAATTTTCGCAGATATCGTGACATGGACTTATACCCAACTTCTGTATACGAAAGCTAGTGGTATGAAAAGCTAGCCCCAATCAATATGACCAACTGCTTTGTCAACAAAATGCACAAATGATGTTGAAACACACGGGCATTTAGATTAAAACACCTGCACGATCAATACACAATCAATACACCACACAAATGTTATTAAATTTTAGGTCTTTGAGATATACATAACACCCAATTGCACATATACATAACAATTCACCAATACATGAGCATTTATCTTAAAACACCTGCATGATCATTATTGTGCGTGTCAAACCTTCACTCAACAAGCATTGATTATTGTCGATTCCAAACAGAGTTGGCTTTTCTATATGAATTTTGAGCTACATATATTATTGCCAAAACAGTTATTCATAACTTGCATCACTAAATATTACTCGTATACCACTTGAGATTATTTTAATAACTATACCGTTATGGGAGAGGCAAATGCATGAAAAGAAAAAATAAGCAGCAAGACATCCAAAACTCAAGCACATGAATGTATTGGGACGGACCATTAATGTAGCACAACTGAACGTGATCATTCGAACAAAAAACATTCATTAGTAAATAGCCATAGAAATGCAACTGCTAAATTAAAGATTTTCAGCATTACAATTAACACGATAGCAATCTTCAAAAGCAATCAACCACAATTTCTACTCAATTAAATAACTCAAGAGAACCTAGTGCAGATTATTAACAGAGGCAAATGCATATAAATGAATAAGCAGCGAAATGTCCAAACTAAACACATTGAATCTGATCATTCAAACAAACAAAAAAAATCCTATAAGTAACCATGAGGTGCCAAAAATCTGCTCAGTGGCAAAAAAAACTAGAGAACAATATGTTGTCTGAAGCAGGCAACACTGATCATTTCACACCATATAGCTGAAGAATAACATAACCAGCACAATCTTATACCCCATTTAATTAATAAACACTTGTGCAAATTATGCAAAGAATCATTTAACTTATGGGCCATATCATCTGAACCTTAAATGGAAACTAAATGTAAATCACAGCATAGCAACAAACAAAAGAAACAGATTATCTAAAACAGTGAGAAGCAAACCCCAACAACTACATGCATACTCCCCGCAATGCCTGGTTGCTTCATAGGGTGATACATCGAAACACAAAAATGCTTCTCAGTATAACCTCTTCACAAACATATATCCCAACACAAATTTATTCAAACAAGAAACACTAGTAAGACCCTCATAAGAGAGTGTTGTGCTAAAACTTTTACCACGAGTTTCAACTTATCTTCCAACAAACGATTTCAGGTTTCACTTTACTAGAGGGCATATCTCATTACCACATTTTCTTCAGATGATTCTTCACAATGTAATAATAATCCTAAAAACACACTTAACGTTATAAATAGCACGTCAACTTCATGTAGACACTAAAAAATGATAATACTACTGAAAGGTAATCGAGCTACGGTAGTGTTTAAATTGGCAGGTTTCTAAAGTTTTTTTTCCGACCAAACAATTCTCAACAGTAACAGAAACCTTAAAGTTGAAAAGAAAATGAGAAAATAGGAATCGAAATCTTTTAAATACTCTAAGGTTAGAAACAACAGAGAGATCTAGAAAAACGAGGCTCAGATTCATCTAACGTCGATCATAAGAAGAGAGGACAAAGAACAGAGGACAGAAACATCGTCTCCCTATTCCTGCCCGAATCCGTCTAGTATTGGAGAACAGAGAGGACAGAAGAGAGGAGACAACGGACTTAGGGTTAGGATCAGAAACATACGGACTCAAGGAATATGGGATTCGCCATCGCAATGGACGATCGATCCAAAAGAGCCAAAATAGCAGATGATTGAATCCATCATTGACATTCACCAATCATCATCGCCACTTAGATCGAATGCAACATTCACCAATCATCATCGCCTCTTAGATCGAATGCAAGAAAGGGAAAGGTAAAGAGAGAAAATTAGATAGAGGATTTGCGCCGGAAATTAAAGAGAAAGATTCATCGGCATCGGCTTGGAGAAAGAGAGGAGGGCGGGGAGAGAACAATACCCTTCTCGTCTTAATCTGTGATTCAAACTAACGAGCTGAAGAGGTAGAACCGCCTCGACGCCAGTTTATATAGTCGAGCCGCACCGACCTTGGACGAGTTGGATCGGGTAAGAAGGCCCTTGATCCGCCCCAAATTCAATTTACCCGACCCGTTAGCCTGCAAATTTCATTTTTAATTATTTAATAATGTGGACCGCTTCGAAATTCGTCATCCTAGAGGACGTCTCACTCTACTTTTAGGTGGGTCCCACAAGTTTCATAACTCACCGCGCAGGTGCAAAACGACGGGTAGAAGAGGACGTCGTCGTCCCCGCCATGCCTCCTCCGGCCATGCATTGCCTTTAACTTCTATTTGCCTTTTACTCAACCGTCAAATACACACAGCGGTTGCCAAGCAACCCAAAGATGAATAATATGGATTCTTTATATGGAATATGACTTTTCAGTCACTGCCATTTAATGTTCTTCATCTATATGTACGAAATAGTTTATACTGCTCGTGAATGTTTATCCGACGTATATTCATCTATAAGAGGTGAATCCATTAATTTATTTTCAGTGCTCTGTAATTTATTTGCAAGTTGGACTTCAACTTCGATCTTGATCACACCCAACCAATTAATTTGATGGTGTCTACTCGGAGGATTCGACGTAACTTCTTGTAGATGTGCATGATGCGTGTGTACGACTTCGGAGTACGAGAGTCACACGTGCTTGCGAGTGAGATAAAGACCAGTCTATTATATGACCCACGTTCTTCGTTCGGTCAAAATTTGACCAAAATTGTGATAATGAGCTCAGGCGGTCGAAGTCTTCACCCAACTCAATCCGGCCACTCGGTCCGTCAGCACCGTCGTACACACCTGACCCGCTTGCAGTGCCCACGTCACATCACACACAGCAGGTCCCACATCTCACAAGGCACGTTGTCGGCCAGGACTCCACGGGTCCGAAGGACACGTATGGATCTCGTGGCACTGGTTCCGCAACGGTCCCCACGCGTTTGGGTCGTCGCATCGACAACGTTTTACATCCCAAAGTTGGACACCCCTCTCGTCTCCGCATCCAGGTGACACTATCTGACAGTTCTACCGATGGAACCCATCTAACGAGTTGGTCTATGGGAGTCATGTCTCGTGCACATACGTGGCATCCAACTAATTTGCCACGAAACAGATAAGCAAAATTACGTGGTCTCCGCCATTTTAGGACTTGTGCTGATTTTATTTTATTTTACTTCTTTAATAACAACGGTGGTTTACTCAATTTTATTATCTGTTAGACTCTTTTAAGTGCGAGCTTTGAAGTAGTCCAATTCTCCAACTGCTCTGATCATGCCTCTGTATGATCAAGCCCCCCTATAGGACTCATTAGTAATTACACTCAGAATTTTTTCTCAATAGTATACAACCCTGATGACTAAAATTTTTATTCAATGCACGTATAAAAGACTTGTTTTTATAATATTATGGCATTTACTCTTTAAATACATAGTCCTTGTCTCTACTAGCACATTACAATGTCTTCGCCACCTCTAATTGTATTCGCTCCTTTGGCAATCAACCTTCGTCTACTCATTCTTTGGATTATACCCAGATGAAGCAAAGCTCTAACTAAGACAATTCGACATTTAATAGCTCCTGAAGTCCACTAACTTTGCTAAATTTTAGGAAAGTGCAAATATAAGAATAAGAAAGAAAATATGAGAAAAAAAATAAGTTTAAGATAGTTTAAGAGAAGGTGAGTGTGAAATGGAGTAAAATAGGGGTGAAGATAGGTTTTAAAACATATGAGAAAGAGCTTCAATGGTCAAATTGACCATTGGAACACTGTTATAAGTAGGTAACAATTGATTTTGACTGTTACCGACTTGTACCAATCGGTAATGGTCAAAATTTTGATCATTACCACCCGATACAACCCCATATCATCTTATACGAAGCTATATCAAGTATACCGCCCGATAGCAGATGGTTCGGATATCAATTTGTTGGCGGACTAATATGTACCACCCGGTACAAGCGAAATAATTTGAAATTTAAATGCATACATCCTGCATGGTTTTATCCTTTGTCAAGTACCTCACTTGCCTTGAGTACCATTAAGTTTGATTGTTAATGATATGTCATAGCTCAAATTCAACTATCTCAACATTTACGTGATACACGTTCTTCAAAGCTCGCTTGTCCTCGTGATGTCTCTCGTGCGAAGGGTTGATCATTTTTTCTGAATGACAATATTAGATGTCGACTCCTTTAAGCAACTTCTTTCCCTATATCTCAATGTCGGTTTCCTCAAAATGGTGACACATCCTAGCTATCCTTAATATAATCTCGTTAGATCTCTCACGTTTATGTGTCAATTATTTTAAAGTATGTTTGTTCTCCTTTCATTTCAACTTGTTAATTCTAAAACAATGTGAGAATGCTATCAAAGTCTCAATTAGAATTAACAATTTAGAATCCAAACCTACCTTTTCAAGCCCAAATTAGTGGGCCTAAATTAACACTCTACCACCCTAATCTTGTCCTTACACATTGCAAGTGTGACACCATGGTAAACCATTTTCTAAAGAAGACCTGAACTCATCACGAGATGATGACTGCAACAATATATATACATGCAAATATTAGTGTTTGTCAAACAAGGGTGGAAGAAGCAAGATGGGTTTTGGCGACAAGATTGTTGCTATATAAGCTAAGCAATGTGCATAAAAATAATGACCTTGTTTGCTAGGTGATGCAAGGACTCTTATACAGTGTTTACTGGCTTGCTAATAGAAGGATTTCTTGATACAGGGAATGCCTTCCATGCTAATGGAAGATGGGCAACACAGATGCTGACAAAGGGAAGATTAAAATGACCCCATTAAATAATAATAGATCTGAGAAGAAGATGAACTCAATAGTGCTCTTCTGTTGTGGCAGTGAGGTAAGAAGACATTAGGAAGTGACTTTCATGAGAGAGAATCGAGGCTTCGAACTTTTTTGTTTTGGTAGAGAGAGAGAGAGAGAGAGAGTGTCTGTGTCATCAGTAACACATCGATATTAATGTTTGGGTGATCTCACCGTCCGGCGGCCATAGAAATATACCACGGGCCTCCCTGCTGCGGGATCTACGGCCAACCGCTTTGATAGTCGTGCAGCCCATCGATATCACAGGCTCCTCGGAGTGGCCGACTATCAAACTTGAGATCCGTGAAACAGAATCATTTGCTGTCATAGAATGATACTGCAAGAATCCCGTGCAGCGGGATCACTTACCTCATGCCAATCACGTGCACTCCTTCCACGGTGCTGATCTGCTTCCGACACGCTTTGTTATCCGTGCAGATCGCCCTGCATCACAGGTTGCGCGGAGTCGAAAAGATTTGAGCTGCGTGCGGGAACTTGAGACCGCTTTGAGAGCCGTGAAAGTGGATCATCACTAACACATGGAATTTTGATTGATCTCCCATCCCCGGCGACTCACATGCATCCGTCCCACGGTGGGGATCTGCGTTCGCTGCGCTTTGATACTCGTGCAGCCCGCCGACATCAGTCTGCTCCGAGGCGGATCGACTTGAGGCTGCTTTGAGATCAGTGCGCAGCGGGATTCTTCCATCGACCTGCCCCCAACACGACGCGTGTGTTTGCGGTTGAGGTTGATCGCGCCGTGACGACGCCGCTGCTATCTCAGACGTTGGACGTCTCAGCGCCAATGAACATTAGGCGGTGAGCCGAGTCAAGGTCGGACCGGACCGCAGCCTGATTTGAAGAATTAGGCAGCACCAAACCATAAGATCGAACGGCTTGGCCTTTTGATTCAACGACAATTCAAACCTGGCCACCTCCTCGGGTCCTAAAGGTGGGTTGGCCATTCCAGAAGACGCCCAATTCCATATGTTTCCCATGGTCAACGAAGTCAAAATCACCATCAAACGCGCTCACCAACGTTCCGCAACGAAGTCAAAAGACCTGGCGAGTTGTCCCTCCAATCATCGTCAACATAACGTCGTGGGTTCCGATTAATCCGATGGCGGAAAGGGCAAATCCGTCTGAAGGGTACAGAATCGCGGCAGTTGGAGGAAGCATCGTCGCGGGCGTGAGGTGACCCGACACAAAGCCGCAAAACCGAAGGCGCGGTCGTGGTAAAGCAGGCCGGCCCGTCGCCCCCGGTTAGAGTCACCGGCTCCTCCTCCGTGCCCCCTCATTCCATGTCATGTATGTAGCATGATGCTAATGACATGTATGTATATATATATCAAGGATGTGACATCAGAGGATTTGAGCACACCAGAGAAAGATATATTGAGCGAAAGAGAGGAGAAGACTAAGAATAGGAAGTTATGGATTCAGATTTCGGGGTTCCACGGGAGCTGTCGGAGCTCCAGAAGAAGCGAGCTCAGTATCATCCTGAGCTTCCACCATGCCTTCAGGTCTCTTCTTCTCCTTCTTCTAATGGTGGTGGTGGTGGTGGTGGTGGTAGTGGTGGTGAATCTCTGGTATCTTGGTTCTTAGGAGAGATTCGGCATCGTGTTATGCGCTGTCTTTGTTTCTTCCTACGCGATGCTTTGGATGGCCTCGTGATGCTACTTCCTCCCTTGGGTTCTGGTTGATTCGTTTGGGGATTAATTGCTTCTTGTTCTTCGCAGATATAGTGATCATTCTTGTTGCTTCAAACTGGAGTTTGATGCATCTCCTTTCCCCCTTTTTCTTTTCCTTTTCAGTACTAAATCTATGACCAATGGGCAATACATACGGAAGGTTGCAGGTAGCGATGATCGAAGGACCAAATGTAATTTATAGAATGACATATAAAATAGTTTCCGAGATGATTTAAATTATTGGATTCATCTGCCCAAAATTCTTCTTGTGAGAAAAAATTCTCAGGAATTGTTGACCTTTTGTTAGATAAATTCTCTCAAAAAGTATGTGTTAATCTGCTAAATTATGGATTCCATCTAGACTAGTATGTTCAATCTTTATTGTCCACTCTAGGATCTTTCTATGTACTACTAATCTTCATGCCACCACTGCTGGATCAATACTTCTTATGGGGGAAGTCCTGAACTCTCCAGATACCATAATTGCTTCAATTTTGGTAGTTATTTGGTCCGGTATTGCTTCTAACTCAACTATAAATACCAAGATTCATCTGGAAAAGTGCATTCGATATAATACATAAATTCAAGAATAGCAGTAGTGATCTCATTTTGCGATCATAGTTAGCGATCTTGTGTTTTCTATATACATTCTGTGAAATCCAATCACATGTAGAGCAACTTCATCACAAGTCTATCACACGACAATAAAACAAGGATGGAGACCAATGAAAACCATATATATTTACAAAAGGATACACTTCCAAAGAATTTGAGATTAATTGGCACTCTCACAATTCATGGCAAGCTTCTACAGAAAAGCAGCCTATACGTGCCATAAAAAAATATCTGATCCACAAAGTTATAGTCATATGAGATTTATAATACACATCATTTCCTAGACTTGCACATGGTAAATCTCGAGGGGCAATTATCTCTTCCAGCTTCCCTCATCAAATGATACTTTTTTAGTAGGAACAGAACTGCAATCAGCAATTTTTGATGCATTCTTTAACATCGAAGTTATCAGTCATGCACAAAGATTAGATAGAGACTTCAGAAACATCCAAAGAGCTTCAGCGTTCTCATTTCAAAGACTAGATAACACTTCATTTAGCTCCACATTCCGGCTTGGGATCACGTTTACCGATAGTCGTGATAGTTAGCCACGGTGCACGTCATGGTAGGTATTCCTTGGGTTCATCGAAGTAGGTTGCAGGAATCTCAGAGGGAGGAACCAGTGAAGATACACACTCGAACTGTCAAAATGAATACAAAAGTTCAGACAAATGAAGAGAACTAAGATCGTCCTAGCAATCTCAAAAGCATAAAAGCACTTCTGTTCGATGGATAAGACTTTTACCCTGTGCTGCTTGTATTTATCTCTGATAGCCACCAGCGACGCTGCTTTCTTACTCAACTGCAAATCAAGTATGGCACAGATGCAGTATTTTAGATCAGACACCTTATAGCCAGTACACTCTTCCAATTTTTTGTTCTGCAAAGTAAAGAAGGGATGTTAAGCATATCAAGAAGAACAAAACAAGAAGACAGACACTCTATCCATTCTCATGTAACAATGTCTTACCCAAGGATGACTTTTTGGATCAATTGTGAATCTTGCAACAAAAACAGCAGCAGCAGCAACAACCGACGGCAAGAATTTAACGCAACCATAGTCCAGTAAACTTAACTCAGCAAGGTAGCTTCCGAGGTATTCTAATTGCAGATTTGGGTACTGTATCAAGTAAAAAAACAAAATGAGAAAAAAAATATTTAAGCAATGAAGCCATAATTGCACGTCGGGCTACTGTAACAAGTTGAGGAACATATCAAGCAAGAGGAATAAACACTCACTTTGCCATCTTCTTGACCAACCTGTGTGAATCGCCTGCAATAATGAAATAGCATCACTATGATTAGGGGAGCTAAACTGGTAAGCAAAAACCAATCAGTATATGCTTACACCGAAACATCAAGGAGAACCTGAGAAAGGGGCTAACATTCCATACCTTTCGAAAGTTTTGATGGTTGGATTGCCCATCTCGAACTTTAGAAACTTTAGGATGTCACTCTCCATTTTCACCACCTATATGGACATAGATAAATGGAGAAAGAAGTGTTCATCAACAAGCTCTAAATCATCAAACGGTACAATGAGATCAAAGAAGATATAGAGAAAAGGCTACCTCTTGCTTTGTGTAGGTATTATCCGTGATATAACAAAAATCTTCCGCGTTAGGGGGGCTAATCTCTTCATATTTGCTGCGTTATCGGATACCAATCCAAAAACTTCCATTAGCGCAGTGTTCAAATAAGAAAATCATCATCGATAAAAGAAAATGGATTGTAACATACGAAGCAATGAGCATGGAAGAAACCCCAAGGAGCTGCAACCGGTGTCTATTGATCGCATTGAACGAAAGGAATCGATCGATGTAGGAGACAGTGAGGAAAAGGGTATCGGAGACCAGCTTGTATTCCTCCGCCACCTCAACTAACCAATCCACCAGAATCGCCCTCATATTGGCCGTGACGTCGCTCTGAACCGTCTCCACATAGTTCGGCGATGGCCTCCGCTTCGCGTCCGCCTAGAAATCCAACGAAGCAAAATAGCAGATGAGACCAACTCTAACTAAAAACATGACACTTTCCCACGGAAGGACTCCTTAGTAGTAGACAAACCTCCATTGAATTGAGGTATTGATAGATATCAGACGCGCAATGTGCACACATCTGCGGATCATCATCCGACGGGGCGGCGACCTCCACGAGGTCAACTTTCTCGTCATCCGCCTCTTCCACCTTCTTCTTGGGCTTCGACTTGGGCTTAGAAGGAGGAGGGGTGGTGGGATCTACCGCCGCCCGAGGGACGGCGTTGGAGAGGGTGGGGAGCTCGCTCAGAGCCACGCGCTTTTTCTTCGCCGGCGGCGGGGCGACTGGGTCCGCGGCCTGGGCGGAGGCTACCCTCTTGGCGGCAGCACGGGTGAGGCGTGGGGCGCCGTTCTCCTTGTCCGCCATGGATTCCGATCTCTCGCGCTAACCAAGTTGCGCTTGGATTTGGTGAGGGCGCGAGGAGAGGAGAGAAGGGAATGGGGGAAAGAGTGGGGGAATGTGCGGTTTGTATAGGAGCGAGGGGAGAGTAGAAGTGAGGGGGAAAGAAAGGGAGTCCGCCATTTTTTGAAGCGATTCGAAAACGCGAGAGAGAGAGAGAGGGGGGGGGGGGAGAGGGGAAAAGAGGGGGGTTTGTTTTGGCTTTGGAAAGAGTGAGCGAGAGAGAGAGCGGGGTTGGGAGGAGGGCTCGGCGATCGCGGGGATTCCCTCGCTTTCGAAAGTTCGAAATGGGGAGCGAGCCGTTCGGAATTGGGAAATTTTTGGGAGGTTGGGATTGGCGGAGACTTGGAAATCAATCTCGCTGCGCTCCATCCATTTTTGGCATCTAATGGCGCCGCTTGGTTTCCGTACCGGCAACAATTCATCCCCTTTGTTTTAAGTGAAATCAAATCCAACCTGCATCGGACCGGAATCGATCCACGCTCGAGCCCGTCACGAACCGATTCGTCCGCTCGATCCGATTAAAACGCGTCCAGATCACATTAAATCTCGTCGTGGTCGCATTTCGATGTATCGACGACCCTGCAATTGCATCTCGAGGGAGGATGTATGCGGAGGAGGATCATCGAATACTTTGCATGAGTAGCTAATCGATTTGGTCCGCCATATATTATATGCGATTTTACTGTAACATTAGAAAAGTTTTAATTTCTTTTTTCTTTTCTGCAAATAGCTATGTAGGTGTTGAAGTAGATATACGGTCTGAAATGTCATACGGTGAATTGTAGATTAGATTATGATAGAGTGAATGTTCTTCTCGAGACGTGACAACTTCATCAAATCTAGATAAGTTGAACAGAAATAAACCGATTATGTTTATCATATCAACGGTTAATCCTAAATCACACGTGATATGCGATAATCGTTCACCAGTATGACCACAACGTCGTGATCTGATTACGCCTCGACAAGCTAAGAACTCACACGTCATCGATCCTCATTTGGTTCACACGTTTGAGTGAATAATCTATATTTTACAAAAGTGAACTAGTAATATGGGGTATACATGAGGATATATGTTTGAGTGAGATAATTTGGAAGTGGTATAATTGATCTTATACGTGATAAAAAAAAATAATTAATATCATGGATTTAGGTAAACAAATTATTAAATTACATTAATCTTGTATTGACTTTTATATGTTATTTGATTGTTGATATTTGGTTTTTAAGTTTTTCTTTTAACTTCGAGTTTTCTTTTGTTTCATCCACTAATTTTCTATGTTGTTTTATATATCCATTGTTTTCCTTTTTTAATAATCAACTATTGTATCATCAAATATATTATAATTATGCATGCAATCACTAAGTTATATTTGTTTATTAAAAGACATATTCGAAGGTAAAAGTGAAAATCGTCCTATGTCATATAATATTTTAATTGTCTAATGAAAGAAATATAAAATCAACTTGAGTAGCTTATCGGTATTATAAATTAAAATATTTAATAAATAGTGTTAGAAAAAATTATGTAAGCGGGATGCTTAAAGGAGACTTTCAATATAAAAATATATTTTTTATGATCAAATACTAAATATTTCAAATGAGAGATTAAGGATAAAAATTATTTTAAATTAAAATTCATATGATTTATAATTAATAGGAGATATTCTGGTAAAACAGACTAGCCTGATAATTGATCGCCATCGAGATGCCAATACAAAAAATGAGGGCTAAATTACCCTCCACTCGATAGCGACATGGAGGTGATAATTACCTCTCGACCCTTATAAACAACTATTAATGAGAGGTTATTCAAATTTATCTTATTAGTTGTCATGGACAATGGTTCATGAACGATCGTTCAAACCTATTTTCCCTCGAGTCGATCTTCATGGATGATAACCCGTGAGAGGCTATTCGGGCCTATCACTCTTGTCGACAAAAGACCAAAGGATACTGTCACAAGGATTATAGGTAATCTCCTCAACCATTTAGATACAAAAGTCGACCCTCGACAATGATTATAAGGGTCGAACCGTTTATCTGAAAACCTTTTACATTCTATACAACCTCCTAAAAAAAAATTGACTAAAATATCAGAATGGTCAGAAACTCCCTAATCTTTGTGCATAAACCTATTGAAAAAATCGAAATCCAATTCGGATAGACCTTAAAGACTACCTCTGGAAGCCACTGCAAAGATCATCTCAGAACTTAGTTACCTTGGTGCTGCATCATCCATCGCTCGAGGTTTTCTCAGATGACCTTAGCTACCAAATAATGTCAATGGCAAGAGAATATTCGGCATATCAAGTTACATAATTGTTATGAAATTCGAAGCAGTTCCTCCACGAATCAGTTGTGTACAGTTAACTTTCTGCCAATATATTTGACAAGTATCAAAATAGAATTCCAGTATCAAAATGATGGCCCCACAGAGGGACCACCAAGTCCCCAGGCTGATTCCCCAATCACCATGCAGGGCAAGTCGGATGTCGTTAAACAAAGCTTCGCATTGATATTCTGGTGCGCTCCTTTAGTCGCCAACGGTATTGGGAAACGAGCGGCTATCCGCCCACAAAACCATGGGAATCCCGTTTCCCCACTGACGATGTGTCCACAAAACCTAAACCCGCGGTTCCGTAACCTTCTCCTCCTTCACCCATTGCCGCCGCCGAGCCGCCTGACCAAGCTACGATGCAGGTGACGGCCTCCGCTCACCGTGTACACCTCTTCTCCCCGTTGTCCTCCCCCGCGCTGTCCCTTCCCTCCGCCAAGCATTGCAGATGTCGAAACCGGAATGCGGCCGCCACCACCGTCCGCATGGGCCTCCGGGAGGACGGCCCCTCCGTGGCGGTAGTGGGCGTCACCGGCGCCGTCGGACAGGAGTTCCTCCGCGTCCTGTCCGACCGCGACTTCCCGTACAGAAACATCCGCCTACTCGCCAGCCGCCGCTCCGCCGGGAAGCGCCTCACCTTCGAGGACCGGGAGTATACCATCGAGGAGCTCCGACCGGAGAGCTTCGAAGGGATCGACATCGCTCTGTTCAGCGCCGGTGGGTCGATTAGCAAAGAGTTCGGTCCGGTGGCCGTCGAACGGGGATCGATCGTGGTGGATAACAGTTCGGCGTTTCGGATGGTTCCGGAGGTGCCGCTGGTTATCCCGGAGGTGAACCCGGAGGCGATGGCTCATATAAAACTGAAGGGGAGGTCAGGGAAAGGGGCGCTCATCGCGAATCCTAATTGCTCCACCATTATCTGTTTGATGGCCGCTACGCCTCTCCATCGCCATGCCAAGGTTATCTCTTCCCTTCATATAATTCTTTATGTGGCTTTGCATTTCGAGTTCTGCTTTATTTCTTGATCTATATGATACTTTGATCTGCTGTTCTCACCGATAGATGGAATGGATGAGACTAGTGGTCTTATTTAGGCGTTATCATCGAAATCATGAAGCATGACTTTGTGACTGCCATCATGTATGGACTTGATCCCGGTTCAGCATGCAACTATTAGAAATTATGAATTATGCAATAAGATTTTCTGGCTGTTGTTGCCATCTCACCATTGTTGGCCTTCCACCTATCTCATCCACTCTTGGTATAGGGCATTTCATGAAGTGATTTCTTTGTACAGTGCGATCTCCTCACATATAAATGGAGTGCAATTTTTGTGCATGACTATATATATATATATATATATATAATCAATCAATTAATTATAATCAGTTACTTGACATTTCTTAATGCTTGTAGTATGCATTTAAAACTTGACTATTATTCGCGTTGTTCAAAATTTTTGATCTTCTCATGACATTGACACCATATATATATTTTTCTTTTTGGATGAAAGCTAACTTATTCACCCTAGACCTGTTACATAATGTTAAGCATTTAGCCTGTTCATGTGCTAGATGTACAGGGTAAAGATAATTCACCGGTTAATATTCGCAGCTCTTGCAGAAAGTCGGTATACTGGGGATGCGTAATTTCCTCCCCATGTACTGAATCGCTTAATCTTTCTAGAGTTTCATTATAACAAAATTCTGCATTTTTGTTCTGCTTGTTTTTAATTACTGTTAAATATGAATCAAATACCACCTAGATGTATAAGAAAAGTATAAACCCTTGGCATAACAATCAGCT
The DNA here is from genome assembly GCF_036884655.1 of Musa acuminata AAA Group. Taxonomy (NCBI): domain Eukaryota; kingdom Viridiplantae; phylum Streptophyta; class Magnoliopsida; order Zingiberales; family Musaceae; genus Musa; species Musa acuminata. Next base: position 28,365,805 of record NC_088358.1, on the reverse strand, counting down.
TATTGATTTTCATGTCTTATTGACATGGTTATGATGCTTGTCTCTAATCTTAAGCTGATTGATGACAGGAGATTTTCTTTTTCAGACATACTATGTTGAAATTTAACCTCCTTATGTCCGCAATTTCTTTCATTAATTTCTTATGGACATTAAGTCACAAAAGTTACCTGACTTTCTGCATTCTATAGGTGGTCAGGATGGTTGTCAGCACCTATCAAGCAGCCAGCGGCGCAGGTGCTGCAGCTATGGAAGAGCTCCTGCAGCAAACTCATGAGGTGTTCATTTCATTTTTTTGCGTCTCTATTTGCTACTGATGGCCTTATATATATATATATATATATATATTTTTTTTTTTTTTTGTTATTTTATAGGTCTTGGATGGGAAGCAACCTACATGCAAAATTTTTAAGCAACAGGTATTTTCTCTAAGCCACCCTGAATTGAAGATATGATCAGATGATCGGACTTTAAGTTTGTTTAACTCTTGATGCAGTATGCTTTCAATCTGTTCTCGCATAACGCAGCAGTTCTTTCTAATGGTTATAATGAGGAAGAAATTAAATTGGTGAAGGAAACTAGAAAAATCTGGGTAATTGCTTATCATTTTTATATAAATGTCCAATCTTTTTGAATGTTTTGTGATTTTTACAATAAATGATTTATTTGATTTCTCATCGTGCATTTCTCCAGAATGACATGGATGTCAAAGTGACTGCAACTTGCATACGAGTTCCTGTGATGCGTGCACATGCAGAAAGTGTTAACCTTCAATTTGAAAAGCCACTTGATGAGGTCAGTTGGAGAAACATGCTCAGAAAGGAAGGCAATGTTGTCAATAGCATTCCAAATAAATTTCAGAAATATTTGTCTGGAATAGTTATAGTAAAGAAGTGCAGCTGGTGTTGCTGACATAAACTTTTAGATTTTTAGATCTTTTGACAGTTAAGGCATATATTCATATTGTAAGAGAGTCATTATTTTGCTCCGTAGCCATGCATTTTTAATAAATCTAAGTTGCCAAATGGATGATACTGCTACCAATATGCGATAAGGTTAGTCACATGAACACGGTCAGAAGTGAACTTAGCAATTGTCAAACCGGTAATCTAAACAGTTTTAAGGAATAATGCCATATGCCCATATGTTGATAATCTCAATGCTATTCTCTATTTGTGTAGTGATATGAGATAAGTTGAAAATGAGACTAGCATCCTACCATAATCTGAAGAGTTAAGTTCTTATGGTTAATACCCCATGCTGATCATCATCAAGGTCATTCTCGATTTGTTTAAATCCGAGTGCAAAGTTACATACAGGGTAATCACTACTATGGTGTGTCACCCTTCAGACATTTTTAGTACATTTCAGAGCTGTTTAACTTAATATGTTCACTTCATGAATCATTGTCACTATTCTGATTGGAATAGATATGTTTAGGTATATCTTCAATATTAGTATATATATCCATAACTAGTACATGTATATGTACAGAAATAAGCATTTTTTTTAGCAAAGGCATAAGCATTTGAAGCTAACTCTTGTCATGTAAATTTCAAACAAAGTGCCTTGTTAGATAATGGCAGTTCTTATCACTTTGCTCTTAATTGTTTAAGGAAACAAAGATTAATCAACTTTTCTTCTGAGTTTGTGATTTACTTGGTTGGGTTTTAATTCAATTCCCCAAGGAAATTAGCTGGTTTTTCTATATTTTGTAATGCCTGTTTATGTAATTTGAAATGCCCATGTGAGGTGTGTGACTTGTCAAGTCATTCTTAAGGAGCTAGTAATCATCAAGGTTTATTTCAACGTTTGTCTTCCTTTATCATACAGAGCTCCTAGCTCACATATTCAGTGTTCGAGTATTTCTGCTGCTTATTATGAATGTTATCCTACTTCTCCACTAACCGAGTGGAATTCAACTAAAACTGATTCTTAGTCTCACTGAATTTTCAAATATTTTTGTATGTTGAATATATAGGATACTGCTAGGTGCATTCTGGAGGGAGCTGCTGGTGTGGCAGTTATCGATGACCGGGAATCCAATCACTTTCCTACGCCCTTGGATGTTAGTTTTTCCCTTCTTATATCATTTACTAATGTGTGACAGAACCCTATAAAGTTCCAATCACTTATGCTCTTGGATTTTTGCTTGATGTCATAATAGAAAATTGCATGTACTTCTGATCACTTCTCCTATACTATTGTGTGATAACAGAGAGACACCACATAAACTAAAGCGACTTGATTCAAGTCACCCAAATGTCAGGATGCATTATCTTTCACGTTTCAATCGAAATCTTGATGATAATTTTAATCAGAGAGGAGACCTCCTGTCCGCAGGTGTCAAATAAAGATGATGTGGCTGTGGGACGCATACGACAGGATCTATCTCAAGATGGCAACCTAGGGTAATAAGCTCCTTAAAACCCATATGGTTGCCGCTGCCATTGTTATCATTGACATTGACAAAAGAATACTGGTAATACTACTAGTGTTATCAATTTACACCATGTACTAACTGAAGTTTCACAACAGGTTGGACATATTTGTGTGTGGTGATCAGATACGTAAAGGGGCAGCTCTAAATGCTATCCAGATTGCTGAAAAGTTGCTGTAGAGGATGCGTGATAATTTTCCCATATGTTTAAGTATTTCCCTTACAATTTGTTTCCCGGAGCAAGGAAGATAGCATCAATTTTTTGGTCCTTGAAATGATTCAACTATCATTTCTAGTCGTGCGAAGGCAATTTCTGTATGATGGTCTGCGTCTTTTTTCGGTCAATTTACATTTCTGTTGTGCGAAAGCAATTCTGTATGATGGTCTACGTCTTGGTAAGTCGATCTTATTGTACCATAAGGTACCACTATACCGTTCTAAAACCATAATTCATAAGTTTGCATTATGAAGGATGTACTCTTAATTATGTGCCTCCACTCATCCATTCATCTGGAATTAATCCATAGCTTTTGACTGAAAAGGTCAGGTTTTCGTGGCATTCTGAGGACGTTAGTCCATGTAGTATAGATTCGATTTCTCGAAGGTTTTCCCGAAGTACTTGAGTTCTTCCAAATTTTCGTTTCACTTCCATGAATGTTTGTTCACTCGAGATCAGTTTCCAGGCGCTTATTTTTCTTCAGATTGTTGCAACCTTATCCATCTTGCTACATTTCTTGTTGATCTTATTCTTCGTCGTCTTCTTTCAGTTCTTATCGATCTCATTGCCACTTGCCCAAGTCATTCAGTAAAAGCAGGTTTATTGTGGAGTATTAATGCCATGCATCTACCTATGTAGGATCTGCAAAGTTATTCCTGACATCACCATGGTCGGTCGGTCATGGTCATGGCATAACACGAATGGCCTCTCTGGTAACCAGCTGTCGTAGCTAAAGCGAAGCAAGCTTGGTTACTGTTCAACCTTTTTTTACATGCTTCTTGGCCAAGGCAAGTGGGTGCACAACCAGAGTAATGCCACATGAGCTTTGTACTCCTATGCTTCCTTTTCAAGTTCCCAACAGGTAAAAGTTCACGTGACTCACGCGTAGTACAATGAATGGCTTTCTTCGTGGTCTTTTTCTGGTTTCTGTTTCACTAAGCTTCAACCTTTTTAGGCCTATCAAGATTAGAACCAGTTTGCATTTCATATAATATTTCATATAATTCTTTAGGTGACGAAGATAATATTTGAACTCAGGATAAATCTTTCGAAAAATATATTGGATGAGACTTCGATTTTTTTAAAAAAATAATTTTTATATTTAATTTTATATCACTGAAAATTGTAGGCATTTCTAATGAGAATGTTATCTTTTCACGAATACATAGCAGTCAGAGTTCAAATCATCAATCCATTTTGCACAGAACCATTCTTGCTTTAGCTACAGTCTTGCCCAATACATGCTTCACAAAAGGTTGGACATAAACACCTCTCTCTCTCTCTCTCTCTCTCTCTCTCTCTCTCTCTCTCTAAAAACAGAAAGAAAAATCCCCCTTTTCTAAAAACAGAAAGAAAAATCCCATCTTTTTATTCTTCATTTTCTTATGAAACCGACTTTAACTCTCTTTTCACAATAAAAAAGGCAGTCACGTGCAGCGCATGTTCGTCTATTATAGTTAGTACATCGAGTTGGAATTGAATTAATCTCACACGCAAAAAAAATGGTGCATCAAAGTAGGCAGAATATATATATGAAATATTTAGCCCAAATCTACTTTTTCACCCAAAATCTCCAAAGATCCAACGCCACTCCCTCTCTCTCTCTCTCTCTCTCTCTCTCTCTCTCTCTCTCTCTCTCTCTCTCTCCCATCAAACATAGTAGTAAACCGAGTAGCACAACATTTATTTTCACCACTGCCCATAGTCACGTCGATACATGCGACCCCCACGCTCATTCATATACGCTATAAAACACACACCATTCGACGCCGGATGACCTCAAGGTGTTCGATCAGGGGCATTTGGGTCTCCTCCTCTTCCCGCTGCCGGTGTACTTGTCCCTGTAACAGGGGCACTCGTCCTTGTGCCCGTAGGTCCCCGATGGCACGCACCGGCACTGCTCGCAGCACAGCCCGCAGTACTTGAGGCATCGGTCCTTAACGCTCGCCTTGGAGCACCTCACCTTGCACTTGGACCCGCAGAACGCTGAAACCCAAAACAACGACATGAAACGATCAAAATCCATGCATGAGAAATGGTGACACAGAAGACTTGTGTTTGATTATATCTACCTGAGCCTGCCATGGTGGCTTGCAGATAGGAAGCGGTGAAGAGGATGAGCAGAAGAGCTACGATGGCGTGGAGGGGCTTCATATCTGGACCAGGCTACGGAATGCTCACACGGTGGTATGTGGTCGAAGCGATGCGGGGACTTCCAGAAGAGGCTTGGCTGGCTACTTATAGAAGGGTAGTAAAGGGGAGAGGTTGCAGGTGGGTGAAGTATGAGAAGCATCAGTAATGAAGACGGCAGGACCTTTTGGGCTGGCATCCAGTAAGGGGGCGTCCACTAATGGCGAATATGGGGACAGGTGGAGGGATGCCATACCTCCATGGAGAGCGGGGTAGGACTTCCTTTTAGCTTGGGATGGCCCGATGGAGTTGTGCTCATTCATTGCTGCGTCGGTGGGAGCTTTGCTGCATGTCGTCGATAGGAGGGAGGCACGTGAATGGGGTTTGCTTGCCTTGAAATCTACCATGTTCGGACTCCCAAGAGGGTATTGGCCAGTCGAGGTGGGCGTGATGGTGCGTGCAGTCATTAAAGAGGGAGTCTCCTGAGGGACCCTGCAACATTCTGCTTCCACATCCAGAAGAATCGGTCTGCGCGCCTGGAATCCTAAGATCATGTTGCTAACAACCTCATGCCACTCATCTCGATGGACATGGAGTGGTCAGATTGGATCATCAGATCCATCTATGTTTGGATTGTCTTAATCGACTCGAATCGAATATACCACTTTATAAGGGTTCAAGACACGTCACAGTCGACGCCACACGTCAAGTTAGATTCCGTACCGAGATGCTATTCGACATGTCCTATCCCGGAGGTCGGGACGATGTTGTCTGACGTCGCTAAGCACGTCTCGAGACGACGACCGATCAGAAGTGCTATCCCATCCCTCGAGGGTCAGCGGCCACGTCGAATTGGCATGCAACCGACCCTCGTACAATAGTATAAAGGCCCATGGCCGGCATCCGGCCAGGGAGGGAGGGAAATAGAAAAATAATTCAACCTACTACTGACTTGCTCGTCGGAGGGACCAAAGTCGGGGATCACCCAACGAGAATCATTTTTGCAGGCGAACGACCTCCAGCGAGCCGCAAGCGCCTTAACCCACGGGTCGTCATCCAACGTGCAAGGGTGAGCTACCAATCGGCCCAGAGACCGACAAACGCCGACAAGCACTCTTTCCCGAAGTCACAACTACCTCATCATCCAGCTCATTTGACAGAAGGCTCCTGACATCGACTGATAGACCAAGCCATGCTGACTTATCAGCCACGATATATTTGTTCACTAACACATCATCCGATTGTTAATTCCAATGGGCAAATCAAATGGAATGATGGGTCAACTTGGCCATGCCAGACCGACGAGAATAGCCCACAGTGAAGGAAAAGTTTGATTGTCTACATCCTGCATCTGCATCGGTACAAGGCCTCTAAAGAAACTATAATTCTTTGTTTTTGCTTAGATCTGGAGGATGATTAGAGCCACGTAGAATCCACGAATGTATGCGTGATGGGAAAGAGAGATGAAAGAAAGACCTCAAAAACACCCATAAAATGGATGCATGAGAATAGAAAGTTTCGGAAATTACATCTCGATATGAATCTTTTGGAAATTATATCCTTCGTCGATGAATTTGCGAGGATAAGATTCATCCCACTCGTAATCGACTAACGTGGAGAATCAAAAGGATTACTCAACAAATTATCACCTTTGATTTTTCGAATTTTTGCATACTAACTTATTGGTCATGGCGATCATCATGAATCATACTATTTTGGTGGACGAGTTGGGATCAAAAGAGGCCAAGTAGGCATCGTAAGCCATGGACTTCAGCGAGTTTGTCCACTCAGAATATTCCTGTAGCTCCTTCTAGTAGGTGGTAATGTTTTACCTTAGAATAATATTATTTTTCATATGCAGTTTCTTTCCTTTTTTTTTAGATTTTGGGGAACTGAAAAAAGGATCAAACTGATTTTTCTTGCAGAGGAAAACATAAGAAGAAAACAATGGTGAGAGGAGGAAGAAGATCAAGAGACAACAAAGAGGCACTTATTAGCCACTATTTATTGTGCGTTGCTCGATCAAATAGGGTTACCTTATTCGTTGCTCAATCAATTATTCGAATTATATGTGATGGTGTCTCCATGCGTTCCTCAATCAAATAGCCCAACAAGCATCGAAGAGCTAATTCTCGAGGCTTCCTTTTTCAGATGGCCCAAATTTAGAGTTAAGATAGGAACGTCCCTAAAAATTTTGAGCTTCTTAAACTCCAAATTAGATTGTGTGCAAATAAATATAAATAGAAAGTATCAGCTATGTGTGTGTGTGTGTGTGGAGTTTTTTTTCTCTTCCAACATAAAAAAGAAAAAAATAAAAGTGAAGAGGAGTACAATAATGAACCAAGATATTGAGTTGAGTTTGGGTTGAATTAAAATTAAATCTGATATATGTTAATTCTATGACTGGTTTAATTGATAATTAATATTCAATTTCTAACAACTGTATGGCCAAATAGAATCTGAGCATGCATAGAAAAATTGAGTTTTGGAAAGTAGACTTGGCTTCCAAGAACAAGGGAGAACCAGAATGCATGAACCTCTTCATTGTTTGTTTCTTTTTGGAGGCATGCATACATGCATGGATGACAATATATAGTTTTGAAAATTATATTAGTAAATCTTCCACAAAACAGGGACATCAAGATGCATGAAATATTTTTAGGTTTGTAAGGACATGGAAATCATTTTGGTGGGATAAGATATAGTAGAGAATTAAAAGAATAGGCTACATAAATTCCTTGGTGCTGCTACCCACAAGCATACTCATCTTCTCTTCCCTCCTTCCATCTTTGTTTCTGTGATTTTTCTGTACTAACTTTTTGACCATGGTAATTATCATCAGTGTTGCTATTTTGGTGGGCAAGCTGGGATCAATAGAACAACAACATCTTTGTTATCATTAATTCATCACGGAAAAGATGGCCTCCACAGAACAGCAATTCTCGATCATTGCTATAGCTTCCTTCATCGACAAAAGATGGCAATATTTTACCTCAGATCGATATTTTTCCTATGCAAATTCTTTTCTGCTTTTTATTATTTTGGAGAGAACTAATTAAGAAGGATTGCGTTGAATTTTCTTGCAGAAGAAACACAAAAAGTTAGGCAGTGGAGCAACAAAGAGAGAAAGACAACACAGGTCAAAGACAATTAATTATAAATATGAATTGGTGAAACATAGGATCAGAAAAAGGAGACAAGCATTCAAAGTTTGTGCATCAAGCTGTAATCTTCCACTCTGGTGTGGAAATTTAAGGTCATAAGTTATAGTTTCTGATACACAACTACTACTAATAAATTAGGATATTGGTGGAAGAAGAAGAGGAAGAAGAAGAAGAAGTGTGTTGACAAGGCAGCACAACAGCCTCTCCCGCAATCCATGGCGAGATACTTCAACTACCTTTCGGACACTATCTATATGAACAGCATTGGGGACAGCTATGGTTTTCTAAAGGCGCCCATTATTGACTTGTTGGCCCCCAAAACAAAAGCCAATGCAGCACTTTTTTCTCTGAACATACTTTTGACAAGAGTCTACTCTGTGCTCATTCATACATAAATCTTGTCCATGTCGAAGTTGGATGAATGAATGCCAAACTTCCTTTCATGAGCAACAGCAGATGGTGGATTCAGGATTTCAGTTCATTAGCACACTGTTCATGTTGATCCTTAGAATAAATTAACAAGGCAACAATCACAGTATCCAGCTGAATGGTTGGACAATTGGATATGATTCAGTACTTGTTAGGCTGCATTTATCTGAAACCAAGCCAAAGAAGTCTGGAAACAGGAGATGTCAAAGAACAGCAATCAAGCTTTGTCACCAAGCATCTTCAGATAAAGGCAATCAAAAAAAGAAAAAAGGTACTTTTTCAGGTTGACAACATGGATCACAAAAGCACAAAAGAAGAGGAAAACTCAGCATCTGCGCTGTATTCATATTGTAGAAAGCAGTATGGTCTAAAGATCAAACTGGTCCCATTGTGGTCAGATTAGACATGCTACCTAAATCACAAGCTTCTCTTTTTTTGATTGGATGCCTGCCTTGAAGAACAAGCTGCAGGGATTGATTAGGCCTACCCTTTGGCACATTGTCAAACTTGCTTAAATGACATGTAGCTCTGATCTCAGATTGTTATCAACTTGCTGAATGACCACAAGAAATATGCAAACTTGCCTGATTAGGCAGATGTTTTATTCTCCCCATCAATGAAAATTAGAGAGAGGATCTTTCCATGCTAGTATTTTCTGTACTATCTAATTAGGTTACCATATCCGTGAGTTAAATTTATAACAATACAATTCTGAATCACCATACAATTCTGAATCTTGATCTAATTTAAACAGATATATAGTTCTTTTCCTTCTAATTTTTGAATATAAATTTATATTTTGGAAATTATTATTATCATTATTCTTTTTTCATGTAAACTATATCGGAAAATATAGATTGAGACCTTAAATATTGGTCTGACGGTGATGTATCAAATCCATTCATCAAAGGTTGAGGGTTCAAAATCATATCAGATATATATATTTAAAGACGTCGACTAGTTTATCTAAGAAAAAAAGACTTAATACATTATGGTAAGATCCTGAACTCCAATTTCACCATCATCGCTTATTTTTGGAAAATAAAAAATAATATCAACCATGGAATCCAAATGGTCCATAACCTATTCTGGATTGAATTGTCTTCCTCGTTCCCAATCTCAAATATCGGGGGTGAGGCCACCTCGAGAAGGAAAGGTTCTCAGCCTTCAACTCTTCCGAAGCTTGTCATTTGGTCCCCTTTTCCTGTCCTCATCGCCTCACTCCGTAAATGTAAAACCCCTTCCTCTAAAAGGGCATCAAAGCAATACAACGTCTACAAGTTGAAAACGCCCCATACGTAGTGCATCCATCTGACGCTAACTGAGAAGATTGCACGCACATACACTCGCCAAACTCACGTACGCCCATCGCCACCGTTCGCAGGGAAACACGGGTCCTCCAGAGACCACCAATAAATGGGTCGAAGAGGGTTAGCTCGTCGCGGTGTGAGACAGCACATGGAACCACCTAATCCTCCGAGTAATAACTCGATTTCCAAGTGGTGAAGACGACGACGACGTCCGTCCACCTAATGAGGCCACGCCCTGTTCCGATGAATTGACTACCGATTGGCGATCGAGACCTCGTCACATGGAATAATCAATGGCGCGATGGGGACGTGACGTGAGGAGACCAGTTCGGTCGAGCCCCCTACTGCATGAGGCAATCCACGTTGTCATCCGTTGGATCGTGATCGGACCGCCAGTGTAGATGTCGGGCTCACGCGAATCGCGAGGCCCTACGTGAATGGGTGGCAGAAACATCGTTGTCGTCTGCTGCAGAGTTCCACGTTCTGCTTCTTTTTGGTGCAGAAACAGTGCAAGGAAAAGAAGAAGAAGAAGAAGAAGCAGCAGCAGCATGAATAATATTTTAGATAGTCCTAAATAGATAAGGCTTAATTAAACGAAGCGAGGAGACCGCCTGCACGTCACGTGATCGTCGTCGTCGTCGTCGTCGTCATCGTCTCACCGCTCGCCTCATACGACCTCAGAATTCCCTAACGAGGCAAAGGATCGCAAGACCGAGTCGAAGGTGAGGGCACCGAGAGTGATCGGACTTCGATGCGCTCTCCTTGACCATTGGTTGGCAACCGCCGCTTCTTTTTGGGTTATTATTGATATTATTTACCTTTATCTTTTTTTCCTTTAAATATGCTTTTTCTTTTTTACCCCCTCCAGCTTTGCTCTCTTCTTTCTTTTCGCCTTCGCTCTCACACTGTCGCACGCTCGCAGTCTTCCTTTTTTCTCTCTCCTCTATCCTTCGAAGAAGAATAATCGTATTTATAATCCCGCCTCGCCTCTGGCTTCCCTCTCCGTGTTTGGAAAACTTGTAAGCGAATCCCTGTTTGGAAACCTTCTAAGCGAATCGGTGCATGTTTTCGACTTCCTTTTAGGATTCACGTTCGAGCCCATAGCTTTGTGGTCTGCGTTTAGGGAGGGGGATGGAGAAGAAGCAAGGGTTCTTCTCGGCGCTGCGGGAGGAGGTGGCGCGGGGGCTGTCACCTGCGCGGTCGAGGTCGAGGTCGGAGAGCCCGCGGCGAGGCGCGTCGCCGGTGGCGGACCTGCTGCTTCCGACGCGGTGGAAGCGGCAGCAGCCGCGGGGGTTTCCGGCGGAGCTGCTGGTGCCGGCGTCTGGGAGCCTGGCGCCGCTGGCTGAGGGGCCGGAGGGGGAGGGGAGCGGCCCGGGGAAGGGGGGGTGGGGGCAGTGGATGAAGGGGCGGCTCTCCCGGGCGCCGTCCGTGTCCGGCGCTGCCGCCTCCTGCCACCGCTCGGACCTCCGCCTCCTCCTCGGCGTCATGGGGGCGCCGCTGGCCCCCGTCCACGTTTCCCCGACATACGCGCTCCCCCACCTCAGCATCAAGGACACTCCCATTGTGAGCACCCTGTTCGCCTGCTTTTCTATGACAACCTGCATCGGCCTTCTCTTCCTTGCCTTCTGCTACCATGTCGTCGGTAGAAAATATCAGCAAGACTCATTTTTTGTGGATTTAAGCGCAGTTATTATCATCTCTGGTTTCTCTGCTTTGAGTGAATGCTCGAATTCCTCATAAATGCCTGCAATATCCTGCAATGAATGCATCTGATTTCCATCTCCTTGCATCTTTGCTTGCGTTAATTGCCCAATTTGGATAGACATTGAGAAAAGCTGTTGATTTTTCATGGTAGGAAACGTCGTCAGCCCAATACATACTGCAGCAGTACACAGCGGCCTCGGGAGGGCTGAAACTGCTGAGCTCCATCAGGAACGCGTACGCGATGGGGAAGGTGAGGATGGTGGCCTCGGAGTTTGAGACGGCCACAAGGGTCATCAAGAACCACAGTGTGACGAAGGATGCAGAGCCCGGGGGCTTTGTTCTCTGGCAGATGGCGCCGGGCATGTGGTACGTCGAGCTGGCCGTCGGTGGTAGCAAGGTCCGTGCCGGTTGCAACGGCAAGCTCGTCTGGCGTCACACGCCATGGCTCGGCGCCCACGCCGCCAAGGGCCCTGTTCGTCCCCTTCGTCGAGCTCTGCAGGTACAGAGACGGAAGGTGCAGCATGAGCCACCATCTCGCCTTCTTTTGGGCGCTCGATCTCTGTTGTCTGCTTGAAATTCTTATTGTACCCAATCGAACCGTGCAGGGTCTTGATCCATTGACCACGGCCAGCATGTTCTCTGATGCACAGTGCATCGGGGAGAAGAAGGTCAACGGAGAGGATTGCTTCATCCTCAAGCTTTGTGCAGACCCACAGACGCTCAAGGCTCGGAGCGAAGGCCCTGCCGAGATCATAAGGCATGTCTTGTTTGGTTACTTCAGCCAAAAGACGGGGCTTCTTACGTACATAGAGGACTCCCATCTGACTCGAATCCAGTCGAGCGTTGGAGGCGATGCAGTCTACTGGGAGACCTCCATTAACTCCTCCATAGAAGATTACCGCCCTGTGGAAGGTGTGATGATTGCCCACTCCGGGCGATCAGCGGTCAACCTTTTCCGGTTTGGCGAGGTGGCCATGAGCCACACCAAGACCAGGATGGAGGAGGTGTGGACCATCGAGGAAGTGGCTTTTAATGTTGCCGGCCTCTCAGTCGACTGTTTCATTCCGCCGGCTGATGTCAAACGTGGAACAGTCAGTGAGGCCTGCGAACTACCTCAATCGGAGAGGGGTAGAAGCAGCATGGCCGGAAGTCATCGGGCTAAGGTTGCAGCTCTGGACAAGCCTGATGGTAACATCCGATGGAGGGCCGAGAAGTGAACCTGTCGATGATCATGGTTCTTTAGCTTTAACCGACTGACTCACCAAAAACTACAGAATAGCAGAGCAAACTTCACAGATTTGGGGTCTGCTACTTCAACAATCCTGTGTGTATAGCAGCATTTTTATTCCTGGGTCTGCCACCTGCAATATAGCCTTGTTGTAGAATTCCTGAAGGCTTGGCTGGTTTGTTTACTTTGGTTTGTCACGCTTGCTGGTTGAAGTCCTGTTTACTTTTTACTTTTTCTTCTCCTACACCAGGGTGCTGCCTTCCATGCACGAAAACAAAGATGAACCAACCATGTATGTTCTTACCAATCGCAGCAACGCGGACTTCACGGTGCCTGTTCGGAGTTCCCAAGATTTTATGTGTTCTTGTGTGTTTGTTTGTTGGCTGGGTTGGTGCGGCAACTGTTGAGGATGCAGGTAATTAGTAAAATGTAATCATCAATCCGAAACGAGGGTTGGGATATAAAACTTTTCCTTACCTACTGCGATCATATATGGGTGTGCGAACCACACTTCTCTGCTCCGTCTGATATCACTGGTTATTGCACACTCTAGATGTAGTGGATGCACGTGTCATCTTTCTGCGATGCTACTTTTTTGTGGGACAGCATCATTGTTGTTGAACATCAATTAAAGGGGTTAAAATGGGGATGTTATTTATGGTGGGTTTAGACAGCGTCAGGTAATGTGATAGATGGGGCCTGGGCTTCATTCATTGCCTCCAGCTGCAGGGTGTGTGTGCAGCCAAGGACATGGGAGGCTTAAGGTCCCCCGTATGGGTAATCCATCACATTTGGTACAGGTGGTGAGAGAAAGGTATTGATACCTGTGGTGGAACTGTTCATTCTTTATTTTGTTTTGGAGGGACACTCGGCCATGGTTCTCAGAAGCTTCCTCACTGTGGTTTCTCGTTGATGTCTATGCTACTACCCTTTTTCCAGTGGCTCAATGAGAACAGACACAATAAGTAGGTATCCAATGCTCACTGTCCCCTTGCAAAATATATCAGCTCTTGATGATACTTGAGCCAGCCATGAAGAATCTGACCCTTGAGGCAATCACACTTTCCTGCATGTTGCGGTTGCTTAAAAGCTTCAAAAAAAAGACAGGAAGTTCTTCAAGATGTTGATGTGGTCCAGCACGAAAATAAACTAACCTCGTTTGGTTCCTGGAAGATGGTGGTTCCCTGGAGGCTTTAAAACGTCCACTAGCATTCAGGATCATCTTATTAGCTGAAGCGTCAAAGCGACCTATCATGCTCCGCTTGTTGTAGAAATAAACTTGATTCTAAACCTACAAGATGGGCACAAGAACCTTGTCCTCAATCCGCACAAAAAAGTTGATGCTGGACATCAGAAATGCCATCATAAAGAGAACATGTGGGAGAATAAATAGCTCACAAGATGTACACCTTGTTCTCAGGCTCTGGTTCCGTTCTTTGATCCATCGCTTTCCATGTCTCCAGGCTCAGATGAAGGATCCAAACATGCATCCCACAGACCGATCTGCAAGATCGATCAAACTCGGGAGGCATAATGCCCAGCCACGAGAAGACAGCAGCAGCAGCAGCATTGAGAATACTCTCTTTTATCACAGACGAATGATCAACTTCCAACTTTATCAACAATTTTGATGTGCATTTCTAACAAAACATATATTAATACTTGGATAACTTGAATGAGGAAAAAAATTAAAAAAGAAGATGCTTACCACAAACACTCATGGTCTGCTAAGAAAAAGTAGACTCCGGATAAAGTCAAACATATTTCTTTAAACAATCAAATCATTGAAGAAAAAGATATCCAACAAACAAAAAAATGAACATGTTATTCACACAAACGCAACAATTACATCAAGGTCATCATGGCAAATAAAATTCGAGTTTCATACAAGTATCATGTAACTACCAGCATAGCCGAAATAAGCTTTAGTCAATTTCTTACAGATTGTAATGCGAGCAGGATTAGCCACGGCCTTGGTCCTTTTCACACCTTGGTGCTTGTTTGTCTGATGCTGTGATGAGACAACACATTGGAGAATCCAAAAACAAGATAACCAACCTGAAGATCTGTCAGCTATCAGCACAATCCTTGAGCATGGTAAACCAAAGGCATAATCACTACAGAGAAAGGATTGAGGTTGTACAAAGTGTTCTCAAGCAAAAACTTGTAACACCAACAAACCAACAGAGAGCACTTAGAACCCTAAACAACATAGGACCCAACAGTAGAAAATTGTTAAGCAGTTCAACTTAATTCTGAAGAACAAATACTACATTTTAGGTCATTGATACGCCACAGATACATGCTATCAGACAAAAAAGACATCACATCTTGCGTGGTCCAACAAGAAGCTTGTCATAAGCCTACAGTTATCTATACACCAAAATCTACCTTCTTGCGTATGACATAATCACTTTGAAAAGTGAGGATTAATCAAGCCTGATATTTCGAGAAACCCAACACGGTCTCTCCCACCAAAAATGGCTTTGAGCTTCTCATCACAAACAATTATCTTTTTGTTCTCTGGATCCTGCAACGGAAGAGCACATAACAAAGATAAAATGACACTTGACACGGAAGAGACATATACAGAGCCTAAAGTATTACACGGTAAGTTGACACCAATAAAAAAAAGGCTAGACTGATAGCAGACTCAAGCAAAGTCAACTTTAGTGGTAGGGCAAGTCAATGTCAAATGCATCAGTAACAAAAGTTGTGCATACACATGCACACTCACTGTTAACATCTACTCAGATTTTACAGGAGTCATGAAAAGTTCCTATTTAGTATTACAAATTGTATGAAGGTAGATACATGCAGAAGATAGAATCAACGCTAGCCACATTTATGATTGCAGAAGAATCTTAGTTTGATCAAACATAGCAAATGTTAGTTTCCTGTTCTTAGTAGAAGAATGGCACAATAAACAGATATAGTTGAATCTAAAAGAAAATACCTTGTGAACTCCAATAAAATATAGGATCAAGTGTACAGAAATTCAGACTACTTGCACAATTATAACAGAAACTGCAGAAGCTAACTCAACAAGATTAAGGGAAAAATCAGGGCCCAGATTTTTAATTTTATAACCAAGGCTCCATAATAATAGTTCTAAAGACAGACACATATGACAATGATTAAACAGCCTTTAACTATTATAAAACATGGCTGAAAGCCCCCTTAGAATTCAAATAATTACAACTTAGAATGGAAAAGACTAAATCGACATCTTTGCCTGAACCAATATTCAAGATATCATCCTGTTCAGCTCCTACTGGTTCATAAATGTTCAACATAGTTAGAACTTTGTTCAGCTGATATCATTTTACAACAATATGTCAAACCTACTGATTCCAATATCAAATACATGGAGGGCATAAAAAATTTTGTTTCTACACCATCCTTCAATATACTCAACCAAGCTCTCCATACTCTTTTGTACTTCAACTTCTCTGTTTTGTGCATGTTAAAATCATTGCAAAATGACCTCCAAATGCTCTGATGATCCACACAAAGTTTCAGTCTCTCAGAAACATAGACTTATAGCACCTCCCCCAAAATAATACATATCATTAAGGGCATTTTTTTCTTGTAATCCTTCCCATAAGGCATTTACCATTAATTCTAAGTGAATGCATTTTCCTGCAAACCATTAATTCAGTAACCTAACTTCAACTTCCCTATGCTCCCATAAAGTTTAAAACACGTGCAATTCTGTATCCTATACAGCGGTCTCTATGACACAAGGAATTAACTAAAGCATATGTTCATATCATTTCAATCTACTAAAAGACCATTCAATCTATTCATCTTTACAGTTATGATAATCACATATTTGTACTAAGCTTTCACTTGTAATCATGTCTCTCCAGATTTGCAGATATAAAAAGAAAACCATAATCTTATCAACACTCAGTTCATCCAAAAATCCCCTCATTCGAAGGCCATAAACCAATATAATATAATTTCTCAAAGTTAAATGGAAACAATTCATGAAATCAGTACAAAAGCATCCATGCATTCTACTAAAATTCGCCTATCATCTTAAAGCGAGAACTTCATGCTATGTTCTTGCGTTCCTTGCCACATAAAAAGGAAAAGATAAAGAAAGAGACAACCATACACGCCATGAATACAATGAAAGGAGGAAAAAGATCGAGGACGAGCGACCACGATGTAGGATTAATCTTTCTCATCACAACACAAATCAAGGGTATACATAGATCGAGGACGCCTTAAGCTTAGAGGCCAAAACTGAAACAGAAGGAAACGTGTATCACTAGTTGAAGAAAAGGAAAAGGGGGAGGCCAGAAACAGAAAGGTAGGGGTAACCTGGAGGTTGTGCTCCTTAATATAGGCCCAGATGAGCTTGAGCGCCTGGGTGCGGGGGATCTCCGGCACGCCGACGAGGGCCTGCATTGCAGGGGAGACGGGACGGGGCTTGGTGATGCCCCTCGCTGGCCTCGCTCCCGCCCCCGAGGCAGGCTTGGAGGAAGAGGCCGCTCGCACCGCCGTCGCCGACGCGGCCCTCCGGTGGAGAGGGAACGCGACGGAGGCCGCGAGGCGGCGGCGGAGGGGATGATCGGCGGTGAGGAAGGCGGAAGCGCCGAGGCCGTTCGAGGGGATGGTCGCCGCCATAGGTGGGAGAATGGGGAGCGTCACCGAGGGAGAGGGGGAGAGAGCGAGTGGATAAGAGGACGGGAAACGGCACTTCCTGGGCTTTGAGAAGGGTTTTGGGGAGGGCAATCCTATAGTTGTTAGGGGTAGAATAGGAATTAGGATCCGCACAATATAGTTTATTCGTTTAATAAACACGTTGTATTCTTATGGCCGTCATTGCGCTGTATTACCATATGCATGCGTTATTATTATCATCAACATCATCATCATAACTTTTCCTAACAAAAATGAATATCATATTTATTATTCCTATGCTACATTACCACGGTTATCATCATCGATATCATTATGTTTCATCACCATCATTAGATTGATTCGTCTTCTATTGGTTGTGCTAATTGCAAGGTAGCTTATGGGCTCAGCATCAGCGACGATAATGTTGGCATTCGAGCACACTATATCTTGGGGTTCTCAGGCATCAACCCATTTCCACCGACTCCTTTAATTAGAGACATACGAGCGCATCTAAAAAAGCTTACATCAAGTCATCCTAAGACTCAAACACTGGAAGTGCCAAGACGGCTGCTTTAGTCTTTCATCTCTCGGGCCTTCCAACTCGTGGCAATCCTTAATGCCATTGTCGTAGCTAATGTTGGCATCTTCCGTCTGCCGTGTTTCCCATCTATGTGCACTCACCTTTAGCCCTCCAGACTCGGCTGATGATGAGGAAAAGCTTGCTCCAGAATCAGAAGTGAAGGATGCCTCTTCCCTCTTCCTCCAGCTGCTTCCCACCGTCAGCGTCAGTTCTATGTCACTCTCTTGTTCCAACTCCAATGTCGTATCTTCTTCTGCTCTTTCTATGTATTCATCTGCTGGAAGTTCGAGATCAAGTACCCGACGCCGTGGCCTCCGTTCACGGTGTCTTTCACTCAGTAGGCACGAGACTGTGCCAGCGTCTCGATCACCAAGGTTAAACCGAGTGCGGTTGACGAGCCTCTGTCTCTTCAGCTCATTGTTCTTCATGTCTCTCATCAGAAACTTCTGAACTCTATATAAGCGATGGAGTTCATGGACCTGATAGGGAAACAAACTTGAATATGCGTGCTTGTGAAAGGAATGACGAAGAGGGAGGAAGGATCTGAAGCTGGGAGACTACCTGTTGCCTGAAGGTCTCTTCATGCTTCAGCATCATCATCTTCATGCATTCTTTGTCATCCTTCCTCAGAAACATCTCCATTAGCGTTTTCTGAGATTGATTGGACCGACCAGACCTGTTGGTTTGGAACCGCAAGGAAAGAAATTGGGCTGTCCTCTGTCTGCTGACAATTTGTTGGGTACTGATGTTGATTGCTTCCCGTTGCACTCGTCAGAATCTATCAGATCCCTGCACATATCCGGATTTCACATCAAGGGCTATTTTTGGTTGATATTTTATAGAGAATATTTCATCATTAGATGCCTCATAATCACTCTTATTATTGTCTACAGCAGATAGCAAAAAGGAAAGTTGTACTTCTATCTGACGTCTGAGCAGAGGAAGTACAAGGTTGGCATACAAACTGTTAAACACATATAAGTCACTTCAATGACAGTGTGCTTGTAGTGAATTTTGATGAGCTTCTGATCATATTTAGCAGGATTTTGGCTACTAAATCATGATTAGGTATACCATCATGGTATATACAGCATAACAAACAAACAAAATTGAACCCTTCCAATCATAACTATAATAATATTACAGATGACATGTAAAAGCATATCACAGGATAAATGGAGAACCATAACCAAGGTAGGGCATGCATCCTGTTGACATGAGAATGGCATCCAATTCAGTGTTATCCAAACAACTTCATCCAGTGGGTACCATAGGATATTTAAGACGACTTTCTAATAGTACCAAAGTAAAAGAAATCTCACATTCATATATTGAAAAGAAAAAAAACTATTTCACATTCATATATTGAAAACAAATACTAATAGTATGCTAAACTTGTTTTTTTTCCTCATGAAAAGTTGAGTTCACACTGTTTCTGCTAGTGATGTCAAACTAGAAACAAAATTTTGCTGACAGCAACCCAACTCTTTTAAATGGTATTTCATTACATTTCATCGCATAACCATCTTTGACAAAGGGACCTTGCAACAATTACTTCTCCTAGTGTAGAACACCAGGGCTAAAGTTGTTGTGAAGATGTGCAAAGATGTTTTAACGGTGCCTTGCAGGTATACAGACATATGATTCTGATATTGATGGCCTATAACCAAGGATCAGATGTATTGTTGTTTCTTTTTCATGGTTTCTCTTTTTCAACATTTATATAGATACATATATATACATTAAAGGAGTTCTTCAAATCAGACAATATAAGCAGATAACATCAGAGAAGCATAAATGATTCATCTTTAGAAAAGAAGAGAAACTTTGCAGATGCAGATATGATGAGTCATAAGAGGAAGTATGGCACATAATTTAGCCTGACTAGTGCCCTTCTCCTGTCTGAATCAGGGAAAAAAAATGAAACAACAAACTACTTGTTAGAATCTGTATAAGTAGCTGCAGGAGACAAATTCATATTAGATATCACAATGCAAAGCTTTTTCCACTCGGACTTAGGCTCATAAATTTACAAACAGAGCTCCAAGGTCCCAGTGCAGGATGCTCATAGCATATGTTTCTTTACATGCTTAAAGCAATAAATATGAATAGGATGCAACGGATTCCAGATTGGCTCAAGATTCTTCATACTAAAATCAAGTATCACCATAAACGAAAGCAATCAAAGAAAGCTAAGGAAGATATGCAGAGCTCATGACTGACAAAAGAAGAGCAGCACTGCAGCAAAGAGTGATATAGAGTATGACCTGTGATTGTCTATCAGAGAAACAGGCTACGCAGCTGCTTCAGCGGGAAACTCTGCTTCTTCTCTGCTACTACCTGCCTTGGACGACAGAAGACAAACAACAATCTTCTCATTCCCAATCTGCTGAGCTATGAAGTATTTAAGGTTCCGTCAACACGCTCCCACAGAATAATTTAGTAGGCTCCGCAGGCATGCCAAACAAATCCCAATGCACTTTGCCTTTGCATTTCAGGTGCATGAGGGAAAAGATGCCCCAGACAACTCCTACATAAGGCAGAAGTAAAATAAGAATGCCTACGTAATATATGCCGTGCCGGAGAATTATATGCGGTAATACTCCACAGAATCAACAACCAGGAGAACCAAACCATTCGTGCCAAAACCACAACCAGTTGTCCCAGCATGTAGATCATTCGCTGTCTCTGTGTCTACACTGCGTTGTGACAAAACTTGTCTTTGTTATATGGGCAAAAATGTGAGAAACAAGGATGTGAGATGGTGCGGTAGTAGTGAAGTTGATGGCCAAAGAGACAAGAGAGCACCTTTAGAAGTATCAGCAGCATGAAAGGATGGTGTGTACGAAACACATCATATATGGTCAATCTACCATCCATTAGCTCATTTTCTTTTCTCACCAGCACTCGTGAATTCTTCTTTTTGTTTGAGCCATCTTCTTCATGAATAACAACAATCAATTATGGCATAACTAGGAACCATGTTAGCGTACAGCTTGTATGGGTGGGAAAAAGAATAATGATATATCCATAATTCATATGAATACTACTTTGGTCAGACAACCTCCAAGTGGATGAGTTCAAAGACACTATAGGTTTCTCGACTTTGTTGCAGTAAAGCCTTTATTCCTGGAACAGTTCATGATGCAATGATACCTGATTAATCTTTCATGTTTCAGAGGCAACTTACGGTGATCATGTGATGATCCGACGCATACCACGTATACCATGATCATCATGAATCGGTGCTGAGGTTTGTTTACTCGGAACAGGGGAATGGGCCCACCCCACATACATAAATTCCAATCACAGCGGCATTCTCACAAGCACTTCAACTGCAGCACTGAAAACGAGCCATTAAACCCTAAAATATGAGCACTTCACTGAAAACAAGCAACGAGACGAGCATACATGCCTTAACAACGCAACGGAATCGGTCGGTTTCTTTGGGAGGAGGAACGGGGCTTACTTTTGCGCTCGCGAAGTGCCGACAAAGGCGTCTTTAGGAAGGGGCACATGGTGAGGTCATGTGTGCATGAGTCCCCCCCCCTCTCCATACACGAAGGGGCCGACATCGGAGCACGCGTTGCCGGTGGCAGGAGGCGCAGCGGTACTCCATGGGGAGTCTCAAAAGCAGCAGCTCATGAGCTCATCTCGCCGTTCTTTTGCTTTTTGAGTGCTAGGTCCGAGGAGGAGGAGGAGGAGGAGGCAGTCTCATCGATCGGCTCAGAGAGAGAGTGTTATCTAAGGTTGATGATAGGGCTATGCCGAGTAGAATAGTCGTGCTAATAATACAAAGACGGGCTGTGTAAAGCTTATAGAAAGTAGAGAAAAGCGATGCCTTCGCCTGCGCATGATGGGTGCCGCTAATTGCTTGCTTTTTTTTGTTCTTTTTTTTTTTGTGTGTGGGGGGTGGGGGGGACGAAGAAGAGCAGCTTTTTGATGCTTCCGACTGTTGGGAAATAGTTGGGAATATTTGTTCATCACAATCCTATTATAATAAAAAAATATAGTTTTATAATTATGATTTTAACCATTTTGTCATTAATTATATTCAGTACATTTTTTTATCATTAATTATATAAAAATATATATATCTTTATAATTATGATATCCGGAAATAATTTCCTCGTATCCTTCCTTATCAATCGAATCCTTATTAATCCATTAAAGTCACCTTCCAGTCTCCACGTAGGACTAAACGAGGGCAGGGCATCCATTCTTACTGTTATCAAGCAAATGCTCGTCTACTACTGCTGCTCTCAATCACGCATATTAAAACCCAACAAGACACCACTCATGAATACGGCAGCAGCAGCAGCAGCAGCAGCGTTATGTCTGCTGGTCCTCGTCAGATTCAGAGCAAAGCTTTCGAGAACTACGTCAATTCTCTCCCTATGCAATCATAGCATGCATGCTCTGCTCTCTCTCTCTCTCTCTCTCTCTCTCGTTTATTACTGCCCAAGTTTAGGAACTTTGAAGGAGATAAAGGACAGTCACTTTGCTGTTAATTATTCCAAGTCTACTACACGAGGAACCGACAAAGGGCTAATTAGTCTTCTAAGGGTGAGCTGAGCAGTCTGAGGACAAAAACTTTCAAAGTTACGAGACTAACCCGTCATAGTTCGATCAACGTAAGACCCTTTCTTTTTTTTTTTTTTTTCTATCTATATGGACGAAAGTTTAAGACAATAATTAAGTGAACAATAGGTCAAAGAAAGCGATTTTAAACTGTTTCCTCTTAGAAAGTCCCATAAAATATTTCTCCTCTCATAAGTTATAAGAAATTATTTTTAATATAGTAACACGAGGATCTTACTTTTTTATTATATTTATCATTTTCGTCCTCGATCTCGAATTAATTTGGACATCGAAGAAATCAGGTCAAGAAATTTTCATTATGATGAGCATAAAATTTTCATCTAGGGGTGCCACGATCACACCCCGACCTTTCTATGCACACAAATCAAAGCCACGTGTTGATCAAAATATCAACTACTTCTTTTCTTAACACAAGTTGATATATAAACGTCTTCTATACTATTTAATAATCTTAATTATTTATTTAATAGATTTTAAATATAATATTACTATTTATAATCATTTTTTTATCATTCACAATTTTATTTTAGAACTATTTAATATTTCTAAAATATCTCTTTGCATCTGGATATAAAAACACTATTCTTCTTCTTCTTCCTCCTTACAGGATAAGGTTTAGGGAGTGATGAATGACATCATTTAAAATGACGAGGATGAAATAAGATATTGTGGGGAAGAAAAAGATAAAATTATTAATATTGAGACTATAAATAGTAAATTAATATTTTTTATTATTTTTAAAAAGGTTATCAATAATAAGGGATTATAAATAGTATAGAAAGAGTTATGAATAGTAAGCTGCTTTATATATCTTTTCTTACCAAGTTTACCCTTCCAATTTTTTTTGGAAAAATTTCAAACTAATAACTACTAAGTTTAAATTTTAAAAATATAAAATAACCTTAGATATCTTTAGTATTCTTACTATCATAATATTCAATCGATGGAAGCATCAATATCAATTAGATCCTTAATATCCATTAGATGATTAAAATATAGCTCACAAGATTTAGTTCTTATCGTACTTTAGCTGGTTTGATCTCGATCACTACCGATTCATCTTAGAAACTAAGACATGGGGGTTGCACTCTAACACACTTGTTCTAGTAGAGGGATACATCGAGCAAGTTGATCGTAAATTGGACAATTCTATCTTGAATGTCCATGACTTTTGATCCGAGTGAAGGTAAGGGATGAGCCAATCGAGCATCAAAGTTCCTTAACATATTTTACCACCATTTTTAGATCCAAATTTCGATCATCTTTATCAATATTCAATATTCATTCTCGAGACTCATACGATCTTATCAATTGATGAAATTAGATTTGATTGAGATTAATTCATATTTTCAAGTATCATTGCATCCAATAAAGAAGGATTACTAAAATAAAATATCTATGAAAGAGAAATTTTTTTGAATGCGAAAAATATTTATATTCATGTCACTCGTCCCGCTTGTATGCAAAAATATATCTATGTCTTTATTCTCGTTTCTTACGAAAGAAGATTGTGCTACAAGTTTGTATGCAAAACCCCTACGGTGATCAAGTTAATATATTTATGCAAACATCTAAATCTCGTAAGAACTTATTTAGTTCGTTTCGAATAATCATATACTTGATAAGACCACTTTATCTATCATCATTTTTTTACCTATCGACTTGATGAGAAAATATATTCTTTAATATATTTTGATGATGTGGCATGCCTCGGTAGGTTCTTCACTGTCATGTATAGCCGACGAACGTAGCGTATTTAGTGAGCTCTGATCGGATTCCTTGTGTGGAATTTTGATCGATCGAAATAATGATCATATCATATCCAAATCAAAATTGCAATTGTATTTAATGGGGTTTTTCGTACTATAAATCGAGGAGCACAAATCTATCATTCGGCCTTAGATGGTCATGGCCCAACTTAGCTAGGAATGTGTCTCAAGTTATGGGCCTCGATTCTCTTCTACGGACTCTCTATCTCGTGCAATTCGAGATTTTTTTTTTCTTGCATCTATTAAAAATTATCTTGTATTTGCATCCTCATTCGGTAAAATGAAACCAAAACTACATTCATTCTTCCAATAATTCCTCTAAGCAAAATCCTCTTTGCTAACATGTATAAATAATCATCAAGTTCATTATCTCAAACATACTTTTGTAATTATATTTCATATTTTATCACCGGATAACTTATAGAAGAATCAATTCTTACTTAATCCATAATGATTCATATATTTATTATTTTTCTTCTCTTTGGACTGTTCATGATGATTCTAGTAAGCATACTGCTTATTGGGTGTAGCTCGATAGATAGTATCCGCGTTAAATTGCTATCGGTTAAGAGAAAAATAATACGACATGTGATGATCATGATTTTGTCTTTTGGCATTTAATTAAGTAAAACGAAAGTAAGAACAATTAAACCATCAATCGGAGGGAACCAAAAACATCAACATGGTCGGGTGGCCAATCCTTCTTCCGAACAAGATTTGATGATAGTTCATACTAAGGTATCCAACAATACTGTCTTCGTGAAATACATGCATAAGAGTATATCCCAAGTGAAAGGATGAGAGTTATTTGGAGTTTGGTTGGGTAAGAAGAAGAAGAAGAGGGTAGGGGAATACATGTCATGTCATCTCATGTCATGTCATGACGAGGGTTATACAACAGTACATAGTGAATAGAATTTTACCCCATCACATATGTAGCATCATTATGCCATCGATCGATTCCACATCACATCAACATAGGATACCGCAGTTCAGGATTTCGAGCACAGGCGAAGGCCATGAATGAGTTTGTGAACTACCTTACAGAAATGATCCACACAGAGGTGTACGTGATGAGCTTTTACAACGTTCGTGTTGGATCTGACTCGGAATATTTTCAATGACTACTTTTGATTTAGCATTGTCTGACATCGTTCTTAAATGGAATCACATTGATGAGAATGCCAACAGTTTAACTCACCTCTTAATTAAGATTTTTTGGTATTATTGAAAATGCTTATGTTCAATAATATAACTTGCTCAAACCCAATTCGGTTCATATTGTAATCGTTTCTTTAGAAATTATGATATTTTAATTAAAAATAAAATTATGAAAGATTAATATGATCGAATTCCATGAGATTTTGACCTCATGCAATGTACGCATGAACATATCTCGCGGAGTGGATTCAACCTTCAACTTTGATCACATCAATTTTTTAATTAGTATGATCGAATATATGATCTTATCGAGAGTGAAGAATTATTTGATAAAATTTTTTTGGCTTATTGTCTAAATATCCATCACAAAATCAAATGTCACACTAACTCCATGTCATACGGTGGACATCATTTGATAATATTCATGTTAGTCTACTCGAAGAATTATTAGATAGATATCGGAGGGATATATATATATATATATATATATATATATATATATATATATATATTCATGAGAGGGATTATATTTTAATTTTTTTAATTAATATGAGATTAAATATATTTTAATCATTTATCGATGAAGAATTGAATTTCTGATGAGAACTAACATCGGAGAGCTGAGAAACAACCCAAGACTTGGCCTCTTGAGACTTTACAAAGTTTGTCTCACATTCTAAGCCGATGGAGTCGTTGATTGAAGCACCCCTATACAAGGCCTGCCCTGATTGAGTTGTCAAAATTAGGGTAGCACTTCCTGAAGAGAGACGGGTGCAACTCATCAACTTTCTTCGAGAGGACACTGAGGTGTTTGGGTGGTCACCGTGAGATATGTCGAGAATCGACCTTAATGTAGCTTAACTACACTTAAATATTTCTCCCAAGGCATGACCATTAAAGTAAAGGTCTCACAAGTTTGCTCAAAATCATTGACAAATAATTAGTGATGAGGTAGGCAAGCTATTAGGAGTAGGGTTTATTGTCGAGGTGCATCACTCCCAATCACTCACTAACGTTGTACTCACTAATAACATGCCCGAAGGATAGTTGCCTTCTTTTTCGGATTAATTAGTTAGTTGACGCTATCTTGGATCATGAGCTCCTCACCTTCATGGATACATTCTCAAGGTATATATTACTTCCTTTATCATCGGTCGAGGCATATATTACTATTGAATCATACTCTTAGGGTTAAAAAATACGGAGGCTACGCACTAAAGAATGATGAATAAGATCTTCAAGCAACAGATTAAAAAAAAAAATTGAAGCATAAACATAGTGAAAAGTAAGACGATTGACTCATCTTTGGTAGATTTGGCTAAGACATTTTAACTTCTAATGAAGTTCAAACATATGCTTTAATTTAACCAAATGCGCCTTCAAAGTTAATTCAGAAAAGTTCTTTGAGTTCATTATGTACCAGAGGATAATAGATGCAAACCTTCGTCAATCAGGAAAGTTCAAAAGTAAACGTGTCGGATAGCAGTGCTCAATCGATTTTTATCCCAATATAGGAATATGTGTCTAACTTTCTTTCGAATATTAAAGAACTCAAAGGGTTTCCTATAGATCGAAGAGTGTCAAGAGGCTTTCCAAAGGTTAAAAGACCACCTTGCCAAATTGTCGTAGCTTTTCTCCTCTAATTTTGGTGAAACTCTAAGCTTCTACCTCATTGTCATCGACTTAACTGTCAGCTCCGTGTTGGTACTGAATATGAATCGAGAGTTCAGAATCCTATCTACTATGTTAGTCATATTTTGAGCGGACCTAAGGAACAATACCCCCCGATTAAGAGGCTCATATTTGTGCTAGTCTTAGTGGCAATAAAGCTCCGCTCCTATTTTTAAGTATATACTATGTAGATCGTCACCGATCAACGACTTAAGCAAGTTCTTCCTTGGTTTGATATCTCTGGTCGGTTGTCGAGGTGGTCAGTAGAACTGGGTGAGTTTAATATCCGATATGTGCTAAGGACTATTATTTAGGCTCGAGAACCAAGATACTTTATTTCAGAACTAACTCTTTCGCCCGAGATTAATAAGCACACCCCATCGTATAGATGCTATTTATGGATGGTTCCACCACCTTGGTTGGAGGTAGTGTCAGACTCATCTTGAAAGGCCTGAACAAACAAGTGTACGAGCAAGCTCTTTGGTTCAGGTTCAAAATCTCTGAAGCCAAGTATGAGGCACTTCTTTTGGGGCTTTGGCTCACCTAAGAGCTTCAAGTTTAGAATTTGACTGTGTTTAACGACTCACAATTAGTCATGAACCAAGTGAAGAAAAACTACAATGCTCGAGATCCAATCATGGCAAAGTACCTTATCGAGGTGCAAAAATTAACTCATAGTTAACCTTGACTTAATGTGTTACAGGCCCCTTGTAGAGAATGCCCAAGCCGATGCATTTGCTAGATTAGCATCAATCCGAGCCTCTACTTAGAAGGCTCATCAACAAGGAGAGACCACTTGCTAAGGGTTAAGGGTCATCAATTCAAGACGTGGACACCCTCAACTTTGTCGACGTTTGCCTAATGCACGAAATTGGAGAACCAATCGAAGAGGCATAAGCTTGATATGCCAGAGAAGATAGAAGCCAACCTCCACTCATCTGTCCATGTAGATAAGGGTTTAAGACAAGCAATTATGGGCTATTCCCCCCTTATCGCCTGTGTTGATAAGACGTCAAGGGGAGACTATTAGAGGTGGTTAGAGACTGTCTCCTCATAGAATATTTTATATTTATTTACGATCAATTATAAAAACTCATCTTCAACACAATAAAAATGAGGATTATCTTTTGTACTAACTTGGATGTTGAAGGGATCAAGTCAAAAAACCTCTCTTGAACTCGATTCTTGTGTAGGTGGTACCTCGGGAGTTCAATGTTTTCACCTAAGATAACCCTATACATACGGGTTCGAATCACGTTGGGCTAACTAAATATCAATGACTCATTTTCGTGATAAAAATAATAATATTTTAATAAAAATAAAATTATGAAAGATTTATATGATTGATATTTATGATCTTCTCGAGATTTTGACGTAACTGGATGCACCCATAAGGATATCTAAATATCTCCTAAAGCGGATTCACCTTTGATTTTGATCACGTCGGTTTTTCAAATAATATGATGAAATATATGATTTTATCAAGAATAAAAATTATTTGATGAAAGATTTTCAAGCCATTCGTCATCTAAATATCCATTCCAATATGAAATATCACACTAACATCATGGCCTACGGTGGACGTCATCAGATAATATGCATGTTAGTCATCGTTATATATCTATGAAAGGGATTATATTTTAACTTTTCAATTAATATGACATTACTTATAAATCGATTATCTATCGGTGAAGACTTGAGTCGCTATCCGGTGATCCATGTCCCAAAACCTTCTCACGTGATCTCCCCTACGGCTCACACCGGCATCACAGCACGCGACAACTTCACCACGTCTCAACATCATCAACATGCCACCACGGCAGCGTTGTCGGACAGGCCGAAGGCGATGGAATCACGAGGTGCATTGCTCGATTCGAAGCCGACCTAACGTCTTCACATGCACCTACGGCCTCGTCAGCCTCTCCGAGCATGCCATCAAAGCTGCTGCAGGAATCTGACCCCTCTTTCGCAAAGTCATGGCAGTGCTGCAGTGATATGGGTGGGTGGCAATTACTCGACCGACAGGTTAAAGTAGAGAGGGCCAGCAACTCTGCGAGCTCTTCGGTCCCATTCCTTCCCCACCCCCCACTACGGTTTTACCTTCACCGGTTGCCCATATAACTCGAAGCAGCAGACCTTTGAACGCCCATCACTTTCCCCTTCCCTCGCTGTTCTTCTTGCTGTGGCTCAGATGGCTCAGGGAAGAGGCAGTGCTGGTGGCCAGGTGACCGTGGTTCTCGGGGTGGCAGTGCTCTGCCTCCTGCTTGCTCAGGTCGCGGAGGCCGCAACCTACACCGTCGGGGACACCCGCGGCTGGTCCTTCAACATGGACAGCTGGCCTCGCGGAAAGCGTTTCCGCGCCGGCGACGTGCTCGGTGAGTGATCTCCTTTTGCCGCTGTGAATCAATCCAGTGCCTCTTGCTTTTTTTCTTTTTGGGGGTGACGGGCGGGGCGGTGCAGTGTTCAAGTACAACCCGTTGGTGCACAATGTGGTAGCCGTGAACGCCGCCGGCTACAACGGCTGCTCGACTCCGCGGGGCTCCAGGGTCTTGACCTCCGGCAAAGATCGCGTCACGCTCGCCAGGGGGAGGAACTACTTCATCTGCAACTCCGTCGGCCACTGCCAGTCCGGGATGAAGATGGCGATCGTTGCTGCTTAACATCGAGTGATATGTATGAAGCAAGTAGAAGCGTTAAGAAGGCAGGTGTACAAGAAAAAAAGCTTAGGCTAGGGGTGATGATGGTACTGAATAAAAAACGCTCAGTGGCCATGAACGTCGTTGTATGCAAGCTTCGGCCAATGGCGTATCGCTAATGTCAGTTGTATGTTGTTGTTGACATTCAAGCTTTGAGTTCTCCGTTACGGTAGTCTTCTCGTTTGGCGAAGGATCCCATTGTTCCAGATAAGCAAAGCGGCGAAGAAGAAAGGGAAGCGGTGAAAAGACGATTTACTCGATGAACACTGGATGGAGACACAGTGGAGTCATACATAATAAAGGCTTCTCTGACACTGTGGACCCAAACCATGTTTCCATTACCTACATGAGTTAATTTATATTTTTCTTGGCTTCTTCGCTGCGTTCAACACGTCACCCACTCACCCAAATCTCGGCACATCTTAGCCTTCCACTTAAAACAATTGCCAAGTGGGCTTTAAGTGCAGTGTTCGGGCCGGACCTCCACTCCCCTAATGTTGTCTGGACTCTGTTAAATCTCGTGCAATTTGCAGACCATACTTTTCTTGGGCCGTAAACCACACCGGGCGTGCCCTACACCTGAGGAACCTTCTAGTCCGGCGCCACTCATTTCCTTTAAACAAAAGCCTTCGTCATGGTATAAAGCGGTTGGGTACTAATCGGGGGAAGGCACCCGATTCTCCGTTTCGTTAGATCCTTAAATAGCTGCGAGGAAAGGGTGAGGGAAAGGGAGAGGGGTAGAAGAAGAAGAAGAGATAAAGAGGGTATGGCGGTCACCTTGGATATCCCAAGCGAGTACGGCTATGTCGTGGTGGTGCTGGTTCTCTACATGTTCTTCAACCTGTGGATGTCCTTCCAGGTCGGCAAGGCTCGCAAGAAGTAATCCTCTCTCTCTCTCTCTCTCTCTCTCTCGGGGTCGAAGAGCCCATCCCCGACCATCTCTCTTTGTCTGATCTCCCTGTTCTTCTTCATCGAAAGGTACAAGGTTTTCTATCCCGCTCTGTACGCGGTGGAGTCCGAGAACAAGGACGCCAAGCTCTTCAACTGCGTCCAGGTACGAATCTAGACATGGAAGGAAACTGGTTAACGTCTTGATCTGAATCTTTCTTTCTTGCTTTTTTTTGGGGGCGGTGGTTTGGGCAGAGGGGGCATCAGAACTCGCTGGAGATGATGCCGGTGTTCTTCGCCACTCTGCTGGTGGGCGGGCTCCAGTACCCCCTCATCGCCGCTGGGCTCGGCGCGTTCTACACGGTCGCTCGCTTCTTCTACTTCAAGGGATACTCCTCCGGCGTCCCCGAGAACCGCCTCAAGATTGGGTATTCGTTTCTGATCTCTCTTTCTGTGCTTTGATTCCTTCCGCACGCATCAATGATCCATCTATTTTTTTCTTCTGTTTGTGGGCAGAGGACTCAACTTCGTGGCGTTGTTTGGGCTTAAAATCCTGACGGGGGCCTTCGGGATAAGCCTGATTCTGAGGGAAGTGCTGTGACGACGAACAAAGGTCGTGTTTTGATGCTTTCTGGTTGCTGTAATAAACATGGTCCAGGTAGGAGTCGGTGTTCCATTCGCCTTCGTTCCGTGGGATTTATCGATCTTGTTTTTTGAAGCTGGTCGCATGGTTTGCAGTCTATGTATTCCCTGTTCAAAATATGAATCCTTGGTCTGACTTCAATTTCCCAGTTCTAACTTTACTTTGTTCGCTGCAAACTGTCAACCCATGGATTCTTCCGTCGAGCAACAAAGCAAACACAGCCTTTCCTTTTTGTATGGCTTATGGTCGATGACCGCAGCTTGAGTGGGTGCTTGCTTTTTCTTGTGAGCCGAGGGCCAACCGAAATCCAACGGAAAGTCAACCAACAGGTTCCTGACTTTTGTGATCCAGTGAGGCTGTAATAAGTTGCTCTACGAGTTCGTAGTCTTCTTGTCCATGACACGCATCGTGACGACTACAAACAGTAAACACACGGCTAGGGACATGCTGGAAGAGTATGTACTACAGCTTACAGACCGTCGGGGTAAAAACGATAAAAAGGACTCGACATGAGAAATCATATTGTCTATAGAAAATACAACACGAGCAATAAAACGATAAGCCGATTTTGCTTAAGGAGTCGATGCTTCTTCGATTGCTGGGATGAGAGCAAATCGATGCACTATAAACCGCATGCAGCCGTGGAGGGTATGCGCAGCGTCCAAAGACGAAGCAAATGTTGTTAAGTAGATAAGAAATCTGATGATCTGTAAGTCACAACTCTGACTGAGCTTTCAGTGTTCCCCTGAATAAACTCTTTTTGTGTTTGTGCAGTGACTCGTCATCAGAGTTCTTTTTTTGCACAGAAGAAACTGAATAGAATAGCCTTTTCTTTTGACCATACCTAATTGGGTGCATTATCACGTTGAGGGGCCTCAGCTTGCCGCCTCTGCCGTTCTCGGAGGTAAAGTACAGCCAAGAGGCAAGCAAACAGAGTTAATATGGTTGCATTTCCTTCGTCCATCAGTACTTCGTCCACCCATGCCTCTAATCTTGGAAATAGTTTTGGAAGTGAATCAATCACCTTAACCTGAAACATCAGAACACTTCATCATACGAGCATAATAATAAAGGGAATATACCATCAAATAACAAGACAAGCAGCTTGCAATGTCAGATAGGCAGGTAACCAAAGAGATTCACATTAAAGTGTCTCTTTTACAGATTGATAATAGAGATTCCAATCAATCAGAGAGCTTACCAAATGTTCTATGTTATCTAATGATATGGGTCGGTCCAGATAAGCACTTAATTTTGGATAAAGTACCGTTGAGTTTTCTAAAACAAATGTCTAAACCACAAAGTGCATGGAGATGCCACCTTATGCACCCCTAACTCCCCTTTGTATTCTCACCGGTAACTTGTTAAACAGAAAAATCTGAGTATTAGTTCTAAAACGTCAAACGTTCTCTAGTTTTCTCAGACTATAGACTCAGAAAACATCAGGTCCTTCGGCCTCTTGAAAAGAAAAAAATTAGTATTTTACAATTTCATGAACAGAAAAGCTTAGATGACCATCAAATCGAACAAGTAGACAACTTACATCTTTGACCAACCGTAAATCTTCATTTGAAAGTAATTAGTATGATAAAAACAATATATAACCCATCATTTTAGGAGTCTTCACAGAATAAAAGTAAAATATCTTACCAGGGAGCTGTCAGCATAGTTCATCCTTATCCACAAGCCCATGAGCGCCAGCTTAACTGGTAATTGTGCTGCAGGATCAACTGCAAGGGCCTGATCATAGTACCTTTTAGCCAGATGAAGATCAAGTGGAAGTCCTTGACCATGTTCATGCATGTATCCTATATTAAAGATGGCCTGAGCATTCGATTGCGACCGAGCATGCATGTATGCCTCTGCGGCTCGTTCATAGTCTCTAGCAATTCCCTGTGATACAGACAGTGAGCGACAACAAATGAAAATCAATTTTGTCATGGTCAAAGTTGATGTAGCATTTACATAAAAAGTGTAACTAATAATTTTATTGCAAACAATGCAGTAAATGTCTCATTGAAAATCATTTTTTCTATATACAACTCTAATGATAGCAACTGCTGCATCTACAAACATGATGCATATGTTTATATCAGAAGTGAAAGGATAAACAGTCACAGGGAATGCTGCTGTTTCAGTGTCATCCAAAATGATTCTATCTCATGGAAAACAGTCATACTTTGAAGCTAAAGAACGTAAAATGTCTATTCAACATCACAAAATGACATTGCACATACTGGAAAAAGCTCAATCTGCTTCAAAGTATGTTCAATTGAGTGTATTTCCTGTCTACTATAGCTTTCACAAAATAAAACAATAGCATCAGCATAAGCATGATTAATAACAGAAATGAACATTTCCAAACCTGGACACATGACAAACCTATATAAAGCTAGTTAATCAACTGTAACCAAACTAAGTGCAAATTATAGTAGTACCAACCAACAAGATAGATAACTTTGCATATACCATAACAGAACTAAATGCATTTCAAAATACTTAATAGTACCAATCAACAAAAGATGTAAATTTTTACATATACCTTTTGTGTAATGACATCTAAAGAATCTCACAAATTTATAAGCTAAAGAACTTGTCAATCATGATCATTCATTGGCAAGACATACAAGCACAGTAGCAGCTAAACTTATTCCAAGTGTCCTTTTAAGATTCACATGAGAAGTGATATCTGCATGGTGGAAAGAATTTAAAGATACTGAAGTGGTCATTTTACACAACAGTTTGTTCAAGGTGTATTTTTAAGATTCACATTAGACGTGATCTCTGCATGGTGGACAGAATTCAAAGATACAGAAGTGATGTCATTTTACATGACAGTTTGCTCAAGGTGTTGCAAAAAAAGAGATTCATATCGGAACTGTTCAACAAAGTTCAGTCTTTCATGAAAATATCATTACCCGGCCATAGTAGTAAGCATCGCCAATCAACAAAGCCGCATGTTCATTACCCTGCTCTGATGCTTGCCACCACAAAGTGTGGGCACGAAGATGCCTTTCTGTGTTTGTGCAAAAGCCAGATTCGCCCATGCAAATGCTTTGTTCTCCATATTTATCAAGGATCCAAGCAGCATTACTTTGTGCCACCTCATATCCCAGCTCTGCCATTCTGGAATATAACAGAAGTGACTTACCCACATCTCCTTTCAGATAAGACTCCAGAGCGCAACTTGATAAGGAGC
Organism: Musa acuminata AAA Group; assembly: GCF_036884655.1. Taxonomy (NCBI): domain Eukaryota; kingdom Viridiplantae; phylum Streptophyta; class Magnoliopsida; order Zingiberales; family Musaceae; genus Musa; species Musa acuminata. The sequence goes on along the minus strand of NC_088358.1, from coordinate 28,331,342 downwards.
TCCAAGGACCCCTCTCTGCCACTGTTTTGTACAAATGTGTAGCCTGAATCAACATAATAACTGATTATTAACATAACAAATATAAGAAAAGCGCATGTCTCAAGAAAATACATACAGAACTGCTATAATAAGTAATAACTAGAAGATATCCACAGCTATATACAGACTCATTACCTAAATTCAAATAGAAAAAAAATTTGAAACCAGATTTACAAATTCTTCATGATCCCTTACAACTAATTTCCAATATGCTATAATTACTACTGGAAGGACGGAAGCACCGGAATCAAATAATTGTGAAATGGATACAATATTACAATCATATGAAACAGTAATTTTTTTAAAAAATGTTTTCATCACTATTTTTAGGGTACATTTCCTAATTCATTAGTGTTTTTTAAGGTATATGCTATAGCAATATCAGTTTGCCTCCTTTGGTTGCAGATCTTTAAAAAGGCTTGCACAGTACTCAGAGACATGTTACAAATAAGTAAAAGTGACTTTCACAGACAAGAAAGAATTAAAAAGGTAATACTTCTAGGTAATAGGTGCGATCTGTTTAAGAACGAGAAAATTAAGAAGCTGAAAGGTCTCGACAAACAGATGTGCTGGTTATTTATGTAGCTTTTGACAGTTGCTTGAGTATGAAATGACTTGAAATTTAAAAAGAAACAACTAAAACAAATTTTAAAACAACAAAAAATGCCAAAGTCAGAACATGTTGTAGTAAGTTCTTCATACTAATTGTTTTCTATGGCATGTAAGAAAAGGGTACAGCAAACGAAAAGATATGATATATTGGAGCGAGATATAAAAGGTGACTTCCAAGAAGCTTTTAGGCTTTTTCAACAAGATCCTCTATTGCCTAAATTTGTGTCAGCTAGAAATTAAAACCTAGGTTAGAGGAACTCTCTGATCAACTGTATTGGTTTTTTTCTTGATTTTTAATGATTTATGAGATGATTAAGCCTATCCTATGTTCTTAATATCTAATATGTTGTTTGAGGTCTTGATGATAGTAGAATAGTATTAATTATGGAGTAATTAAGGCCTTTAATGTTGTGATTAGTGTGTTTAGTCTATTTTTTTTGAAATTAGACATTTGATGGGTCAAATCTTTGTATTTCATGTATATTAAAGTGATTTACATGTTTGTGATGATATAATAGGTTTAATTAGGTTTTAATTAATTTTTTTAATATTATGATTAGTGGCTTTAATGATAATTTAATCAAAATTTGATTCATATTGGGTCATTTCAATATCTTTAATACTCATTACAATGTTTGACATGTTTATAATGATGAAAGAGGACTAATTATGAATTAATTAACTATGTTAATGCTGTGATTAATGTATTTAATATTGATTTAATTAAAATTTGACCCATATTGGATCAATTAAATATCTTTAATGTCTACTAAAGTATATAACATGTTTATAGTGGTGTAATAGGAATAATTAGAGAATAATTAACTATGTTAATGGTGTGATTAGTGTATTTAATGATGATTTCATCATAATTTGACCTATATTCGGATAAAATTTATGTATTTAATGACTCTTAGGGTGTTTGACATATTTATAGTGGTAAAATAGAACTAATTAGGGTTAAATTAAGTTTTTTAATGTTGTAATTAACAAGGATTGAAATTTCGTATCGTATCGGTGTACCGAGCTTTGTTCGGTATGGTACGGACCATTGTACCGAGCGGTACATCTAAAAAATATATATAATATATAAAAAAAATATAAAAATATATTTTTATATAAAAATTAATATATAAAATATAAAACATTTAAAATTAAAAAAAAATTAAAAAGGAGGCGTATGCTACCTCGGTGATGTTGCCTCCTCCTTTTCTCCTCATCGCCTTAGACGAGGAGACGAATGTGGTCTCCTTCATCTCCTCACCTGTGGCGTTTGGCGAAGAAGGCGGTGAAGACGTCGAAGGCCGCAGACGTCTTCGGCCTTCGACAAAGAACGCGACGAAGGCCGTAGACATCTCCGGCCTTCAGTGAAGAATGCGGCGAAGAAGAAGCCACAGAATCACAGACGAGGCGATGAAGGAGACCGCCTCTTCCGCTACTCTAGTCGCCTCCTAGCTGTTATCTCCTGGATCGGGATCGTCGAGGGAGGGTGGCGCCAAATCGATTTGCTATAAATTTCATTGTCTTAAAGTCAATACAACAAAAGAGACAGGGTCTAAAGACAATTATCACCTTATAAGAAAGGTTCGATTCCAAGTATTCGAGATCGAGTAATGGAAAAAAGGTATAAAAGACCATTTTTTCTTCTAGATTTTAGGATGCCGTAATGAAATTATAACAAGAGTGGAACCACTTTATAATGTCCTTTATAAGACAAGTATGAACAAACATCCCTAAATGCCTTATCTTAGACATATATTAATTACAACAAGATTAGAGGTCAAGAAAGCATTCACAGATGATTTTAAGGATGAGCAATACTTACAGATCATCGATTGTAGGACCGAAGTTTATATGAACCAAAATATCCATAATGCAAGTAAATTCATATTCAGTGTAATTTAATTCATAATTTTTTAATATATAAAAAATTCTTACTAACGAAATTATTTGTCTTATAGTGTATTATCTAAATCCGACCATTTAATTTTGGTATAGTCTTGGAACGCGATCAAATTTATTATTGACACTAAGAAATGTTATATATCAACTCTTGCCAAATACTATCGACGGCTTCTTTGATAGTGTAGCTATATCATGTCGTTACAATATGAATCCTAATAAAGGAAAGTTACACACAGGTTGATTATAAACTATATTTGACATTAATTATCTGTTATGCTAATAAAGTCCTATTTATATTTTTTTGCAATTGAGTGGAGGCTACAATTCAGAGGGGATATACCAAATTTAAGGAAGGTTGTCCATGTACTTTCGCAGACAACGATATCGAGTGGTTGCGAACACGATTTTTCAACGTTTGTATTGATTCACACAAAGGTCCACAACAAACTATCATATAGACAATTGGATAAACTGATATATGTCTACTACAATATGCAGCTAAGGTTACGATGTGCCGAGCTAGACAAGGAGTCAGAGGAACCATAGTTGATCCCATCGAACTCCAATACTACAACGAAGATTCATAGTCGATGTTAGAGTGGGTCGAAGCAATGAAGAACCAAGAGGATCCTCTACTTGATGAGGCAGGAGATCCTCCACGTCCTTTGTGTCTTATTACCGAGGCAATAGAAAGAGAGGAAGCACATACACAACAAGAGGAAGATCCCCCTTGATCAGAACGTGATGAAAGGAGCCGCACAACATTGAGTTAGACTATTCGAAGAATTATGGACACCCAACCATCACAATCGTTAACCCAACATGCAAAGGCAAAGGGGAAAACAATAACATCAACTACACCATTAGAAAGAATCGAGTAAGATGACGAGACACATTTTCAATCGCATTTAGCAACCCGCTCAATCCAAAAACATGGCAGCAATATGGACAGTAGTGCCTCGACCGATGATGGCAACAACTCTAGGGAGTCAATGGTCCTGTCTACATAGTTTAAAAGTGGTGCACATGGACCAAGGAGCAATATTTTATGCGTATCATCCAAGATTTAGATCATGGAGCTTGATGAGGTACTGGTCAAGTTTATACACGAAAAGAAAAAACATTGGATGATTTTGAGCAGATGCAACAAAGCCTCAACAATGTAGACACAGAGCGGTATGATGATAGTTGATCATTCTTCTCCGAACAATAATACGGTGATCGATATTATGATACAGAGCAGCAAATCAGTGGCGAAAGTAAAAGTTCTGGGATTCTTCAACCTTCATACCAATACATGCTACAATCGTACTTGCCTTAGAAGCCGCCTCAAACACGTGTTGTTCACGACGATCAGGCTACAACCATCACCACATTGATACACCAATAACATATGACATATCAGTATACTATGTCATGGGATCAATTTCATGATTGGATCCGACAAACATATCAAATTAATCTACAGATACATAGGATTGAGGACTCAGATTCATCGCCCGTGGAATCCCGTCGTTCTTTTTGGTGGTAGAACCAAGTATATCCATCGATCGATTACTTGATTCATTTGAATCTTAAAGTTTAAGTTGCTTAACTCATAATCTAACAATTCAAATTATTTCTTTATGGATAATTCAATATCAACGTAAAGACGACCTGAAACATACCACAAAACTGCTTCTCAAAACCTGAAAAAGATATGTGCCACTATTCTTTCCTAATTTAGATTATTTTTGCTAAATTTATATTTATTTCTAACTTAAAACCCCTACTATAACTTTTTATTCTATTTTTCAGAAATTTTTAGAGCTATTTTTGCCATTTTCTTGTGCCATCGGTATGCCCTACTGTGTACTGACATACGGTACATTGGTATAGGGTGGTACATACCATACCATCGATTAGTTGGTACACCAGTTCAGACCAGTAAGGCAAACCCTGATTTTAACATTTTAATAATTCTTTGTTACAACCTTATATGTAGACAAACATATGCTAAACATATGTTTAAACTTAGATGCAACCTCAATGACGATAATCGGTAGTCTAGTGATTCTAATTATTTTACATGCATATGCAAAATATGAAAGTGACATACATGGCATGTTTTTCAGATATAAAAGTGACACTCATGTAAAACCAAAAATACACCCAAAGATAATTGATGTTTATAAAAAATATCAAGTATCAAAAAATGTTCCACAATAAGGATATTCATGAAACTGAAAGCTTTGCATAGCATACATGGACGAAACGTAAATAAAAAATAAATTTAATTTCTATGGAACTTATATAAAAATGAGACATATTGACACATAAGTTATTATTGACAAAAAATTCATACTCCAGAAGAAAAAAAAACATAATATTTAAAGCCTAAGTATCATGCAACATTCAATTCAAAAATCTAACGATAGCATTCAGCTAATTAATGAGTAAAATAGAAAATAAAATAAGGACAATAGTGATGCATAAATCAAAAAATAGAAGAGATACAACTAAAAAATAGTACTATTTGAAGATTCTTCTTGAGGCCTATGCCTGTCTGGAACAATCTTGCAACTTGGTAGACAGCCTTTGGCTGACCAGCATTAGCTGCAACAAGAAATAATTTGCAGGCTGTCTCTAAATCCCTTTTCACACCAATGCCCTTAAGATACAACACACCTAGGTTATAATAACCACCAGGCTCCTTATTTTCCACAGCTTTCTCAAAATATTCCTTTGCCTGCAAGAATAAGTTAAAATTTAAGAATGATAATGACTATCAGTAAAATTCAATTAAAAAAGGTTAATAAGCACTAGAACATAGTAAACCAAGATGCCTTGTCAAATTAATATTCTTGAACTCAAGCCCAGTTGTACAACTTGACTTCAGTGGAGAAGGATCTCAAAAGCTTGGTAATTTAATCAGACCAACTCATCACAAAAAAAACGCAGTTATGGAAAGCAAAAGATACAGTTATAGCAACATGAACATACCACAGACCATGGTATGCAATTTCGAATGGTACCGCCCGGTACGGGCGGTACGTACCGGTCCGACGATATACCGGTACGCGGACCGCCCACTACCGGACGGAACGTACTACACTGTAGCAGTGCTACATTGCTACAGTAAGAAGAAGAAATATATAAAACCGCTCGGTATGCCCTGGTGTATCGCTCGGTACACGGTACCGTACCGTACCGAGCCAATCTCGAAACATCGGTACGGTACGATTTTGCATACCTTATCATAGACTATCCAATTCAAGACAAGATTTTCAACTAATGTAATACACACAGATATGACAAAGATAAAGAATCAACCTGAACCATGATAATTTAACACGGCCCAACCAGCACAATGCCACAACCCAACTTTAGAGTTTTGTAATTTATCCACAAAGAACTACGAAAATCACTACAATGCATTTTTGCTACTTTTCAACTAGCTTAACAAAAACAACAAAACTTTTAGATTTTGTGATCTACAAACAAAAAACAAACACCTGCATGGGAACTCAAGTTCTTGGAACAAGAGTTCTGCACCACTCTCTTCCAATTCCAGCAAAATATTAGGTGCCTAATCTCCTTTTCCAAATTAGTGACTGAAAATGAGAACAAAGGAATGTATGTATGCCAAGGGATTAAAGCTCAGGACTGTACCTTAGTGTAGTTTTTTTTCTCTACTCCATAACCTTTAGCATAGAGGTATCCCAAACCATTATAGGCAGAGTAGAGCTTATGCTTGGATGCAAGAGTTAGCAATTTGAAAGCCTTGGTGTAATTCCTCTCCACTCCAGCCCCTCGGGTATACATCTCCCCTAGAAACTCCATTGCTCTCGGATCCCCCTTCTCCACGGCCTTCAACAACCAATGCAGTGCCTTGGTGTTGTCCCTCCTCACTCCCCTCAACCCATAATAGTACAGCAACCCGATCTGGTACATGGCAAATGAATTGCCCTTCAATGCCTGGTACTCGATTATCTGAAAATTCTCATCTGCCTCCCCTCGTGACTTCCTCAGTGCCTCTTTATTCTCTTCGGTACCACTGTGGATCCGGATAGGCTCGATCATAGGCGGTTCCTTCGATATTCGAAAGCTCGCGATGGCCACCTCCGCGAGTTCCGCATAGAGCTTCACTGCCTCCTCGTGCATCTGCATTAAATGAAAGAAAAATAACAGATTCTTCTCCAGTGGATCAGAGAGAACGGTAAAAGAAAAGGGAAGAGAAAGATTAGGGCTCACGTCCTGTCGGAAATAGGTGTAGGCGAGGACCATCTTGGACTGCATGTTGCCGCCCTTGGCGGCGAAGTGGTGGTAGAGGAAGGACTTGGGGCGGCTCTGGGGGCGCATGAGGCCGGTACCGTAGAGGAAGCCAAGAGCGGACTGGGCGTGGGGGAGGCCAGCGGAGGCCGCGGCCTCGATCTCGGCAGCGGCAGCTTCCATGTCCGCGGGGTCGGAGAAGGCGGCGGAGGCGGAGATCATGTGGCGGACGCCGGAGTAGTAGAGAGCCTCGCGTGGGTCAGAGGAGGAGTTGACGAAAGAGAGAGGTGAGGAGGCGGACTCGATGATGGGAAGCCATGAGCCCGGGTCGTAATCTCCAGCGGCGGTGAGGGATGACTCCAGGTCTCCGAACTCGTCCCACTTAGCGGAGTCTTCAGAGCCGTGGGAGTCATCGGCCGTGCCTAAGGCGGCGGGGGTGGAAAAGAAGTCGGCGTAGTCTTCCCTGAGGATGACCAGCCGACGTTGTGACGATGCGAGAAGAGCGAGGGAGAGGAGGTGGAGAAGGGCGAAGGGGATCACGCGGCGTCGCATCGCGAAAAGTTCTTGTGGGGAAGAATTGGACATGCCGGAAAAGGTAATGCGAAAGGGGAGAACCGTGTCAAAGCAAACCAACAGAAGTAGCGGTTATATGCAATGAACGGTGGATAGAGGAGGAACAATAGAATCAACGGATCCTGTTAACCTTACGACGTGGAAGGCGAAGGCTTTGCTGGCTGCGATGACGGAAGTCGCAAGTGTTCGCATGCTCCTGCAACACAAACAACGCAAGTGAAAACCATCCGACCTGCGTGCCCCGAAGAGTGGCTCCGGCCATGGCAGGCCAAGAATTCATTTATCCTACCAAGTGGCTCTGCCTCATCCGGAGCCACACTAAGCAGCGACTTGGGTTGCTGAGATGGGTGCGTTGGCCCGTCGCTCAAGGTTGGGTAGTCTTGATGTTCAATGCTGTCCGTCCATGTGGTGGGAAATGGAATTCCATTCTGCATGATCCCGCCGCACGAAAGATATCTTTGAAGGAGATTATTTTCTGCAGCAATCAGTTGTTAGTTCTACCTTCTTGTTAATTTTGATAAGCTTCTCTCATCAGGGCACTTTTATGCTCTACAATTTCCTTAGTGGTCTTGAGTGAGGCATGAAAAACAAAAGGGGTTTCTGCAGCCTTCCAATGTGTACTTTCCTCGTATACATAACTCATTGGAAGTCTCAAGCAAAGAAATAACTCATTGCACTTTCCTCGTATACATAACTCATTGGAAGTCTCAAGCAAAGAAATAACTCATTGCACTTTCCTCGCATTAGCAATTATGGAATACAGCAGGAGCATATATCCATCAGTCAAGCCGGGCAATAGAGAGAAACACCATTCTAATGAAGTCCCAACATGGTTTAGGAATGAATAGAGTAGGATACTGATATAAACCATGTGATTAAGTACATAGAGAAATATCATTATTTTCTTAACATAGACTGGACTACCAATAGACAGAAATTTTGTTCAACTCAAGTTCCAACATGGTTTAAAGCAAGGTCTGCAGTACCGAACTGTACTACCCGGTTGCTGATACGCGGATCGCCTATTACCGGTCCGAGTGTACTGTAGCACTGTAGCACTGCTACAGTACTTGGTACACCTGGGTGTACCGCTCGGTATACCGTACCGTACCGATACCGAACTCAAGTCGAAATATCGATATGATACGATATTACGAACCTTGATTTAAATATTATTAAAATACTGAAATAAACCATGTGATAATGTAAATAGAGAACTATTATTCTCTGTACATATAATGGTTTGTCTCAATCTAAAATTATTCGGTTGTCTTACTATAGATTCTTTGTTGAAAATTGCCAAGGTCTAGAGAGTCATAAGACAAACAAAACACTGTTTGGTGGCATAGACTGTCTGGCATAAGACATATCCTGAATGTTCAATAAAAGTTTCACTAGATTACCCAAAAACAACGTCAAACATGAATACAAGGTGGAATACTGAAACAACACGACACAAATATGTGAACACATCTTGAGAACAAAAGGAAATAGCAACAACAATAATATTTTATTTATATATCATGGTGATCAATAACAAGAGATTAGCTAGCATCTCTAACCTATTAATGAAGGAACAAACAATTTTCAGTACCATAATGGTCCAAGCATGTAGAGAAGAGAAGCATGTAGAAAAATATAACATGAGCTTAAGACAGAAGGTTATCAAAACACCATTCACCATTTATTGCTCAGTATAAAGGCATATAAGCACTCAATGCGTGCATGTCAATATAGCTAAAGACCAAAGCTATAGGGTATGCCATCCTTAATGAACAACAGACACATGCTAATAAGCGAATCTGTTGTAAATTATCATTAACAACTACTAATACCTTGTATGCCCAATACAGGTATGAACTTTCATCATTTATTTCTTTGCCAAGGTGCACAATCACTTTTGATGGAGTCCAAACTATATTCTGTCAGCAATAACAAATATCACATTCTGTGAGAAAAATGATATTTGAGAAAACTACAAACTACCATGTTGGAGCTTTAACTTATCTATAATATTACCTGAATAAGCAAGCATGCCACAGAGTAGCATAATTGCAAACAATAGTTTACAATAACAATAACAAAATCGTAAGTCCTAACAGAGTGTAATGTGTTTTGATTACCACTTAACACTAGCAGCAATAGGTATATGCTAATTTCCAAAAATGATGTTAAATGCGATTGATTGAGTTACAAAATGATCTAGGATATGTGCAAGTTCTGCATACTGCCTAATGCATAGTATAATTAATGGTAGCCGATCATAAGAGAAGATCCACTCATTGAAAAGAACAATTGTTCATAAATCATAATAAAGGAAACAGTGTAATGATGTACGTAGAAAATCAAGCATAAGTTTTCATTCCATTAGATAGGCAACAATTGCTAGTGATTAAACATATCCAAGGAACAGAATTGCAAAGCAAGCAGGTCAATCCCCACCTAAAGAAAAGAAGTTTGCCGTCATTTACGTTTGAATAGAATCCTCCAAACAAACAACTTTTGGAATCTAAGCTCTGGTCTACAATAACATCATCATTCTGTCCATGCATTTTCATAAGCTAAACCCATTGTAGGCCGTAAACAAATACAACTTGTGCATCCAGTCATCCAGGCAGAGAGAAAAAGAATAGAAAACCATGTGCTGGATTTACTTATCGGCTCCTAGTAACATAACATTTATTGTTAAATTGGCATATAAAGGTTTCAAACTTCAGATGATCTAACATTAGACATTAATATCACAGGTTTTATAACAATGGTTTCACTATGCCACAGGAGTTTTGACTGTTAGCACCAGTGCAGCAGATAACTCCTTTATCACTGTAACTATAGAAAGGCTAAGATGAAGGTGTTATGCATTCATGTACAACAGGTGGCTCGTAAGTGTCAATAGTCAAAGGTAGTCTATTGCACTAGGGCTCCTCATTTGTGAGGTCTGGGAAAGCTCAGATGTAAGCAAACTTCACTCTAAAAAGTTTATCAGAATGGTCTTCACATGTGTGCACATATACACGCAAAGAAGGTGTAGAATATTCCTTCTACGGTGGCATTGTTACAAAACAATGACGTCCTCACTATCAAACCGTGTCAAAACTTTAACAGGAATGGAATTAAGAAGAAATTGCATACATTGGATAGCTAATGAGTAATCAATGCATGCAAAAAATCACATGAAACCACTAGAGATTGATTAGGTCAAATAAGAATATGAGCCACTAAGTAGGGAATTGTGTGCCAAAGCTTCAACCATTTATTTACAAACATTTGAAAAGCACAGAGTAGAAACCTTTAAAATGATCAGCCCTACCTCTGTACGCTGTTCATGTAACATCTGGTACATATTTGGCATAATCCAGTCCTCAAATTTGCAGTAATTGTCAATTTGTCATTAGGCACTAGCAGGTTTCCTATCTTATTCAATCCTTCTGAACACATAATCTCCAGGCAAAGAAAAGTCACCCTTATATGTTGGCGCAAGACATTTGATTAGATCTTCTTCTACACCACCAGCAGTTGTAACCAAAACTTCTACCTACACATGACACACTGCTATTAAAGCAAACAGACATTAATGAATGGGTTTAAAGAAAGCCTCTAATCATACTAACAATTTTTAAATAAAGAGGCAGACAAAATATTCAAGTAAAGTAATGCAAAGATTATTATCCTGATAAGATGACAAAGTCAGATTCCTGTTGGCTTGCAAGTTTACATCCCGGTTCCATTTCTTCTGAGAAAAAAAAGGTAGGAAAAAGAATCGACAAGAATATCAGAATAAAAGAAGAGTAAAACTAATAAAATATGATCCCTTGGTTAATTATAAACTGAGTTCAGATAGTTTAAAGCCCAATCAAACTGGATATAGAATAGCTTTGTTTCAGTCTGAATCAAATAAATAAAAATGGTTCAGGCAAATTAGACTTAAATCAAATGAAATCATGAAAAGCCTTGTCTGCTACAGTTCAAAGACCCATTTCAATTCAAGTTAACTGCAGAAGGTTATCGGTGGATTTTCATTATACAATACGAAATATCTGTGTCTGAGCCACATGGGTGTCATCTGATAGATAGGGGGTCTTCAGCTCAGAAACATTGGGTTACTGTCAATAAATTTTTGGGTTTATACTAATTTGGAACGAACATAAATTTGCTATGTTCCCATTTTTTCCCCAACTTTTTCATTTCATTTGATGTTTAAAAAAAATTGTAGACCAAAGCAAAGATTGCACAACTAGAAACTTACACCCCAACTGAAAACAAGAACTATGTTTTGAAACACTGGACCAAGTGGCAATAACCCCACAACAATGGTTCAGCTTGATTCATCTCATCCAACACAGTATAATATTTCTTCACCATGGAACTATATTTTTTTTATTATCCTGCTTGCATATTAGCCAAATGAGCTTGGCCATCATATTAGGGTATAGATGACGTTAGTGGTATGCCTATAGCACAAAGCCTCTCACTCATAAAATATGAGCATCCTACTTGGGGATAATGCAAAGTACATATTACACTCAACGTAGGTCTTCTACCTCCAATAAAACTTCACAATTGTAACCGATAAAGCCATACGTAGAACACAATTTTATGGTCAGTGCTCGTGTTTACTTCAAGAATCTGCAGTACAAACTTATTCCCTGGGGGCTTCTCTATCCAGATAAACAGAGTCGCACATAGAGAATCACGTCAAAAGATGAGTAACTGCAGATGTTGTTGTGGAATATCTTGAGATGCGACAAGAATCGATAATAGCCAAAGAATCCTTCAAGAATATGGAAAATAGGGCTGATGACATATCACTCACCATTCAGTGCCGTACAAGAAACCGAATTATCTGCCTAATGCCGGAGGATACGAGGTTCGAAGTGAAGCCCAGAAAGATCTTGCACTCGACCGAATTCCTGTAGGCGGGATCGCGCTCGCCTTCGTTGCAATCATCAGCAGGCGCCTCGTGGGAGAGCCTCCAATCAATCTTGAATCTCCTCCCAGAGATAAAGGAATCTTGCGGCAACCGTCCAACAAACTACAAGAACCGAGAGAGGGACTACGGGAGGGGACTCACCATCTGGCTGACGATGTCGATGGCGTCGCCGAGGTTGGAAGCTTGGAACCCGGTGAAGGACATGGAGTCCAGGAGGCCGATGAGGTCGAGCTCCCCGTTGAAGCCGTAGACGGCGACCCTCGGGAACCGCTTCTAGGATATGGAGGGCTTGAACACCACCGACCGCACCGCCTCCAGGGTTTCCCGGCCTCGCTGCTCCCTCGCGGCGCCGCCATCCTCCATTTCTTCCGGCTCGGAACCGACGGGCTGGTGACAAAGGTGAGGAACTGTGTTTGTTCGCCGCTCGCTTGGTCGGAGATGCCGTGCCAGCTTAAACGGGAGCGGGCGTTCAATGTAGCCAAGATTCGTGGGCCTGAGATGGACGAGGCTCGGCTCGGTCCTTAAGAAGACCGAACTGGCCCAGAAAATCCTCTACCGTTCGATCTGAATTCTGCGACGTCTCGAAGCGCGATGGACGCAAATCTTGATGCGTCATGGCCCTGTTATATTAATAGATTCATATAAGTGAAATTTGTCTACTATCTTGAATATATATATATATATATATATATATATATATATATATATATATACCAATATTGTAAATTAAGATAAACATATGGTTAATGAGGTAGACTATGGTTTGAAAGAGTATTGACTAAAAGATTAGTAGCATAAAAACTTAATGTATAAGGGTAAGAATAATTTCAACTATGTGTCAATGTTTTCATTCGATGAAGCTAACTAATTAAGGTATGTACGATGGTGACTCGAGATGTTGTATACTTAGGTAAGTTGTTAGAGCTTAGAATTCACCTTGTCCATTAGAGCAGACTGTTTTAATGGTAGACTAAAAATATTTCTGATCATTTTTCTAAAATGAGTAAAGATTATAGTAACTTCAGATATATGTTTAAGAGGATAGAACTATACATATTTAATGAAGTAATATATAAAAATAATATAAAATCTAAAATTATCATAAAAAATGATTGGGAAAAATCCTCAAACATCAATATAAATAATTTCAAGTAGTTTAGAGTAAGATATGGAAGACATTCTAAAAGATAGTAAGTCACTTTTATTACTAATACAAACATCAAAATGAGTAATAATTTCACTTAACTAGAAAGTTAAAAGAGAGTAATAAAAAATTAACTATTATTTAATGAAAGATGATGGATGACTAAAGTGGCAATGTCAAGTTGATGACCACTCATAAATTTTTTTTTTATTCGACATTGAATCAATGATGCCTCATGCTTAGATTTTTTTATAAGAAACGAGTCAGAAAATAACTGTGTTATTTTGTTTATAGAATTGAGAGATAAAAATAAAATTCTTTTTGATTTGTGATGCACATAAAATATCATGTGAGTGATATGGATCCCATTATCATCACCAATGATAATACATTCCTTGCTTCATAGTCAAAATAGATGAATCAATTCTATAGATCAAAAGTGATATGATAAAAAGCACTATAGTCAACAATTCAATAGCTTAGATGAGCGATCAGAGTAGTCGTGATGTTTGCTTAAGGCCGGTTGGGTGTAACAGTAGGTTCAACAAATTTTTATTATATGTCCAATTTTATCACAGAGCTAATAGAAGACTTTTTTATTGATTATTATTATTAAAAAATTAGAATTACTGATAGTTATAGTAATTATTGTTGAAGTTATTTCCTGAATTATTTGGGTTAAAGTTGTTATCATAGTTGGAGAGTTGATAGTATAATGGAGGATGATAACTCTCTATATTACTCATGCATCGAAAAAACATCTTGTTTGATCTTTTATTAAAACTTTTGTTACTTTGATTATTATTGTCTTTAGATTTTTTAAATTAAATTAAGCTATGATAGTTGATCTTATCATCCTCTCTTCTCATTTCATATACATTTCATGAACAATCAGCTTGTCATATAGTTTTTCAAATAGTATTAGTTAGTCATATATTCGAATTGCTACCTCAATTCCTTATATTTGTCTCCTAAGTCATTTGGGAGTATGGACAATAACTTATTCATCATTAATGGAATGATCTATTTAAAGTTAAGTCATATATAATAAATTTTAGATTTTACATATAATCAATAATGATACTTCTTGTTTTCATCATGATAAATAAAAGACTTAACATATAAGTATAAGAGTGATTGATGAATACGGTTTATAACTCATATCATACTTTTGTTGTAGTACTGCACAAACAAATTAGTGATGCTATGCTTGAATAACTTATATAATAAGATGATCTTAATATAATCATAATTTATGATTAAGATTTATCATTAATATTAGTTCTTTTAGTATTTGAATATTTTCGGGTAGATAATTGAGGGAGCCATCGATATTGCCCAGTGTATCATATCCAAAGAGAAGGTTAGTAAACTATATCTGTCGAGATGTATAATTACTGTGTTTAGATAACTTGAAAGGAATTACAACTAATGAATATAAGCCTAGTAAATTAAGAAGAACTATTATTTCTAAATGAAATAACAACGGTCGTTGGTCAAATACTGTTGATATTTGGAGGAAGAGATCTATAGTGGGTGTTTTCTTATGATCAAATTCGATGGGATATGATAGATGAGGTGGAGCAAATCATAAATAGATCAGATCTGGAAGAGATCAAACAAATCAGATCTACTGAAGTAGTCTCGGCAAATCCAACTTGTGAGGAAGATTGTCGAGCAGAATAACAAAGAACAAATATGAGCAGAGACCATCAACATGAAGAGCAGGTCGCGATCGACTCTAAGCACTAGTCATGGACACAGGCGTTGGTTGCAACGGTCATGAGAAGAATAGAAGAGGGAGGAAATATTAGACTTTGATACCATGAATAAAGAATTTATTGAGAGAGAGGATTTCCACATATATTATGATGATTGATCCTCAAATTGAAGATTAAAATATATAAGAAATATAATATCATCATTTTTATATTTACGTCTATCATAATGATCACAATGATTATTTGAGACCCACAAGTTTGATATATTTGACTATCGTCAACCGTGGAGTGACGATGACCTCATGGCTTGACGACATCCGGGATGTCAACAGGGCAACGGTTGATGCAGTCGGCCCAGGGGCCATCGACCAGGGTCTCGACGGTGCGCAGGCATTTCCACACCGCGCTATTGCACTTGAACCCGCTGCCGAAGCCGATTTGCCACACCCGGTGGCCGCGCCGCATCCGCCCCTTGGATTCAATGTAGCTGAGCTCGTACCAGAGGGAGCTGCTGGAGGTGTTGCCGAAGCGGTGCAATGTCATGCGCGACGCCTCCACGTGCTCCGCCGTCAGCTGCAGGTTGTTCTGCAGCTCGTCGATCACCGCCCGCCCTCCGGCGTGGATGCAGAAGTGCTCGAACGCCAGCTTGAAGTCGGGGACGTACGGCTTCCACTTGTGGTTGATGAGCTTCCGGCCCACCAGCGTGAGGAAGAAGAGGAGCTGCTCCGACATGGGGAGCACCAGCGGGCCGATGGTGGTGATATTCGATTTGAGCGCCTCCCCGGCGATAGCCATGAGGTTCTTGGAGAGGGAGATGCCCGTGTGGCCCTCGGCGTCTTCCTCCTGGTAGACACAGCGGTAGGCGCGGTCGTCGGCGCCCTTGTGCGTGCGGACCACGTGCAGGAGGCGGTACTTGGCGCGGCGGGCGTCTCGGCGGCGGTTCGATAGGAGGATCGCGGCGGCTCCCATGCGGAAGAGGCAGTTGGGAAGAAGCATCGACCGCTGGTTGCCGGTGTATGAGTTGGGGGTGATGATCTCGGTGGAGATGACGAGCGCGTTGGACCTCGGGTGCACCTGAAGCAGATCGCGGGCCAGGTCGATAGAGATGAGCCCGGCGCTGCAGCCCATGCCGGAGAGATAAAGCTGCGGATGTTGCTGCGGAGCTCGTACTTGTTAATGATCATCGAGGAGAGCGATGGCGTCGGCGAGAAGAGGCTGCAGTTGACTACGAGGATATCGATGTTCTTGGGCCACAGGCCGGTCTTCTTGAGGAGGTCGTCAATGGCGGAGAAGATGACGAGCTGGGCCTCGGCACGGGAAGCCTCCATAGTGGGATTGGGGGGTATGTAGTGGCTGGCCGGGGGGAGGCAGGTCTCCTCGCCGAGGCCGGAGCGCTCCAGGATGCGCGTCTGGAACTGGACGCTCTTCTCGTCCCAGTTGATGAGCCACGCGTGCTCCATGAACGTAGCGAAAGGCACGCGGCAGGTGGTCGGCGGCTTGAAGCAAGCGTAGTCCACCAAGTACACCGGCCGAGGACGAGACACGAAGTAGACAGCGGCGACGAAGACTAAAAGGAAGACAGAAAAGAGGACCTGGGTGAGATCGAGCTGCAAGGAGTGCCATAAGGCCATGATCTCGTCCGGCCCGCGCCGGACCAGCACCAAAGACACGGCTATCATCACCGGGATCAACAAGAAGGCCACGAAGTTGTTCACAAGGTACTGGTAGCCAAGCTTAACATACTTGAGCCTAACCGAGCTCGACAACTCCGGAAAAGGTGCCCTCGGCATCTTCTTCTGTCTATCTTCCCTGAGTGGGAGATGTAGACAAAAGGAGGAGGTCGGAAACAGGAAGTATATGGCTCTGATTGCTCATGGCAGGGAATGGGAAGGAGAGAATATAAAGAAGAGTTGGAGAGAGGGCAATGAATGGGGGCGGATGGGGTGTTCTACATGAGGAGAGTGCTAAGAAAGGGTGTTCATACCTGGAGCTGTAGCTGGCCGTGACTTCCCTTTGCTGATCTCTCGCAATCCAATCCTCTCTGCATCACATCATTAATGGAGACGGTATCTATGTTGCAGTGGCTCAAGTGATGAGGACAGGCGGAGGTTGGGGGTTGGGGACAGTTGAAGGAGGTGGATAGATTGGTTGTTGCAAAATCCTGCACATGCAGGGGAAGAAGATGATGCCACAGACGCAACCAATTACTCCACTGCACAATAACTAGTCACCTGAAGCATCTCCTTCCTTCTTCCTCTTCCTTTCTTTTTCATTTCCATCCTCTTAAGATCCAGTTGTTACAACCTCGATACCGTTCACTAGGAAATCAACATGGCTTGGTCCGTCCTGAACGACAACCTCAGCTTGAAAACTCACGCTCTCGGATATTGGTTGGAGCGGGGCAGGGCAAACCAATCCCAATGTGTTAGCTTGTACACCGAGTTGATGGCTAATTAGGGTCATCTCGTACATCTTTTAGGAGCTCATTTATGTAGATTGTTGGCTGGTATATCTCCCTGTTGTGTGTTATCAGCAAAGGATAATTGTAGGAGCGTCATTTGTCATGATTGATATCTGTCCGGGATAAATATATGACAGCCACCTATGCCAGACGATCAAAAGAAGGGAAAATGGGCTTCGCGGCCAGAGATTAATGCCCCTTATGGTTGGCTCATGTGATCATAGATGATAGACAACAGAAGATTGTATCCCTATCGTCGATCATAGAGAAGAGAGGCATATGGGTTTTCCTACCCATATCATCATCTTTATGATAGTTACGAGTCAGCAAATCAATACTTACGTTATTACTTTCCCTATCATCCTATCATCGGTGATGATGACGAGTGAAATTTATCGAGAAGAAGCTTTCAAGAACTCGGGTCCTCGTAGCAATGCACTTATTCGGTGATCTTGTCTTCAATTGTATACGTAAGTGTGTTTGTACTCCGCTTTCACCTTCTTTAGTATGTATATATATAATCAGGATTAGTGCAAGCTTGTTTTTATAGACATAATAAGATATGCAATTATATAATAGACGCTTCACTGTTGTATTCGGATGCAAGATTAATTGCAACATTTAAGGATCAATCAATGACATTCTAGAGGGTTTAACTTATATTTAGTTGGTTTGTTTGATCCATCGACAGCGAGACCCTATCATCGATGGAGAGGAATGATAGAAAGGAAGAATGATCTCAAAGGAGGAGTAAAGGAGATTGACAAGCAATAAGGAGGAGGAGGTGACAGTACAGGAGAGGGACGGTTTGAATATTCTTTTGACTTATGAGCACCGTTAGAAGAAAAAACTTAAATGAATGGAGTGTTTTAGGAAAAACAAAAAAAAAACTAGGATTTTTCTGCAAAATCGTTCAAAAATAATTGAGTTCCTAATTTTGTCCAATGTTATAAAAAAAGATATCCAATACGACTTACCGAAAAAATATATAGTATTTGGAACATAAAAGAAAAAAATTATAAGTTAATGATTTCATGGAGGTTACTTATACAAATGTTGAAAATGATAGGGTAAATATGCATAAATACCCGTCATTTTGTACTTACATGAAGCGTACACCCAAGTGGCTCCCACACCTCGTGAAGTCTCCGCGCTCCGCCCCCCTCGACCCTCCTGCGCCTGCAACCTCGAAGCGGCCCCTCAGGTGACCGTCACCGCCATCCATCTCTTCGCCGCTGCAACCAGGAGGAGGAGAAGAGAAGAAAGAGGGTGTCGTTCTGCCACGCCCGCGATTTCCTGTTCTTCAGCATGCGTGGCACCCTCCGCTCCTTCGATTCCCTCCACTTCGACAGATACCCTCTCCGTGGCTTCGAGCGCGACGCCATAAGTAATTCTATGCTTCTCTTTCCGCTTTTCCTTCTTCTAATCCCGAAATCGGGGCCGTCCTGCTTGCACATCGGCTTCCGATGGAACCTGTAATAAATAGATGAACTCGTTGAATCTGCTTTGCGTAACTTAATTTGTCCGTCTTCGACGAACAATTGCTTGATTGGCATGTAAATTTGTAGCATCCATCAATTTTGCTGGAGTACGTGAAAAGGTAGTTGGTAATTAGGGGTTTACCTTCTCATTGAAATACGTAACCATTCATCATAATATTTCTGCAGATATTCTTGCCAATTTTCAGATAACTTGTTCTGATGAGTTATGATTAAAATGCCACAATTAGGACAATTGTCATCTGATTGTCTGTTCAAAGATGACATCTAGCTATCTAGATTTTTTTCTTTACTGCTGTTAAAATGCCACAAGTAGGACATCTAGCTAACTCATCATATAATTTACTGAAGTTTCATTATCATTATTGGTCTGACATTATTCCTCTAGAGTTGGTGCAAATCTTTATCCAGACAAATAAGGACTTGCCAAAAATCCTAAAAGTCTAGTGACAGAGAGGAGTTTCAATTTAAAGCAACCATTGGGTCATCTTTTCAAATTTCTAAAGATTTAGGGGAATGGCAACCTTCACTATTAGGAGTAATTTTCGTCTTAAAGGCACAAACAACCAACGGACTTAGTTCAATCTGTTTTCCCTCCTAATTAGGTGAAATTTGTTCTTCTGTGCTGCATTGTTCAGTTTTCCTGTCTACAATATTTTTCTTATGTTTAGTAATTCTGAGAATTATTTTCTGGAGACCGTAAATTATTTCTTTCTTCCTTCTTCTCTTCTGTGGTGTGTTCATACTTATGCATAGCATTGTGGAATGAGTAAAGATGGAGATACTAATGTCAGATTTTTTTTTTTTAATTTCAATACAAACTTATAAATCCAAAGTTGTCTGCAAGAGATTGAAGGGAGGGAAACATGGAACACTATAAAAGCTGAGGCATGTCTCATAAACTGCAGATTTTTCAAATTAGTGGTACGGCCATGTAATGATCTTTTCCCCTACTCTCCCATTCATGCTATGTTATTCTTGATGCCCATGTATCTTATCCATGTAGTTAAAGCACACCTATTCCATTCAGGTTTTTTACCTTCACCATTTACTGGTTTTAAGATAAGGTTCATAATCGAATGAATTCGAGTTGGATCTTGTACGTACTCAGCTCTCTTTTCTGTTTACGCTTAGTATGGTTCTTTATTATGTACATGATTTATGCTGCATATGCCAACCATCAAATGAGGATCACAGATATCTATGGTGATAATTTCATTTTCTTTCATCACAAAATTTTGTCACCTTTTTCTATATTCTTCATTGTTGTATCTATACTCTATACCATCTCATACCCTACAATTTTCAGATTTGCCATGTAATTTTCATATTTTTGCAGTAAGATGGTAGTCAGTACTCGTGATACGTAGGTCCACCCCCCAAAACCCACCCAACCCTGTTTGTACTTGTCAGTATAATGGTTAAGCTTGTATTTAAAATTATAATCCACTTGTGATTTACAAATGATATTTCTAATACAGATTTTGTTCATAAATATGTTTGAAGGGTTGCAACATTTTTGTACCTTTAACTAAAACATATATCATCTATTTTCAACTTTACTTTTTCAGGATATTAGAAGAGAACTGAAGATTGACCCTTTGTACTCCTTGAGACAGCACCTGTTGATAATGAAGTGTTCCAAAGACAGCACCTGAAGATTCATCCTGTGCATTGCAACTTAAGACCAACCGTGTGTCTTCATTTGAATGTCACATGTAAACCATGATTCACTCTTGTGTGATAAGGTTAACGAAGAGTGTCCCCAGTGTCATCATCCTTATTGATTTTGTCGATCATCTGTTGAATACTATACCAAACAGGTAAATTTCCACCTTATTGATTTTGTTCATATGATTATATGTCCAAGTTGTTCTTTTTGTTGATCATGTCTTTCTCTGACAAGTTATTTTGTCGATCATCTGTTGTTTGCAAATATGTTTGTTTTTATGTTCATGCTTCTCAATCACTTATCATCTAAATTTGCAGCTACGTTCAGCTGATGAAGAGCAGATGGTCTTTTACGACTGTCCGCAATGCAGACACAAGTTTTCAATCAACACATAATGGATCATTTTTCTTTCATTTTGGATATAAACAATTTTCATCGCTTTACATTCTTTCTTTATGTACCATCTAATTCTTCATATCTAAGAGAATCTTTGCTATCGCATGGTAATGGTGTTGTCTTTTATGGCTTTTTTATTTTTGTATTTTACAGGTTAATAGGTTTTCACACTTACAAGGATCTTTGCTTTCGCAAAACAATGGTGCTTTTTTCATGCTGCTTCTTTTTGTTACACTGGGAGTAGCTTGTAACTCATATATGGCGACCTTGCTGTAGCTTTGTATCTCTTGTTGGTGAGCAAACCATGTGTTGTGGCTATATGATACCTTCAACTTTGATTTCTTGATGCCTCAAACTACATCATCTTTTGCCACCGGGAGTTTCTGAATCATCTGAGCCGGACAGAAACGGTGGTATCCGATAGGATATATTCAAGTACCATCCTCTAATCATTGGTTAGGAGTCACATCAAAACCAGCGTAGAGCCTTGGAGTCGATGTGGCACATGCGTGCCAACGTGGCACCTCGAACTCCTATGAGACGACGGATCGTGCCGTGTCACTCGGGGCCGTATGAGATGGCGTCACACAACATGGAACTGTTCGAGAACACACAAAACAATGTCATACAGCACAGAACTATGCAGGTCGATCTGTGTCGTGCAAAGTATATGGATCGATCGTATGAAGCCTCAACGGTCATTAACGGATCGCATACGATCAGCCCTCGGCTACTAGTATAAAGGTCGATCCTCCTGCTAGCATTAGAGAATCAAACCTTTGATACTTAAAACATTCTTAACTTCTCATACTAGTCTAAAGGTCGATCCTCCTGCTAGCATTAGAGAATCAGACCTTTGATACTTAAAACATTCTTAACTTCTCATACTAACTTAATCTTCGGAGAGGTCGAGTCAGGAATCCCTCTTCCAACTTTGATGTGTGTGCAAAAGCCCAATGTGGAGGAGCCGACTCCTTACTCTACCTCGGGTCAACCCAACAAATGGTGCATCGACCTAACCTAGCACCAACCCCCTCGCCTCAAGAAATCATGTGAACGATCTTGTGTTCTCGGGATCGGACCGAACGGTGCTGACTACCCATCCATGACATGAAGTTGCACAACAGTCTAATGTGATGAGTGATTGGAAGTCTACGTGGCAAATTCTAGTGTATCAGCTGTTGCGATGATTTTATTTCCCACTTCCTTTTAATTTCATGGACGGTCGGGTGAACTTTAGAACAGCAGTTGGCATCCCTTTGTTGTGCTACCGAGGACAACGGTGTGTCTTCCATAGCCTGCCTTCTCTCCTCGGAGACATCGCTCAGCATCGACGCTGATTCTTGTAGCTGACGTCCAACTGCTGGCTGGACCTGGTCCACCATGTTTGCCATGGACCAGGCCACTGGAATCCTGCCACGTCAGCTCCGGACCAGTCTGAGAAACCTAGTGATTTGTTTGTTACTTTGAAGAGCGAGAGCGAGAGATAGAGAGAGATGACTCTTTGCAACCAAGATGAGGAAAGAAGAGGAGCCATAAGGGCGGGCTAATCACACAAGGTGCTCTGAACCACCTCAGGACCGGCCGCATGCAACAAGCAGGTCAAAAGAGCAGATCGTACGATCTCCACCGGGAGCTGGTCCTACCTAACGTCCAAATCAAAATCGGACCATCACGGGCTCTCTCTGTCTCTGACCACTTCGGCCGAATTCCCCATCGACCCTATTACACACACCGACTGATCTCAGATTCGTATCCGTCTCAACTGTTATTGGGTTAGTCCGTCGTTGTGCCTCGGGGGCGAGCGATTCTTTCTTCCTCACCAACGTTGTGCCACCCACCGATCCACCTGTCCTGTAGTTGGGAGACCGCAACCGGTCCCACGCGGGACCACAGATTTACATCAATCTCACAAGTGCTATCCACGGCATGAAATTTATCTCGGTACAAATAACTGGCACGGACTTCGGCGTCAAAGCATATCCGGCGGTTCACATTGTCTTAACGATGGAAACGGACGGCTGCGATCCGAACGATCCTCTGATGGGAAATCTTAATCCGTCCGCCTCTCCAACCTTTGGCTTCACGAGGGAAAAGAGCGGGTGGTACCACTGCACGTGTTTCCTTGTCTCCCTGCGAAGGAAGGCTGTCATATGCGTAGCGAAGCATCAGCAGCGGCCTGTGGCGAGTCCTCCTGCGAGGACTCCAACGAGCTGCGATCCTTCGCCTTTGCTGATGGAGAGGGACTTTCTGGGACTAAACGTCGACGCCGCGGTGGCTCTGCAGGTGAAGGAGCGCAGCAGGGGATTCCAGGATTCATCAGGTCCTCCTTTCCTTCTCGTCTCCCTCCCTTCAATTCTCGGCAGTCGTTTGTGTCTTTTCCGTGTTCTAATCTTGCAACATCAACCTTCTCTGGATCATCAGATTCAATATCGATCTTTACTGTAAATCCAGCAGTTCAGTGGCCTTACGCAAACGAAACTGCTGCTCTGCTTCAAGTTCAGTCACCAAATGCTGCAGATGAATGTAAGCTGAAAAGGACGACGTTCGACCACTTCTCCTTCCCTGGTCTTCACATCAACCCAAAATGCTTTCCTGTGGTATCCTCTCAGGTTTGCTTAATCGAGAGAGAGAGAGAGAGAGAGAGAGAGAGAGAGAGGATTAATTCGTGACTGACAAGCATCACAGCAAGTAATGATCGGTTTAGACTAATTAGATGCCGTGTTCTGACTTGTAGACACTCTCTAATCTCGGAAGACAAGGACTGAAGCAGCACCTCACCAGTTCTTCTGCTACCATAGCTTCGGATTGTCCTCTGGTCTCGCATTACTCCACTCCACTTACCGGAAATGGAGGAGCCACTGCAGCAGAAGACCATTCTGTGAGATCCACATTTTTAGGAGACCGCTCGTCATGGTAATAACGTCGTAGTTCCCAAAGTTGGTGTGTTCCTAAGTAGAACTTGAAAGCTTTTGGCCATGCAGGAACACATCGAAGTCCTTTTCATCGCCCTCACAGCTAACCATCTTCTACGGAGGGTCAGTGATAGTGTACGACAATGTCTCATCGGATATGGTATCATGTTCTTCTTAATGATTTTATAGAAATCAGCAAAGCTTTCCACATCAATATGCCATATTATCTCTTTCAGGCTCGTGAAATCATGTTGCTGGCCAGCAGCAGGAATCATGCAGCTGCAGCCTCAACTCCTGTGTCTTTGAGTCCTGCGACCACAACCTCGCCTAGAGGTATACTGCAATTCAATTCAGTAGTTGCTTTTGCCAGTTGATGCAATTAATTTGACTGAAGACAAGTTATTTACTGCGGCTGCAGCAATACCTCTGTCTCGCAAGGCATCTCTGGCACGGTTCGTGGAGAAGCGCAAGCAAAGGTGAGGAGTCCTTCCATTTCTTCACCTTCACTCACGCTCGTGATGGCCTGCAGAACTCTCCATTTGTGTGGACTCCGTGCTTGCAGAATGATCAACTACAAGCCTTATCCCTTCTGCGACAAGAGAAAAGATGCCAACTCGAGTGCAGCAGTCACACGTGCAAGCCATGAAAACAGTGACTCAGATAGTGGACCGTCTTCCCACAGATGCCAATAACTAGAGCATGAACGATTCAGCTTTTCTCTTCTTCCCTCCGATCCAATCATTGCGATGTATCTTCTTAAACTGTGAGCTGCACTGTGGACAATGGCATCTAACAAAAAAAATGAAAGAGCATGCTATCTCTTCCTTTAGCACAAGAAAATGCTTGACAAAGATTGGGCAACCATCATGTTTCGACAGGTCCTCTATCATGGAAGCGACAGTGGAAAGGTTCCGTTGTGCTTTCTAAATAGGAAAGAAAAGAAGAAGAACACTGTACTGTGTGTGCATCATCGCCTTCCTTTTCTTCCACTACTTTGGTCTCCGATCGAATGCGTTGGCCAACAGCGACGGTAGTTCTCAGCCTCCACGAGGGACCACGCGATAGACAACACATTTGATTGCTGCCGTTTCTCATCTTCTATGCTTTGGGTGGAAAGAGGTGGGGAATCCACCGACTGTCTACCTTCTTTCATGCCGAATGAGACATACAGAGAGCTAAATTGTGGCCTATTTACTTTGCTCTGCATCCATCTGTGGTCCTCCATAGTGGTTCAACAGGCCTCTCCACTATTAAATAGTCTCCGATCTTCCCACATGATGCGGGGGGCATCTGTTTAAGCCGTGGCCTCGGGACCATTGCGGCTCGGTTCGGTGGTCCGGATGTCAGGGATCTCGGGCTCCGTCCCTCGGGGTCTCCCGAAGGCCGAGCACGGTGGTTCGGGTCGGGAGGTCGGGTCGGCAAGTCGGGTCGGCGGTTTGGGTCGGGAGGCAGCTCCGCCGCAGCGCCGGGAAGAGGCGACACCGTCTCACACCTGCACACAGGTCGGGCCGGGAGCTCGGCCCGACCCCTCCGACGATCAAGTTAGCGACGTGGAGAGGGTTTTGGAGGAAGAGATGCCTCCATACAAAGGTTGTGTGTGAGTTCGTCCTCCCTTGTTCGTTTAGAACTCTGGGGTATTTATAGATGAGTTTGATGTTACCTGATGTGGCTACTTGCAGGAGGCAGGCTGATAGCGTCTGACATGGGGTTGGCGTGGCGTGAAGAACTAAGCCTGAGTTAGGTGTTAATGCCGACTTCCTTGGGCAGTGTGTTGTCCAGGCATGGCTGACGTCATGGCATGTTACATCACCATTTTTACCCTTATCATATTCCCCCCCCCCCCCCCCCCCGAAAGGAGCTATGCGTCGGCTGTTGTATAAGAGGAGTCTGATGCATGGCTTCTGTCTTCAGACGGGCTGGCCGCGCGGACGCGGTCTCGAGGAACATGGAGCCGAGGAGCTGAGGAGCCGAGGAGCACGACACGGGTGGGCTGGTCGCGCAGGTGTGTCTCGGGAGGTATGGACCGAGGAGCGCGACGCAGGCGGGCTGGCCGCGCAGGTGTGTCTCGGGAACATGGGGCCAAGGAGCACGACGCGGGCGGGCAGGCCACGCAGGTGTGGTCTCGGGCATTACGCGGCCGAGGATCACGACGCAGGCGGACAGACCGCGCAGGCGTGGTCGCGTTGGTCATGCGGCCGAGTAGCACGACGTAGGCGGACAGACCGCGCAGGCGTGGTCGCGATGGTCATGCCACCGAGTAGCACGACGCAGGCGGACAGACCGCGCAGGTGTGGGCTCGGGCATCATGCGGCCGAGGAGGTGGCCTCGGGCATTATGCGGCCGAGGAGGTGGCCTCGGGCATTATGCGGCCGAGGAGCGCGATGCAGGCGAGCTGGCCGCGCGGGCGTGTCTCGGGAGCATGCGGCCAAGGAGCACGACGCAGGCGGCTGGCCGCGCAGGTGTGGTCTCGGGCATTATGCGGCCAAGGATCACGACGCAGGCGGGCAGACCGCGCAGGCGTGGTCACGTTGGACATGCGGCCGAGTAGCACGACGCAAGCGGACAGACCGCGCAGGTGTGGGCTCGGGCATCATGCGGCCGAGGAGGTGGCCTCGGGCATTATGGGCCGAGGAGGTGGCCTCGGGCATTACGCGACCGAGGGGGAGGCCTCGGGCATTATGCGGCCGAGGAGGTGGCCTCGGGCATTATGCGACCGAGGGGCGCGATGCAGGCGACCTGGCCGCGCGGGCGTGTCTCGGGAGCATGGGGCCAAGGAGCACGACGCAAGCGGTTGGCCACGCAGGTGTGTCTCGGGAACATGGGGCCAAGGAGCACGACGTAGGCGGGCTGGCTGCGCAGGTGTGGTCTCGGGCATTATGCAGCCGAGGATCACAACGCAGGCGGGCAGACTGCGCAGGCGAGGTCGCGTTGGACATGCGGCCGAGTAGCACGACGTAGGCGGACAGACCGCGCAGGCATGGTCGCGATGGTCATGCGACCGAGTAGCACGACATAGGCGGGCAGGCCGCGTGAGGTGGACTTGAGTAGTGCATGGCGGAGGGAAGTGGCTCGGGCCGAGAGACAACTCAGGCGGGCAGGCCGCGCTGAGGTGAACTCGATAGTGTATGGCCGAGAAGCTCGGCGCAGGCAGGCTACGGCCGAGGGACATGGCTCAGGCGGGTAGGCCGCGCTGAGGTGGACTCGGGCGTCTCCAACCGAGCCGTGCGAATGAAAAAAAGAGGGGGGTTAGACCGAAGCTAACTGTGAGCCAAGAGGCGGTCAGGTAAACATGGAGCCTTCGCTTGGAAGAGACTGAGGAAGGGGCTAGATTCCTTTCACGTGGATTACACCGGATAGCAACCGCGGGTGCTTGGCTGCTGCTACGGGGCCCGTCGCCCAGAGTCACTCCTCTTCCTTGCGGTTACCCAAGCTTCCGCCGCGATGTACCGGTTGGCTCGCTGGAGCATATCTGGTACTGTGGTGGGGGGTCGCTCTACGAGGGACCAGCAGAATCTGGAAGGTCGCAAGCCTACTATGAACGCCTGCACTAACAGAGAAGGCTGAGTGTCTGGTGAGCTCCGGATTTGCGTGGCAAAGCGATCCACGAAATGTGAGAGGGGCTCGTCCTCTCTTTGTTTGAGTCCGAGGAGCTGTGCCGCGGAGGGCTTTGGCCGGGCATGGGCTACGAAGTGGAGCTCGAAGTCCTTGGCGAGCTGGTCGAAGGAACTGATCGTTCCGGTCTTCAGGCCGTCGTACCATGTGCGGGTTAGACCCCTCAGGGTCGTGGGAAACGCCCTGCACATTAAAGCATCAGACATTCCATACAACGCCAGTTGGGCACGGAAAGCGGCGACATGGTCCGCTGGGTCAGTGGCGCCGTCGTATGCGTCCAGAGAAGGGAGCTGGTGCTAGTCATAGGTGCCCAGCAAGCCAATCACGTGAGTGATGGCACGTGTGACTTGATACAGAATCTTTTTGCTTATTATATTTTGGCGTATATCACTTTATAACTATTGCATAAATGCATACATATATTGTGATGTCCTTGGATTTGTGCAATGGGAATCGGATCGTGATAAGATCACGATAATGAGATCGATTCACCTTTAAACACATATCCTAAATGATCCCGGTCATAGGTTACTCGAGAGGGACATCGTGATAACCGGATAGACTGGTGTGCTGTATACCTGTCCATATGATGGATGCAGCTGGTCTCATAGCTGCTCGTGTAGGGACACTAGGGATACAGTACATGTGCTCATTGGAGAATGAGTTCACTGATTGATCCGCTTATGGAATGCTGGATGGTTGATGATGCCTTCTTGTTAGACAGTGATTCCGTAGTCCTAGTGGTGTATCTGGTCCTTAGACTTGAGACACCAAGGATGTCCTGTATGAGTGCTCCATTCTTTGATACCAGACTTATAGGTTTGGCTGTCCCAGATCTAGTACAGCTGGTCATTAAGAGTGGTAGTCGACCTTACGAGGGCTATTGAGTGTCGATAGAGGATCATCCACTCTCGGCGTCATGAGAGGAATATCCCATGTGTTCTTGCTCAGATAAATCCCTGGCCAGGGTCATTCGGGTTGAGAGAGAAAGAGTTCTCCAGGAGAATCCGATTAGAGCGAGACTCGAGTAGAAACCGTATGGGTCTGACAACACCATGCTCGATATACGGTCTCTGGGATATTAGATGGATGAGGGATTATAGGTACACGATAACTGAGGACAGACAGGTCAAATGGATTGGATTCCCCTGTATCGTCTAGGGACTACGGCGTAGTGGCCTAGTACTTCCGTAGTCGATGAGTCAAGTGAATTATTACAGAGATAATAATTCACTGAGTTAGAAGGAGTTCTGACAAGTATGACTCACGGCCAGCTCGATATTGGGCCTAGAGGGTCACACACATATGGTAGGCATTGCGATGAGTAGAGGTTCGGATATGAGATATCCGACGGAGCCCTTGTCTTATTGGATGCAGATCCAATACCCACTAGGGGAGGACCCATTAGGGTTTGACAGGGGACCTCTATAAATAGGAGGGATTCAGAGCCTCATAGGCTAGAGCCTTTGCTTGCCTTTCCTATTCTCCTCTTCCTCTCCACCTCAGATTAGGCCTGGAGTTTTTGAGGAGCGTCGTCGCAACCCTGCTGTGTGGATCACCGCTAGAGAGGAGGACGCTTGACCTCCTTTACCCTCTCCTAAGGATCTGCAAGGAAACAGGGATATACGATCTCCCTAGGTAACACAATTTACTCTATACGCAGTTTCATGTTTCGCGGATTTTTGCGCACCAATCTTCGCACGACGACGAACATCTTTTTGGGAATCGGGGATTTTGTTTTCTTGTTCTTCCGCTGCGCATGTGATTTCCCAACAGCTGGAAGTTTGGGGGAACCGCGTGATCTCGTATCTCTGGTGCGAACGGAGATCCTCGGTATGTGTCCACCCCGAGCTCTCCCTTCGAGTTGCGCAACTCCTTCTCTAGTTCATCGAGCCGCTGCCAAAGAAAGCGTAGCTAGGCTCGCAGGGAGTCCGTCGAATCCGGGGATAGTACCTCGGGCTCCGGGCGGCCGCTCGTGTTTGTCCTTACTGGGTCCCCGAGTGGGGTCGGTCTAACCCGGGGAGTAGCGGAAGGCTCCAGAGGCGTCATGTGGGCCCGAGAGGGTGGCTCTTGTTGCCGTAGCGGTTGAGTCATATACGGGGGTGCCGGTTGAGGGACGAGCGGGATGATAGACCGCACCACGCCCGGCAGTGCTCGGACTTGACGAGCGAGGTCGTGAAAGGCCTCGGATGACACCGACGAGGGGACGCTCGGAGCGCCCTCGGGCGGAAGCAGATCCGGGTTGTCGAATGAACGCAAGTAGCGTTCAGAGGTCGCGGGGAGGTCGTCAGCCCACGGCCCGTCACGCAAGGGACGCACGGCCTGCGCCCCTGCTAAGAACGATCCCTCGGCAGGGAGTTCGTCGGGATCAGTCTGAGGATCCCTCGACATTCGGGCCTTTCCTTCTAGCACCAAAATGATGCGGGGGGCATCTGTTTAAGCCGTGGCCTCGGGGCCGTCGCGGCTCGGTTCGGTGGTCCGGATGTCAGGGATCTCGGGCTCCGTCCCTCGGGGTCTCCCGAAGGCCGAGTACGGTGGTTCGGGTCGGGAGGTCGGGTCGACGGTTTGGATCGGGAGGCAGCTCCGCCGCAGCGCTGGGAAGAGGCGACACCGTCTCGCACCTGCACACAGGTCGGGCCGGGAGCTCGGCCCGACCCCTCCGACGATCAAGTTAGCGACGTGGAGAGGGTTTTGGAGGAAGAGATGCCTCCATACAAAGGTTGTGTGTGAGTTCGTCCTCTCTTGTTCGTTTAGAACTCTGGGGTATTTATAGATGAGTTTGATGTTACCTGATGTGGCTGCTTGCAGGAGGCAAGCTGATAGCGTCTGACAGGGGTTGGCGTGGCATGAAGAACTAAGCCTGAGTTAGGTGTTAATGCCGACTTCCTCGGGCAGTGTGTTATCCAGACATGGCTGACGTCATGGCATGTTACATCACCATTTTTACCCTTATCACCACACATATTAATAATTATTTATTCTTATTCGTTATTAGAAACCCACTATAAAATGTCTCATATATGCTCCACAAGCTCTAGCAGAACCATGACCCTTACGATCCTGCTAGACCAAAACCCCAAATAAAATGTTATTTTTCTATAATCTTATTTCCTCTCATTCCATCTCTTATACCGGCAATAAATAAAACACAATCCAAAATAATTATTTATTTAAAATAAAAAGCATCATGATAAATTTTAAGGTTAAAAATATTAAAAGTATTAGTTAGGTTAGCTGACAAAGACTTTGATAATTTATATCATAAGATTTTAAGCTCAAATAACAAAGATTTTTTTTAAATAAATTCTCTCAAATTTTTTTCTAATTATTACATTTGTAATCAATCAATTTTATGCCTAACTTTAGAATCAACTTTCATGTACATTCGTTAGCAGCATCACCCATGTTTGGGAAATAATTCGGTGGATTTATGGAGACCATCAAATGTGCATGCATGTAATTGGCTACCAAATATAGCGTTCTATAGGTTCATCGCGCGCGTGTATATATATATATATATATTGGGCGCACTGAATCAGTCATTTCGACAGAGACAGAGAGGGAGGAGAGAGATGGAAGAAGAAGAGACGGGACATGCATGGGCAGCCAGGGATTCGACCGGAGTCGTCTCCCCCTTCGCCTTCCCCTTAAGGTACTCTGCTGCGTCCTCGCTTTTCTGATCTCTTGTTGAAGCAGTTGATCCAACATCCATCTTGAAACTTTTCGATCGCCGCCTCTAATGAAGTGTGATATGTCATCATAAATTTCTAATCCATATCATTTTATGCAACTTATTAAAGGACATGAGAGAGTAGACTTTCATCCCTGTTTGGCTCTTTGCAGATCGTCAATAGAAGGAAATATTCATTTCATTGAGTTATATTATGATTTCTTTATCATTATTTCCTGTATCTCCGTCTTCCTTTTGGCAATTCAGCTAAAGTAATTTGCTTCCTTTTCTGGTTCGTTTGACCTATGGCACTCGCTACTTTCCAGAGCCATGAAAGGCGACGACATCACCTTGAAGGTACTCTACTGTGGAATTTGCCTTACCGATCTTTGCACGATCAAGAATTACTGGAGAAACGCAAAGTACCCGGTCGTCCCAGGGTGAGCAAGCATGTCATCATCATCTAAAGAACATTGACAGTGGTTGCTCAAATGGATTCTGTCCATGGTTTTTGAATCTACCAGGCACGAGATTGTAGGCGTTGTAACCCAAGTCGGGCGGGTCGTTCACAAGTTCAAGATCGGCGACAAGGTCGGCGTCGGGTACATGGCCGGTGCTTGTCGCTCTTGTGACAACTGCAGAGTGGATGATGAGAACTACTGCCCCAAACTGGTTCCCGTCTTCAACAGCTTCTACCCTGATGGCACTAAAACCTACGGGGGATTCGCCGACATGGTGGTCGTCAACGAGCATTTCGCCGTCAGGGTCCCAGAGACGTTGCCCCTGGACAAGGTCGGTCCCCTGTTGTGTGCAGGCACCACCGTGTACACCCCGATGAAGCAGCATGGACTGGACCAACCGGGGAAGCATCTGGGCGTTGTGGGCCTCGGAGGGCTCGGCCACCTGGCTGTGAAGTTTGGCAAGGCTTTCGGGTTGAGAGTGACCGTGATCAGCTCAACTCCTGACAAGGAGAAGGATGCGGTGGAGCTGCTTGGAGCCGACTCGTTTATAGTCATCAGTAATGCCGAGCAGATGAAGGTATCATCAGTTCAACAACACAGATATATATATATATATATATATATATATATATATATATATATATATATATATATATATATATATACTTTTTCTCTTCGTGTTACATGAAATAGTCGCTGCTCTTTTAGGCTGCTGCGGGCACTATGGATCATATCGTCAGCACAAGTGCCGGTGCTCTTTCGTTCAGTCCTTTGGTCGCTTTGCTGAAGACGCACGGGAAGATAATTATGGTTGGGACATCGACCAAGCCAATGGAGATACCATCATTCGATTTGGTTTCAGGTTAGCATGCATGCGTTGGTTTTCTCCTTCCCAGTCGTTCATCGCGTGCCGTCGATCGACCACATGTTTTGGCTTGTGCGTTGCAGGAGGCAAGAGCATCGTGGGAAGCATGATCGGCGGGATGAAGGTCGCTCAGGAGATGATAGAGTTCGCCAGCGAGCACAGGGTTACGCCGGAGGTTGAGGTGGTCAGAATGGAAGATGTGAATCTTGCGATGGAGCGGCTGGAGAAGGGCGATGTGAGATACCGGTTTGTGGTTGATGTGGCAAACGCCTTCCATGATTCTCGAGGAGTTTGAGCTACGGAAGAACATTTCAGCCTGTGTTCTCTAGTTTTACTTTGACTTGTCAGCTGAAAGATCAGATTAGCTCAAGGCAATTACTCTGCTTAGCTATGATCACAGCTCCAACCTTGGAGTTCCAATCTTTGTATCTCAAGATCCCAAGGGACAATGGCATACAACAATGACGCTAGCAGTAAGAACAACCAGGATAAATCGTTTACTTTCATTGTCATCTTAAATCCAAGGCATCTATCTAAAGACAATCGAACAATGCCTTACTTCCTTGGTCTGAAATCTCTCATGAAAACGAGTAACTTTAGACCAAAGTACAAGAATCCACTTCCAAACATAAAAAGGCAAAAGCTTGTTAGAAACTCCTCTTCTCTCTCACTTATCCGAACAGTTCTATAATCTCCTTAATGTTCATGGACATATACTATTCTTCGCATGCATGTCCTTTATTACTCTATGATTAAAGAAATAGACTCAAGTCCCGACAGGGGTTTTCTGTGGTTAAAGAAGCATGGTCTTCCTTGGTGTTCTCGACAACTTAATTATAGAAAGAGGTTCCATAGATTACAGCAACAAGAATCATGAGACCGGGAGATATAGACTTGGAAAGCTTTGGATACCTCCTTGTCTTGGATTCTGATAAGCCGACAGTCCCCCCACAACCTCCATGCTTTGTGAAGTTATGCCCACAGAGAATCCAACTTGAGTATTCATGACGACTTCACCAACTGTTGAAGCCACGATGATCTATATAGGTGGCTGCATCACCATCCTGACAGCAATGGATTTGGCCACAGGTTAAGATTTTTGTGCTCCTGTTTGACATTTCAAAAGGAACAGAGGAAATCATTTATATGCAGGAGTGCAGCTGTAATATGCAGCCCCTTCTTTGGCTTCAAGGGGAGGAAAAGCTCAAAGCCATGTTAGCTTTCCTCTAAATGCTTGTTGACGACCAGGAAGATACTTCAAGGGAGAGCAAAGTACACACAAGTCTATCCCCTCCTTTCTGTAGCTCATTATTGGAACCTGCCAATCGGTAGTCCTTTCTAAAGTTCATCAATGGGACACATCAGCAGCCCATATCCTTACTTAGAAGAACAACAAGATACATGCTTGAACAAGGAACTTATGGTGTAGGTGTCGAATCATTGTTCCATGATATATGTTCTTGCAGTGTTTCGATTTAGTGCAACCAAAAGGTCCACCACTCCTCCATACATGAAGTGACGGTGTTCAAGCTTGAAAGAAGAACCATCAAAAGAAGGCCATTGCATATGCCATTGTTGGCATCGGAATGCACAGCCTCGTCTCATTATTGCTGGTTCAAATGAGGACTTAGACTACCACAGAATCCACAAGGAGAGTTCTAGCAAATGCCCAACCGGCCACCAACCCTCTACCATGACAACAACCACACTCCAAATCGGCCAAAAAGAGCAGCAGTTGAAATAATAATAATAAGAAGGAGAAGAAGAAGAAGAGGAGGCGTCATCTTTTGGCATCGTTCAATCTGCGATCTTGCCCTACTTTTCCTCTCAGTGGGGCCATTGCTCATACGCTCCTCACAGCTCGAACAGTAGAAGGACATCGTTGTCAGTCCATTAGGGCGGACAGTGATGGTTCCAATCAACCTGCAGCAAAGTAGAGATCAACTCACGATCCATCGCCTCGACGACAAGATGATGACTTAATCCTGCAATCTATTACTTCCCTGCAAGTCCACCAAAGGCGACAGCTCCCCCCCGCTCCCCTTCACGGCGTACCCGTACGTAGAAAACTAGAGCGGCTACACGCGCATCGAGAACTCGCATAGGATCCGGTTCGGTGTCTCGGTCCGGCTCAGATTGCCGGTTCGGCTTCTGGAAATTATGCGGGCCTGACGTAACCGTAGCTATACCCGAAATAAATAATAAATACTTAGATTTTGAATTCATTTAGGCTGGCTATGCCTTGTCTGGTAGCAGAGGATTGGTGAGTTCCTGTGGGTCCCTTGAGGCCCCAATCGGATCACCGTATGTGGGTGGGACGGATAAGGAGTACAAAAAATATTGGCATAGATTTTATCCTGGTACGTGTCACTGACGCTTTAGTCAGAATTTTGTTCGCTGTCTTGCACCGGACAGCTCACCAGCATCATAAAGAAGAGGGAGTCCAAATCGTTTGACCGATCCAGGGAGAGTATTCCGACACCAATTACACTACGTGGCATCGCGAGGGAGCAGAGGCTCCGTCTCCCTTGGTGCGGTAACGACACCGCATTCCCTAGAGACGAGATCTGCTTGAGGACTCATTATCCGCCGTTGGATTTACTTTTGATTCAGCCCTGATCTTACATCGGATAGTGAAGCAAACATATTCGGGGGTTTGCTTAGTACGAATAAATAATAGAGGAGGAGCGATATAACATAGCGGGCGTCCCTTTGCCCCCCTCCTCACTGTAGTCTACTTATTAGCACTCCCCCACAGCACATTACTTGCGACGAGGGCGATTGGAGGAAGGAACGCAGTTAGGGTTGCTCTCGTGGGCGACGGACTCGATCGAAGCCATAGGAAGGAGATCTCAATTTCGATCGAGGAGGAGGACCCTAGTACTTGGAATCGGAGTCGAGTTCGCATTTCGAAAATCTCCTCCTCTTTGTTTAAATTGGGCTCTTTACTTGCCTTCGATGTGAGAGAGCGTCAGATCCAGGATGTCAGATCTGCGCGACTTCGGCGGGGAAGGGTTCTTAGGCGAGGCCGCCGGGGGGAATGCGACGCCGCAGCCGGCACCGGAGGCTCTGACGGCGTCTGCGTCGTTCAAGATTGAGGGGAAGTCGGCGCTGGCCCTGAGGCGAAGGGCCTCGATGAAGCCCAACTTGGAGGTGGACGAGTTTATTAATCTGCTCCACGGATCGGATCCGGTGAAGGTCGAGCTGAATAGGCTCGAGAATGAAGTCAGAGGTGGGATTGCGGTTTGCTGCGTTCCTTTCTTTTAGTTTATTCGGTTGGTTTGTGTAGCATCTCATTGAAATTTGTTTGGATATTTTGGTGGATTGCAGACAAAGATCGAGAATTATCTGAGTCACAGGCGGAGATCAAAGCTCTGAGGTTGTCTGAGCGCGCGAGAGAGAAGGCAGTCGAAGAGGTGAATGTGCCGATTTTACTTCCTGTTAAATCATTCGTTTGTTGTTTTTATTCTCTCCTTAATGGCTGTTAATTCCCTGATCCCTTTTATCATGTCGACATTGTTTTCTTGATGCGTTTTTCTTTTTTCTCAATTTCTTTGCCTCATAACAGTTCTATTTTACAAAATGGCGTTTTTTTATTTGTGGTCTGAGTGTGGTTTTGGTCTTAACGCCTTATTTTTCTATTTTTGTTATTTTTTCTAGAGAGAAGCAAATTATTATGACTTTTTCTTTCAGGTCCCGTTATGAGCACGTGATGATTTTTTTGTTTTCATTTCTGTTCTTTTTTAGGACAAAATTTCTTGCTATTTCCGATTCTTGCCCTTATAAAAATCAACATGGTGAATTTTCTTAGTCCATTTTATAGCTTTACAATTTCTGCATTTTGTAGTTCATATTTGTTTCTACGATTTCTAGATGGAAAACATTCTAAAGATTGAACCTTTTCTGGCTTTAAGCAAAGAAAGCTCTACGATAAGGTTGTTTCAGATTCTATCTAAGTGTGGTATATGCTCGTTTGGGTTTTTGTGAAAGGAAATGCAATTTGATCTTGTAACTTAAAATTTGCATTTAAAGAACGCCATCTCCATGGAAACATGTTATATTGGTCAACATCAAATATTATTATCTTATACATGGCTTCAAGTAATCTTGCAGTGCATATCAATGTCTGAACATTGTTATAATATATCTAGTGTTCCTTTTACTTGTATTTTTCTTTACCATTTGTTCCTTCACTTTTGGCATTCCAATGTGTGGAGAGAAAATACTGAATGAGGTAATGATATTAATGGGCTGTTTTCTGACTCTTTTGTCACCAATGTCAGCTAACGGAAGAATTGAATAAGATGGATGAGAAGCTCAAGCTCACTGAATCACTTCTTGAGAACAGGGTACTACATATAACTCACTAATTTACTTTTAGCTGTTGTTTGTCATGTATGATTGACGATTCCACTATGAACAGTGGTTGATGAAAAGTTAACCATGCAGAATCTTGAAATTAAGAGGATAAATG
Source organism: Musa acuminata AAA Group (assembly GCF_036884655.1). Classification (NCBI taxonomy): domain Eukaryota; kingdom Viridiplantae; phylum Streptophyta; class Magnoliopsida; order Zingiberales; family Musaceae; genus Musa; species Musa acuminata. The sequence goes on along the minus strand of NC_088358.1, from coordinate 28,294,142 downwards.
ATGAAAAGAAAGCAGCCTTGGCTGCACAGTTTGCAGCAGAGGCGACACTTAGAAGAGTCCATGCAGATCAAAAAGATGATGACATGCCCCCAATTGAAGCCATTCTTGCACCTCTTGAGGCAGAGTTGAAGCTATCTCGGCAGGAGGTTTTCTTTTGAAACATTGCTCCTGCAAAATTTTATAATTCTACAATTGTGCTTTGATAGAATGTTCCACCCAAAGATTACAAAATTTTGCCTTGGTCAACACAGCAATGACCTTCCCTGTATCTCAAGTTTATGAACAACTTAATTGGTTTGCAATTACTAAAGTGTTTTCTTTTTTTGTTGTTTGTTTGTTCCTTCTTTTAAACAAACTGTCTACCAAGAACTCTTTTTGCATCTTGGGTGTTGCTGGTATTCGTGATGTTGTCTGGTCTAGTTATTCATTGTTCAGTTCCCATTTCCTAATCTTCTTAATGATCCAAATTTGTGAAAGATTACATATTGTACTTGTATGGGCTTCCATTGTTTTGTGAGCTTGGTTTGTTGTCTTGCTGATCATTAGTTATTTCCAAAGTTGTTGCCATATATGTATGTCAATTATATTGTGCTTGTAGGAGATGAAGGGCTAATTTTTCTATTGGCTTACAACAGCTCTAAGTTGTTTGAATGTATCACACTAGACTTCCCTATTTGTCAACAGAAAATTAGGGGCTCAAAGTGGTAGAAAGTAGAAACTGTTGAAGATCTCTCTCTTATTTGCAGATTGCAAAGCTACAGGATGACAACAGGGCATTAGATCGTCTTACCAAATCAAAAGAAGCAGCACTGCTGGAAGCAGAACGGACCGTACAGATTGCTTTAGCAAAGGCCTCTATGGTGGACGATTTACAAAATAAGAACCAGGAATTAATGAAACAGATCGAAATATGTCAGGTATCCAGGAACAAAATGCTTATTTATTTTTAAAATGGGGACAGAATCTGTAGGCTGTGATGCTATTAGAAATTTTATACTTAGTCCTCTTCTTGCGTTATTCAGGAAGAGAACAAGATCCTGGATAAAATGCATCGACAAAAGGTTGCTGAGGTTGAAAAGCTTAGCCAGACTGTACGAGAACTGGAAGAGGCTGTTCTTGCAGGTGGTGCAGCTGCAAATGCCGTAAGGGATTACCAGCGAAAAGTTCAGGAGATGAGTGTAATATATTGGGCTTTATTTTTAATCTATTAGCACAGAACTCTGTTTTTTTTGTGTTGGAACTGCTTTAAATCATTAGAGAACAAATGTATATTGTTTTCCTTGTTAAATTGTCATTTATACATTTAGGAAGAGATGAAAACGCTTGATCGTGAACTTGCTCGGGCAAAGGTTACAGCTAATAGGGTTGCAGTGGTTGTGGCAAATGAATGGAAAGATGCTAGTGACAAAGTAATGCCTGTTAAACAGTGGCTTGAGGAACGGAGATTCATGCAGGTTAGCATTGATGTTTAATGATTTTCTGAAGCACACCTCTTCTTTTGTAGCATATCAATTGATACACGCTATTCCCAATATTTTTTTCTTGTTATGGTAAATCCTGTCATCACATACATTGTTTTGCAGGGTGAGATGCAGCAACTTCGGGACAAGCTTGCTATAACAGAACGTACTGCAAGATCTGAAGCTCAGTTGAAAGTAGAATGTCTTACCATAAATGTTTAATATTTGTTATATTTTATGTTGTCATAGAGCATGATACCTATTTACTAGTGGCAAATCGTTTTGGACATTTCAGGAGAAGTTTCAGGTACGGCTCAAGGTTTTGGAAGAGGGATTGAGAATGTCAGCAGGTGGCAGTAACCGCACCATTGTAGAGGGGAAGAGTGTAAGCAATGGTCCTTCACGCCGCCAGTCCCTTGGTGGAGCTGAGAATGTTCCTAAGAGTGTTAATGGCTTCCTTTCTAAGCGACCATCATTTCAGATGAGATCTTCTCTTTCCAGTAGCATGGTACTGAAACATGCCAAAGGGGCATCAAAGTCATTTGATGGTGGCACTAGGTCATTGGACCGAAGCAAAGCCCTCCTGAATGGAGCTAGTTTGTCACTGAACAGATCTTCTGATGCAACTGCAGAGAATATCTCACATAACAGTTGGAAGGAAATTCCAGAAGAGAAAACCAATGAGTTATCTAATGTTGACTCAGATGATTGTGTCTCTGGACTTCTGTATGATATGTTGCAGAAGGAGGTAATTACTCTGAGGAAAGCATGCCATGAGAAGGACCAGAGCTTAAAAGACAAGGATGATGCGATTGAGGTAAGTTCCCCTTTAGCATCTGTGTAACAGTTTGGTGGCCATTTCCAAACTCATGTACACTTTCTACTGTGAGACTTGTGAATAGATGCTGGCCAAGAAAGTTGATACATTGACTAAAGCTATGGAAGTGGAAGCAAAAAAGATGAGAAGGGAAGTAGCTGCAATGGAGAAAGAAGTGGCTGCTATGAGAGTGGAGAAAGAACAAGATAACAAGTCTAAGCGACTTGGTGGTTCGAAAGCTCCATCTAGTAGTTCACAGTTGCTTCCTGGAAGGTATGACAAGTTGATTTGTATCTTTAGTATATGACACTCGAGATCAATTGGCTAAGTTTCTTCTTACCAGACGTTAATTCCTCTTGATGATTCTGTTCTTGATTTTATATGCTGAATAAATGGGAATCATTTTTTCTAAAAATATGAGATTTAAGTTTTATGAACTCAATTTATTTAACATAACTAACTTTTGTAAAATTTTATTATTGAGAATTGAATGCCATCGTTGTTTGAACTGAAAACATTGTGGTTTAATGTTTATAAGTTGTAAATTCGTTTACATGATTCTGTTCCAAATTCAGGACTGTCCCTCGAGGTGGGTTGATGCGCAATCCATAACGAAGAAATACGAAGAAATACAATGTACGAAAACATCAAGAAGAGATTCTGCATCAGGCTACTTCCCTCTTGCGCCCCCCCCCCCCCCCCCTCTCCCCTCCTCTTCCTTTTTTGTATTTCCAGGGTTGATCTTTTAAACTGGAATTAACACCAGAAGGACAACCTTGCAACACTTTGTTAGGGAGCTCATCTGGCGAATGAGGTCCGTCTGCAGCTGACTTGAGGGTAGTTGGCTACTGGAAGTGATGCTTTGGATTGCTAACTCCACGACCTGTATTTTGGTAGGCCAGTGTCTTATTTGTTTGTATAGCCTGGTGTGTCCTTGCTATTCAGCACCTTGCGAGTCGCCTCAGTAGTGTGTTCTTTTTAATATCTTGTTTTTATTTCTTCTTTTCCAAGGATGTGAATAGAATGTAATTCCAGATTTGTGTGCTACACTCTCTAATTGGTTGTTCTTAGATTTGTTTTATGCTTCCTTCATGTGTTTACAGCTAGTGTTTCTCAAGTTGGAGTATGTTCAAGGATTGATTTTCTATTGTCTAATTGGAAGCTTTGGCCAACCTATGATGCTCAAGCATAGTTCAGATAGTGTCATTGAACTCGAAAGAGTGAAGGCCTGTAGGTGTAATGTGAATAGGAAACAACGTGTTATTGGAGCACAGACTCTTCATGTGGATAGGCGTCATGCCCTTTTTTATTTGAAAGGTATTGTGACGGTGGAGTGGGACTGTAGTTGGAGGGATGTAGTTTGTCTCTGCTGGCCGTCATTTCTATTCTTCTTCTTCTTATTATTTGTATTTTCTTAGTTTGCACGCCACACTATTCATATAAAACTAGTGCAATTCTTCAACGTCGTCCTCACGTCGAATCCATCTCTCTTTTTAAGACTGTAAGCTTCTCAAACTAATGCAAGCCTCCTCTTTGTGAGTAGTAGATCTTGACTTTTTTACTCGGACTCTACTTCTCTTTTTCGTGAGTAGTAGACCCTGCTGCTGCAGAAGATATTAATCGAGCACAGACTAAGAGAGAAGGTTCCCTTGCCACCTCCATTCTCCTTCCTCTTCAATGGACTCCTCCCGTTCCCACCACCGCTTCAGCAACCTTCTCTGCCTCTTTGTCCTCCTCTTCTCCAACCTCCTCACTTTCCTTCTCTTCTCCTCTTCCTCTTCTTCATGCCCTCCTTGTCCTTCTTCTACTACTACTACAACTGTTGCTGCATGTGCTACGACTGCAGCATCTGCTTCCTCCAGTAATGCCGATGCTTCTCTGCCGGCAGAGTTCGTGGCCTTCACCTCCGCGCAGCCCCTTCCCTTCGGCCACAACCCCAACATGGACTCCGCGGAGATCCACCCTCCCGCGGGGCTGGCTTGCCCTCTCTTCCCCGACGATCTCGCCGCCTTCATGTCCTACCCCGTCAACGGCTCCTGCCCTGACGACGAGCCCCTGGCCCAGCGCCTCCTCCTCCGAGGCTGCGAGCCCCTCCCACGGCGCCGCTGCCGTCCCGCCGCGCCACCGGACCCCGCCTCGCCCCTCCCCCACCCGGCCGCCCTCTGGTCGCTCCCCCCGGACCGCTCCATCCACTGGTCCGCCTACTCCTGCAAGTCCTTCCGCTGCCTCGTGGACCGCAAGCGCTCCCCCTCCTTCGACGACTGCAAGGACTGCTTCGACATCCTCGACGGCAGCCGCGAGCGGCTCCGCTGGGTGGCCCCCTCCGACAACCCCCTCGACTTCTCCATCGACGAGGTCCTCCGGGCGGCCGACCCCGTCGGCTCAGTGCGCATCGGCCTCGACATCGGCGGCGGCTCCGGAACCTTCGCCGTCCGCATGCGGGAACGCAACGTTACCATCGTCTCCACCACCATGAACCTCAACGGGCCCTTCAGCAGCTTCATGGCCGCCCGCGGGGTGGTGCCGCTCTACCTGAGCGTCTCGCAGCGGCTGCCCTTCTTCGACAACACCCTCGACCTGGTGCACTCCATGCACGTGCTCAGCAACTGGATCCCCACCACCCTGCTCCACTTCATCCTCTTCGACATCTACCGGGTGCTGCGCCCCGGCGGCCTCTTCTGGCTCGACCACTTCTTCTTCGTGGAGCCTCAGATGGGCGAGTATGTGCCCGTCATCGACCGCGTCGGCTTCAAGAAGCTCCGGTGGGAGGTGGGCAGGAAGCTGGACAGGGGCCTCGAGCTGCGGGAGATGTACATCTCCGCCCTGCTGCAGAAGCCACTCAAGAACTCCTGGTAGTCCTTTTCGCTGTTTCTTACCATTAATTCTAGACGAAATACTACTCCTTTTGGCAGCGACCTTTTATTTTCTGAAGAACTCTGATGAGTTTTAGTGCTTGAAGACCAAACTTTTTGGTGACATAATGTCAATTTGGGTGTTGACTTGAGGATCCACACGATATGAGCGAGAGGAGGGCATACAATTAATCTTTTCTCAAACAGACCTAAAACTATAAAAACAAGAAGAAACTAAGATGAAATTAGAATTTAAATCTCAACATAAAATTTTCAGTGTCTGCTTATTGAAATACGTGCGTAGACATGCACACAAACAGCCTTGCTTTCCAAGTAGTATAATACTCTGCGAAGTGATTAGCATGTGAAGATGGTGGGCTTCCCAGGCTCTGTGATCTCCACGGTGCCCTCAAGCATCTTGGTCACCTTCCCCATCGACGGCCTCATCTCCGCTCGGTCCTGTAAGCACCACATGGCTGTCTTGAGCATTCGATCCACCAGCTCGAAGTGGGCGCGGTTGTCATAGGAATCCATGATGTGGCGATCGAGGATGTCCTCGATCCTCTGCTCCACATACACCTTCTCGAACGCCCACTTGGGCATGTACCAGTCTTCGCTCTCCAGCGACGACCGCTGGAACTCTGAGCTCCTGACCCCACTCACGATCTCCAGAAGCACCACGCCGAAGCTGTAGACGTCGGCCTTTGCGGTGATCGGCTCCCGTTGAATCACCCACTCCGGCGCCAGGTAGCCTCGCGTCCCCCTGATTCGCGACATGGTCACCTTGTCCTTCTTGTTCGTCAGCTTCGACAGGCCGAAATCTGACACTTTTGGGCAGAAGTCGTCCTCGATCAGTATGTTCTCCGGTTTGATGTCGCAGTGCAGTACCCACTCGAGGCACTCCTCGTGGAGGTACGCTATGGCGCGAGCGACCCCCATGGCGATCCTGTATCTGATGTTCCAATCGAGCAGAGGTCTTGGAGGAACTAACTCTCTCCTTGGGTCGTCAATCTTGTCCTCGCCCGAGCCTTCGTCGACTCCGGTGGATGGGGAGAAGAGGTACTTGTCGAGGGAGCCATTGGGAATGTACTCGTAGACGAGCATTCGCTGCTCCTTTTCGGCACAGAAGCCCCACAGCCGGACCAGGTTCAGATGATGCATCCTGGCGATGATCGTCACCTCGGCCCAAAATTCTGCTTCCGCGCCGCCGATGTTCTTGAGGCGTTTGACGGCGATGACGCGGCGATCAGGGAGTTCCCCCTTGTAGACCACACCGTATCCGCCATGGCCGACCACGTTCGAGAAGTCATTTGTTGCGACCTTCAGTTCTGCGTAAGAGAAGCGCTTTGGCCCTCCGCCGGGCATGTACTCCAACCCTAGTGTATGGGCCATGTCTCTGTACTTGGAATACTTCCGGAGGAATGCCCAGAACGATAGGACTCCGGCCAGGAGCTCCAGCGCGAACAGGGTGCTGATGATGGCCGCGTTTCTGAGGGTGGTCTTCGACTCTTTAGGCGGTAAGGGGAGACTGATCTGAACAGGGCACACCGTGTCGATCGAGGAGGTCATCACCGTGAAGTTGGATTGATCTGTTTCGGACCTTGCCACCCGAAGGAACGTTGACATCTCACTCCCTGGAGACCAATACCCGTTGGCGAATCGATTGAAATGGTTGATGCAGGTCTGCCGGCCGTCGAACTTGTAGCTGAAGCCGATGCAGCTGGCGTTGTTCGCGCATGTCGATCTGCAGTCGTCGAGGTTACGCGGCGTCAGATCTGCAGTGTTCGATCCCTGGTAGAAGCTCACGAAGTCCAGCCTCAGGAATTTGCTGGGAGACAAGAGCTTTATCTTCCGTTCGCAGGAATTGCTACGTGTGCTGTTTTGGTAGCCTGGTGGGCAGACACACTTGGTGGCGTTGAAGCCGTCGGGCATGCAGATCTCGTTGGTGCCGCAAGTGCCATGGATGGTGCAGAGCTCCAGCAACGCTTGCCAGACCACCTGCCACCTTCCCGAGCTTGCATCAAGACTGTATATCCTAAAATTGCCGTCAGGGTCGAGCGTGAGCCTCCGGAGAACGATTTTCCCTTTGTCGGCTGCAATCACTCCTTTGCCGTTTTCCATGACCAGTTGCCCGTCCGATGTGAGGTTGAGGATGATGTCCGACGCGTTCCAGTAGTTATCGGTGCCGTTAAACACGAGGGACTTGGCACCAACAAGCTGGTAGTTCCCCGACCTCAGCGTCGTCCCATTCCCGTTCGAAGGCGCCATCTGGTTGGCGAGGATGGTATCGGTCGGGAAGTCAAAGGAACTCCAATTGCCGAGGACCAGGCTGCCATCGTCATGGACGACCAGTTGGGAAGAATTAGAGGCTCCACCGGCGTCTGGCCAGAGGTTACGGCCGGAGGAGTCGTTAAGGGAGAGGACACCGAGGGACGAGATGGCCAGAGCAGACGAGTTGACGATGTCGCCGCCGAGGGACCAAACGATGGTCCGATCGATCGACTTCTGGACCCAGACGGCGAAGATGAAGTGGCCGGAGGAAGAGGGGGGACCGAGGAAGCCGGCTGCAAAGGTTTGGTTTTGGGAGACCAGGATGCGGTCCTGGGAGGGAAACCATGGAGAGTCGGCGGCGGAGAAGGAGCTGAGTCGTTCGGCTGTCGCCGGTGAGTGGTTGCTGATGACAAGCAGCACAAGGGAGAATACTGCTAGCAGAGGAACCATGGTTTCAGGGCTCGAGATGGGGTTACTCTCTTGGGCATGGTATTATAATCGAATGGAGAACGAACGGCGGTTGGACCGTTGACTTGACGTCTGACTGACCATGAACGAACGAACGACGGGGAGTCAAGTCACCCCCGTGAGATTACCTTACCGATCATTGCATACTCCACCGTCGGATTCGACGGCTTTGACAAAATGGCAGGAGGCAGGTCAGATTCACCGGGCGTCACGGCAACTGGAAGGCCCCTTCGTCGGTCCTCCTTCCATTTCGATTGGATGACGTCTCGGAAGGGGAATTCTCCGCCGCCTTGTGATCGTTCAAAGGCGGACTAAATTGTCTCGCGGTATGTGGAACGATCAGCTGTCGATTGGCCGACAGCAAAGTTGGTGCAACCCCAATGAAATAACGGTTTGCTGAATCATTTGGTGGAGCAATGGGTTCGAATGGCGTTTGGATGGGTTTTGACGGAGTTCTGATTCCACGTTACTACATTATTATTTCTTGAGGAGATCACGTGATCAACATCCTTGTTTTATATTTTTATTTATATTCATACACGAAGTCTCAATCGTTCGAGTACGGCAACAACAGCAAGTTGTAATTATTTGGAATTGACTATATTAAATTGATAGCAACAGTAAGCTCAGTACAAATGGATCCTTAGCCCGGGTCTTAATTAACCCCAATTTATATATAATGGGCCATTAGTTAGGCCCAATAACAAATGGATCCTTAGCCCGTGAAACCTATTGGTCCACCGATGGTTTTGCGCTTCCCCTCGTCATCGTCCGCCGCCCGATGCCGTGTTCGTGATGTACGGCGATTTCGCACCGGAGAAAGCCACACGAGCCTTTCTCGGTTCGCCGCCGTCATTCTCTCTTCTCTCTCGTCCTATACCTCGCCTAATCTTTGGTGGGAAGCCTGCCTCCGAGATGAAACCCTAGCCCGCGGTCTCTTTCGTCCTCTGACATTTCGCTCCAATCGCCGCAGTTCAAGTACGTCGTAGCTACGGTTCGAATGGCGTGGAAAGATTCGACCTCCTGTTGCTTTCTTGGTTGAATTTTTTCGCAGTTCCAGGAGTGCAAAAAGGCGGTTTCGAGGAGCAGCATGGGGATGATTTAGGTTCCCAATTCGAAGATATCATCGATCACATGTGGCAAGTGTGATTTCCATTGCTCTCAATTGATGAGGGAAGTTATCATTTACGGTCTGGACCTGGGCAGTCGGCAGTGATATCCTCCGAGATAAAAACCTTAAGCTCCCGAGGTGTCAATTGAAGACCGAGGTTGGAAGAGATTTTGGTACTAGTGCGGACGTCGATAGTCAAAGTAAGGCCTTCTCTCATTATGTTTAAAATAAACTTTTATATCGATTGAAAAGGGTTAGGATATTTCATAAAATATTTTACGGGAAGGTACTCTCTAACTATCTTCAACAGTCTTTCTTTGGTATCTTGTTCATGTAAGTAACAAAGGGAGATAACCCGTAATTGTCTATCTTGGATCCTTGCTCATGTGGGCAGATGGGTGGAGGGTGGCTTTGTCTTCTCTTTTCATCCTAGACATCACTCGACGGTTGTGTATCAGATGACTATTGGCTGACGACGTACTCCCTATCACCAATCATGCTTTATCAAGTTCTTGGATAGTTTTTTGACCTTTATCTTATTTTTCGGTAGATTCTTGAACTCCTAAACATGATGCATTATGTATTCTACTAGTTGCTTCTTTACCTTGCTTGGAAGTACAAAAACATTTCGTTGCTTGCTGAGTTTGTGGTATTTATATCACTCCCCCCCCTTTAGGAGTACTTGTAACTTAGCTCTATTTGAGGAAGACTTGGTAAACTCTATGCAGATAGAAGGCCATTTTACATAAGAAGCTTGTTTAGAGTGGTGTATTCATGGCATAATGGCTGGTGAGCAAATGACTCGTGTAACATGATCAACTCTGCAAGCAATGAGGTATGTGTCACTCGAATACACCTATTTGTGCTCCTGTTAGTGGAGACAAAATAAGGGGAAAAAAATATTAAATTGCATATTTTCATATTGTTTTACTAAATTTCAGTTTAGTATATATACATATTTCTGCAAAATTTGAAAGTGATGTGTATGCGGTTATAGCTAATTTATGTCAATTGACTGTTAATTGAAATTACTGTTGATGAAAGTTACCCTTTAAAAACTCATTATAATATGTCAAGATCATTTTAGGTAACTTAATGTTTTATATTATTCTTTAGAACTTAAAATCAAGGTTCGAAATATCATACTGTACCGGTGTTTCAACGTTCGCTCGGTACGGTACGGAACGGTATATATATATATATATATATATAATTTTATTATTATTATTTGTTCCGTTCGGTAACGAACGGTCTGCGTACCGGTATACCGTTGGACCGGTACGTACCGCCCATACCGGACGGTATTATTCGGTATTGTCTACCTTGTTTAAAACTAACTGATGTTAGTGAAGTAGTTAACTTGAATATTCTAAATGAATGCTAACATGACAGATATATGTCAAGAATCTGGGCGTAATTTTTCAAAATGAATGATATATTTCTAATAATTATTGGTAAATTTCACATGTTTTGTTTATCCTGTAACGTGTTGTTAATATTATCCTGATATCATGGTGGCATTTCTTCCAAGCCATACAAGTGTTCCGCTTGGTGGTGCACATACAGCTTTATGAGTTCGATATGACGGATAGTTTTGCTTCCATTGGGTGTCAGGTGCATTAACCACATTTGCAAATATCACAAAAAGATCAAGGAATTGCAAGGAGTTGAGGAGCATCTGAAAAATCAATAGAAACTATTAGGTAAGTTATTGCCTGTAGCAGACAAATTGAGCCTCTTTGTTCTTAAATTTCTATGCTGCTTGGGGATTTTAAGCTTTTGCGTATACATTTGAAAGTGATGTGTATGCGGTTATAGCTAATTTATGTCAATTGACTGTTAATTGAAATTACTGTTGTTCTTAAATTTGAAAGTGATGTGTATGCGGTTATAGCTAATTTATGTCAATTGACTGTTAATTGAAATTACTGTTGATGAAAGTTACCCTTTAAAAACTCATTATAATATGTCAAGATCATTTTAGGTAACTTAATGTTTTATATTATTCTTTAGAACTTAAAATCAAGGTTCGAAATATCATACTGTACCGGTGTTTCAACGTTCGCTCGGTACGGTACAGAACGGTATATATATATATATATATATATATATAATTTTATTATTATTATTTGTTCCGTTCGGTAACAAACGGTCTGCGTACCGGTATACCGTTGGACCGGTACGTACCGCCCATACCGGACGGTATTATTCGGTATTGTCTACCTTGTTTAAAACTAACTGATGTTAGTGAAGTAGTTAACTTGAATATTCTAAATGAATGCTAACATGACAGATATATGTCAAGAATCTGGGCGTAATTTTTCAAAATGAATGATATATTTCTAATAATTATTGGTAAATTTCACATGTTTTGTTTATCCTGTAACGTGTTGTTAATATTATCCTGATATCATGGTGGCATTTCTTCCAAGCCATACAAGTGTTCCGCTTGGTGGTGCACATACAGCTTTATGAGTTCGATATGACGGATAGTTTTGCTTCCATTGGGTGTCAGGTGCATTAACCACATTTGCAAATATCACAAAAAGATCAAGGAATTGCAAGGAGTTGAGGAGCATCTGAAAAATCAATAGAAACTATTAGGTAAGTTATTGCCTGTAGCAGACAAATTGAGCCTCTTTGTTCTTAAATTTCTATGCTGCTTGGGGATTTTAAGCTTTTGCGTATACATTTGAAAGTGATGTGTATGCGGTTATAGCTAATTTATGTCAATTGACTGTTAATTGAAATTACTGTTGTTCTTAAATTTGAAAGTGATGTGTATGCGGTTATAGCTAATTTATGTCAATTGACTGTTAATTGAAATTACTGTTGATGAAAGTTACCCTTTAAAAACTCATTATAATATGTCAAGATCATTTTAGGTAACTTAATGTTTTATATTATTCTTTAGAACTTAAAATCAAGGTTCGAAATATCATACTGTACCGGTGTTTCAACGTTCGCTCGGTACGGTACGGAACGGTATATATATATATATATATATATATATATATATATATATATAATTTTATTATTATTATTTGTTCCGTTCGGTAACGAACGGTCTGCGTACCGGTATACCGTTGGACCGGTACGTACCGCCCATACCGGACGGTATTATTCGGTATTGTCTATCTTGTTTAAAACTAACTGATGTTAGTGAAGTAGTTAACTTGAATATTCTAAATGAATGCTAACATGACAGATATATGTCAAGAATCTGGGCGTAATTTTTCAAAATGAATGATATATTTCTAATAATTATTGGTAAATTTCACATGTTTTGTTTATCCTGTAACGTGTTGTTAATATTATCCTGATATCATGGTGGCATTTCTTCCAAGCCATACAAGTGTTCCGCTTGGTGGTGCACATACAGCTTTATGAGTTCGATATGACGGATAGTTTTGCTTCCATTGGGTGTCAGGTGCATTAACCACATTTGCAAATATCACAAAAAGATCAAGGAATTGCAAGGAGTTGAGGAGCATCTGAAAAATCAATAGAAACTATTAGGTAAGTTATTGCCTGTAGCAGACAAATTGAGCCTCTTTGTTCTTAAATTTCTATGCTGCTTGGGGATTTTAAGCTTTTGCGTATACATTAATCATGCTTATGTGTTGTTCTGGTTTGGAATCTTTTACGTTGTTGCATCTACATTATTGATAGTCCAAAACTTGGTCATTTTAATCTTTGCAAACTCGAGCATACCATTTTGGACAGTGGTTCTTACGTGGAATGACATGGATGCATGAGGGGCCCAAATTGTTCATTTGTGTGGGGCAACCCTAGTATGTTATCTGACCATATTGGCTGACATGCAAACACCAGATATATCATGGACCCTGTTAAATACCATGTTAGTTTAATCTGATATGTGCAGGCATATAAAGGTGCTGGCAAAATTTGAGTAGTTGCTTCTGGTTCTAGCATGTGAAGTAGCAAACAAATATTTAAGTCTTCTGTCTTTGATTTGTATATTATTGTTCAAAAGATGTGTTGCAAGTTATTGTCTTCTGGCATCCTTGTTTCCCAAAAAGACAATACACAATGGATTTTTCTTCTAATTATTATTGCTATTTTACTCCGTATTCCTCCAAAAAAATTTATGGCGTCTCTTGGAGCTATTGTTGTCGCCTAAGCAGTCTTGCATTAAGGGTGGTTGATGTTATGATAATGTTTGGGGTTCATTCTGCTCAAGTTACTGGGCCAATGGGCACATAAACTCATAGCTTGTGCAGGCCATCCATGAACAAACATCTGACCGCACAAGGTTGTTGAATTATCTGCAGATGGCCGATGATGATTGGCAATTAAGGTATGTTCCATTTTGGTGCCAGTGTCTCTTTTCACTCTTCTGTCGATCGTATTCAATCTTGATTCCTGCTCCTCTTTTTCCCGCTCTGATGGAGATGTTTGGCTGCTGGTGCTTGCATCGCCATCAGATGTCTGCAGACTGGTTCCAAGGGCAAACACTTGGAGCTGATATTACTCTTACAATCAATGGGCTATGGGCTATGGGAGGGGAGGACATGACTAGGCGAGGACAGATTTGACATCGAAGACCTTCAAGAGAAGTATCAAATCTCAGCCATGCGTGGCCTCAGAGTTCCGCCATCAACACACCACATTATGCTGGCTCGTTATTATCGATCACCAGCAATTTTTCCACCGGTCTGTTCAAATCAGTAGCGACGACCGCGGGTTGATTTAAAATGTGGTCAAGTCCAACTCGCACGCATGGAAAAAGGGAAGAGAGAGAGAGTGAGAGAGAGTCCATGATCAACGTGGAATACTGGTCGGAGGGCATTTATCACGGACATGTCGTTGTCCGATCCCTTGTTGGTTTTGGATGGATGAGAAGCGTGAGTTGTGAGTGTAGAAGGCTTCTCATCTACATACCTTTTGGATCCACTTTCTTAGGAGTACAATGGTGAAGTGACGATGAAGATAATGCAATGCGTGTCATGAGCTTGGGTATTAAGATAATTTTGAATGCTTAATTAAGTTTGACCTCTATGGTTCTCATCATGATGAATGTTCTTCTGTCTCATATGGTGAATGTTAAGCTGAGCATATATCTATCTGTATATGAGAGAAGAACCAAAATAATTGAGTTGTATGTACTGGGATTGCTATCAAACATACGCAGACGCTCTTGAAATCTCAGCTAGAATTTGCAAGCACAGAAGGAAAGAAGCAAGACAACCAAACACTCTCTTTCTCTTTTCTTGACATGTAACAGGTGGTATGTGTACCTCAAACCAGGAGCACTCTTCTGTGTTTTTGTACATATATCTGAATCACACCCCCGACCGAAACAAAAGTACGACGAGAAAAGCTCTCTTTGTTACGATCTTTCCTCTATCCCTATCGACCATTTGGTACTCAAAAAGGCTTTCTAAGTCCCTTGAAATCCATGGTGTCGACACATTCTTCCCTTCCCCTGCAACCATTCAATAGTTTGAGAAGATTGGTAGCTCTCTCTTTGGTCGCCTCACCGCACCCAACCTGCAGTAGAAGTAGGAGTTTCTGAAAGGCCCCGGCTTGTAGGGCCTCCTGCAAGCATCTCCCTCTCCCTTCTCCCCCCACTTCGTCGTCCCTGCAGAGCTTCCACAGCGCCGAGACGACCAACTCCGTGGCCATGTCCGACACGCGGAACATCTTCTTCGCCAGCACCGGCATCGTGAGCGCGTGGCCGTAGGCCTTCTCCCTGCCGCTCCCGCAGCCCAGCAGCACGTCGAGCACGGCCAGTGCCTTCTCGCACATGCTCTTCTCGGGGCCGACAAGGACCTCTATGAGCACAGGCACCAGCCCCAGATCGACTACTCTTGACGCGGCCCTCTCGTCGCGGTTAATCATATAGAAGATGGAGACGAGAGAAGCCTTCGCTGCCTGAGGGGATATGGGCTCTTCGACGAGCTTGGCCAACGCCTCCACCAGCCCCTTGGTCCCGGCGATGACATCTGCTCCCGCTCCGTTGGATGCAAGAAGCTCCTTCACCACCAAAGCCGCATTGAGCCTTGTAGCCCAGCTTCCATGCTGCAAGATCGACACGAGGCGATTCAGGGACTCGGGCGATCCGATGCGGGAAGCAGCTTCCTCGCCCAGCGGTAACAGCGTCGCCAATGCCTCCAAGGCTTCCTCCAAAATCTCTGCCGCCGGCGACTCGGAAGATGCACCGGCAAATGCGTTAAAGGTGGCGGCCAGAACTCCGTTCGTGCCATTCGACGCGAAGCACCTTCTGTTCCGCTCGCTTTCGCTCGCCAAGTTCTTGACCTTCACCACCAACTGCTCGCACCGAGCACGGTCGCCACGCCGGGTGGCCTCATCGATCTCCGACATCATGTCCGCCACCTGGGATCCGGTCACGGGAATCTTAGGTGTGGGGATCCTCTCGACTCCCAGGGACCGGTTGGCGACGCACCAATCCTGTATCACCTTCCGGATCGAATGGTTCGGGATGAGCTCCTCGTTCTCCATCTCCCGGTTCGTGACCGGGCACGTCGTGTTCCCCAGCCCCAGCCACGTCTCGATGCTCTGCCGGTCGTAGGTGATCCCCGTGGACGCCGTCACCGGGTCCTTCATCAGCTCCAACGATATCGGGCACAAGAAGTGCATCGGGATCGAGATCTCCGTGCGAGAAACGCTCTTTTCTGGCTTGGTCTTCTGGCCTGATTTACGGCTTCTCCATGGCAAGGCCATGAACACAACTTGGTGTATTGGATTTTGTCCGAGGCTGAAAGATTCGCAATGGAAGAGGTCGAAGGAAGGGAAGGCAATGGATGAGTCTATATAAATCCATCTCGCTAAGACGAAGGAGCGAATTGTTCAAAGCGCAAAGCGTTGTCTTTGAACGTTGACCGTTGAAGTTTGAATGTTTAACCCGCGGAGAGGAAACGGTGAGAGAGAGAGAGAGAGAGAGAGCGACCAAATTTGTGCGATTACCTGATGGATTGAACGAGACAATAAACTAAATGGGAGAGTGCGACTCGATTGACCACCGGCTCGATCGAGTCTTCTTGCAGTAACAAAAAGAAAAGGGTGGCGTAAAAGATAGCTGTAAAAACAACGTAGCTCAACCTTTTGTTTCAGCTTCTTCAACGCAAATCGGAGAATCCTGCGGTGACAACAGTTGCCTAAGTTTTGGCCGCATTACCTTGACTGGCTTCCTTCAACATCTGCTGCTGATATCTGTCATAAGTCTTAGGTTTTCAGTTCCGAGTAATGCTTCATCTGCCGTTCCAAGTGAGAAAAGTTTTTGGCTCTTTGCGCTTCTTTACTTGGTGGTCAAAAATGATGAAGGACCACAAGAAGAAGAAGAAGAAGAAGATGATGATGATGAAACAGAGCAAGGTACTGTTGAACCAAAGCAAACCAAATTTTCACTTTTTTGCTTTGTCTTGATTACTGTTTGACTTATGTAACTTGAGATACTGATAGGGAAAATGTCAATGATGGCCGGATCAATTCGACTCAATTCAGACTTACCTATGGGCGCAAGAAGTCTAAAATGGTCGGTACGATAGCTCGAACACTCGCCCACAACTTGGGTGTGCGCTCCATAGTCAATTGCATGAAAACCAAGGTCGGATGGGCTTCTCGACATGATCCCTTTATAGTGAGTAGCGGACAAGGTAGAGTAATTTTAACAAATAGACATCGATTACCGTGTTTAATATAATATTTTATAATGAGTTAAGAATATTTCTTGTCTCGCCGTTCTACCCAATTGGATATCAAAATAAGGATGGAAAACCGTCCAACTACAACCTCTGGTCCACTAGAAGGCTTTATCTTTCTTTCAGTGAGCTTTGTTGATTAGTAAGCAGTCAATATGTGTACTATATCAAATGGTTCTCGGTCACAATCTTGCTGTTTAATTCAACCAAAGTTATAGGTAACGGTACTCTTTTTACAGGTCAAAAGTAGGCAATAAGAAAAGATGGATCAATATCAAATGGTCTCTTTGGTTAACTGAGACCAAACTTTTGATGGGCATTGCAATTGTACCAACCACTTCAACACTGCAAAACCGGCAGGTTCGGTTCTGTACGATTTGTATGTGATGTAAATTCCCAAATCCAAAAGTTTTATGTTCTACAGGAGTTTGAACTTGAAGCTAATGATAACATAATGTGTACAGAGGAATCAGAAACGAGGGAAAAGGAAATTGAGTAATTGGATGATGTAGCAAGTGTGATAAAGAGAATCAGAAATGACTCGACTTTAGGCATCTTTGGAGCTTTCTTGCAGAATGATATGAAACTTGTTCTCATAGGAAAATAAGTAATCTGATTATAATTGCAGACTCGAGTGCTGGAGTTGAACTTGTAGAGCATAGAAAGCAGCGACAGGAACTATATGTCGCAGTCAAATTTCTTCCACAGGTTACTATTTCATCTGGTACTCTGAATTGCATGTAAGAGATAGAAGAATCAGAAATGAGTTAGGCATTCCTTGGAGCTTATTTGCAGAGTGTTGTGATATGATTTGCAGCTTATTTGTTCATATATAATAGCTGATTTGACATATAAGATGTCACAATCAAGCAGTGACAGCAGCTGTATGTCACAATCAGATTTCTTCTGCAGATAACTGTTCCATCCAGAACTCTGAATCGTTCGCGGGGTAAGAGAATCAGAGATGAGTTCAGGCATGCTTGGAACTTACTTGCAGAATGATATGAAACTTGTTCTTCCTTTTCTTTGCACTAGCTTAAAAAAGAAAGAGAAACATGTGATTGTTCTGACTTGATTGCAGATTTGAGTTCTCTAGTTGAATTTGAAGAACATAGCAAAGCAGGGACAGCGGCTACCTGTCACAGTCAAGTTTCTTTCTGCAGATAAACGTTTCATCTAGAACTCTTGAATTCTAAGTAGAAGAAGAGGATATAAGATTTGACAGCTTGACTAGGGCATCTATTGGCTTGATGAGATCGCAAACGCTCCTACAAAATGGTGCCGGTGATACTTCTAAGACTAACTTTCCAAGATTTAAAGACGAGAAGACTGACCTCAACTCAAGAATTATAATTTAATATAGTGGTGATCTCAGTGTCTTCAGACTGTATCGGAGAAAACTTTGTTGAGCAGAAGGACTAATGCAGAAATACTTGAAATGGAGTCTTCATGCTTTATGTATGCATGCTTTTAAATCATCACACCTTTCTTTTGGTATCAGTGAGGCATGTTGCAAAGAATCAAAAACTGTGATTTTACTTGTGGAATTGAAGGATTTGAGAGACTCCGGCTAACTGAGTTTAGTATCAATTATAATTCAGATATTCTGATGTTAGAAAAAGAAAGTTTAATTATAATGGAGGAATTTTCTTAATTATAATTATTATCTTACATCAATAATTGAGATTACATATATTCTCAATCTCTCATAATCTCTAATCCATTTTTTATAACGATCCTGTAACGGAAGAAAAAAAATAAGAAGAGTTAATTCTCTTTACAGATCGACGTCGATGTGGCTTTCGGATTCGATGATGGTACACTTATAATTTAGATAAATTTTTTTTGAATGATATCGAAAGGTATGCATCGTAAATCTGATCTATCGTTATTTGATTTTAATTTCTGATATTAATTTTTTTACATAATAATATCATAATCATGATTTTTATGCTTATAATTAGTATCAAAGTCATGTTTTTAAAAATTAAATATCCTAGATCTATTTATTAGCACTCTTCACTTACGAAAATATGTTATTCGATTTTTATTTACGATACTTAAACGATCACTTTTCTGTTTAGTCCATCTTATCGATTGCTTGCGGCCGATTGCGAGGTTCTTTGTGTTTGATCGAGGTACATTTGACAACTTATTATTGATGATAATATTGTTGAGGCTGATAACCTCTAATGGTCACTAGCCTAATGGTGGGCAGCGATGAAGTACCATAAGGTGCAACGGCCTTACAGTAGCTGTAGTAGTATTAGTGCTTGTGGCGACTATGGTGACTAGAGCAATCGTGTTGTGACAATCGTGCGAGTTGTGCATGCACACAATCGCGCGTGGACATGATGGCACAACACCACACTACGACCTGGAGAGGTTGCCGGTCGATAATATCAGTACTATCGTCGTAGACAGTCGTAGGTGGTATGCAGACAACAACTGCGCACCGAGGCATACAAAAGGTTTTTTCTTTCATATAAAGAAAGCGGAGCCAAATTAAGATCACCTTCAACAATTAACACAGTTCTGTTCTCATAAAAAAAATTCTTATATTAAGATAATAATTTAAAGAAAAATTCCCTGTTGCAGTGGTGGAAATCCATACGTTACAAGCCTAATTCAGATGGAGAATGCGAAGTTCAAATTCTGGAAGAATGAACTACAAAAAGTGCGTGAAGAAGGATACCGTCGAGAGCAGGAAAATCTCAGTTCCTTCACTAAGAAATATATGGCGCTTCCGATCCCCAAATCTATCCCTATTTGTGCTCGTCTGCAATCTCCCCAGAACCTGACTTAGTCAACTCCCAAGCATCTGGAAGCTCAGCTGAGAGATGAAGCCATTTATTTCACGACACTCATGTCATCCAGAAGCTATTTTTCTATGAAACAGTCTGCTTTAAATGGTCAAAATGTCTATGCAGACGCTTACGATCGTCTAAGAACCCACTAACAGATCCAGCCCATCCATGCAAGATGGTAGACTTGTGGCACGCCGGTGTTTGAATGCTGGAACTCGTCAACAGAGATTACATGGAAATTTGCAGTGCTTCTCGATGCATACATCTGTTTCCAACCTAGACGACGAGACTTGGCCAACACTCATTGCTTAGCTGGTTTGCTCCTCATCCAACTCAAAACCCAGTAGAGAGCGTACATAGAACAGAGGCATTGATGTGAGGAGGCCATCCTCTCCTATTTCTCCATCATCACTTCACATGGGCGGTGGAGTTTTCAATTGGGATTCCCCCACCGCCCCATCTGTTTGCTGCGTTTTCAGTACGTACTAGTCCACATTTCATGGCACATCGGCCATGCCAAGAGTGTACTCTCTGTTCTTACATCTGTAGTGCATTCTTTGTCGATTCATCGAGTATAGAGAATGAGTTGGGTCCAGTGTCACACACTCGTGAGACTTCTTTTGATGCCCGTCTCTCTGGCTGTGGTTCTTCTCTTCGACATATGAGCAGTTGATGATGGCAAATGATGTCCGAAGCAAAAGTTGATGCAGGACGAGCAGCACAAAAGTGTTTGTTCGATGATAGAAAAGTAGAAGAAAAAGATAATAAATAAATAACAATCAAACTCATTTAAGATGATTATGTTTCGCACCACTCACGCGAAATCAATTTGTGGTCTCACGTCACTCATATTTTGATCGAAAATAATAATTTTGATTTGACTTAAAAATAATAATCTTTTTTTTATATTATAAACTTTTATTTTTATAAAAAATAAAATTTCACTCAGGATTTATAATTTCAATAAAAAATAAAGATTTTTTTTAATCTTTTTTATTATTTTTTTCTTTGTTGAATAAATTTTTAATGTAGGAAAAGAATTTCTAAACTAATCAAATTTATTTAAATAAAAGATAAACTATATTGGTTCGGCACGAATATGATCCCACCAATTCTGATCGGAAGTGTGATAGATAAGCTATACATAATTAAGAAGAAGACCACCATGTTGGTAACTGCTACCTATCGCCGACTTCCAACATGGATGGAAGCAGTTTCGTGGAGACGACGAGGCACTGATGCATCACAATGGTGCCATTTGATAAGCAATTACAGACTACAGTTTTAACGATTACAACAGTCTTCGCTTGCCTTCTTTCCTATTGTCGCTGTTACTACTCGTTCATGCCTTTGCCTTTTGGCCTGCCTCCGCGTTCAGCGCCGCCTCCACCACGGCAGCGTCGCGTGATGCAGTGCATCTTCGGTGGAGTGCTCTGCCGCGTGTCTTACTGTTCATTCCTCTGAATCCTGAAGAGGCAGCTGTTAACATCTGCAATGGTGTTTCTTGTAGACAATATGCGATGGATAGAAGAAAGAAGGCAAGTGATTTAGCAAGTTGCAATTCTGATGCAGAACTAGCACAGGAAGTGATCGGAGAAATGTCTGAGAGAATCAACTACAGATAGTGGCAAATCAAAAGAAACGGACGGAAAGCAAGAAGCAAAAGCAAAGCCAAACCATAAACATGAATAATCACAGATGAGAACTGCATCGTTCTCAATTCATCTTCCATCAGCAGAGGTAAAGGAATCTGCAAAGCCTGGCGGTCTCGTCGGTATGCTGGTCTGGGTGTTGTCTACGCTCGCGAGGAAAGACGATGTGGCTCCGTCGAAGTGGCTGCTGTCATCGAATGCCTGCCATTTCTTCAGTGCTCGAGGAAGTGACATATCGAGGTCGATACCGTAGCTATCCTCTAAATCAGGATCAGAAGGCTTCCACAGCTCGGCGAGCGAGGACAGCACATTGACTGCATGACCCATATCGGGCCTTCGGTATAGTTCTCTGGCGCAGCAGTGACCGGCAAGCTCTGCGACAGTGCTGATGCTTGCAAAGGTCTCCTCGTCGAGATCAATCATTGGGTCTATGGCCTTGGGCAATGTGTCCTTGTTGAGCTGCATCCTCCGGAACCATGTTACCAAGTGCACAGACTCCTCTGGTTGGCTCTCATCGAGCGCTTTCCGACCAGTGATCAGCTCCATCAGTATCACTCCAAAGCTAAACACATCAGCCTTTGTGGTGACTCGACCAGTAACTGCAAAAATTTACAGATAATTGATAGATGCTTCAGCATGTCACAAAGCTTCTTATGTTGATGAGCTTGTGAATCTTTGAATGGAAAATTGAAGTTAATAGAAAGATAATTGACAAAAAATTAAAAGATTACAACAACAAAACAAACATTCAATTATGCATTTCAAAAACTAACCAATCCTGATCGAGACAGGCTAGACGTAATCGTAAACCTCATGAAAGATCAGACGATTTGCTAATAAAACCAATCTAATCGTTGTAATTGAATTGATGGTAAAAGTAAAACTCCAGAAACACAAATCTCCCTCTATTTCTCTTCTTTGATCATCGAGAGCCCCTTAAATGTTACTTATAGTAAGAAAGTACCGTTTGCATATGACCCATATGTCAAACAAATATATTAAACTGTGGATTGTTCATCCATAATGTGCATCTGTTGCCAAGACCATCATCTCATGGAAAATGATTCTCTAGTCTTGCACTATTCTCTCTTTTTGTTTGTAAAATTTATAAATATCTTTCAGTGAAAATTATTCCTATATTTCCCCTCAAACCTTGCATCTCAAAAGTATCAAAGACAGCATCTGATTCAAATACAGTAGCAAAGACAGAAGTTTAATCGCAAAATCAAAGAGAGAACTAATTCATCATCAACCAGTGCAAACAAATTCAAGAATTTCAGTACACTATGCAAGTTAGACATGCAGTCAACAATAAGTTAAATGATAACAATAACGTCAAAGTCATCTTATGTGTTCCAGCTTACTACAAGATGCTTATTATATTGCCATATTTCTTAATAATCTATAATCATGTTCAAATTTTGCTACCATCAGAATTTAATAGAACTATCTCTTTATCCCAAAGAAGCATTTCTTTCTTAACCATGTTTTTGTAAAACTACATAATTTGGATAAGTGACCAATTTGCTACATTATTCAGGACATTCATACGGTGTCAACTAATGCCTGCAAGTATACAGGTGCCTAGATCAATATAAATAAACAAACAGAGACTGTAAGTCTTTAGTATTAGGAGTTAGCACTAAAACATTGATGAGATATTTCAGGACATTGAACTACTGAATCAGGACCTGAGGGTTGTAGGTAGGACTATAAGAAATTCTTTTAAGAGCTTAGAGGGTTGTATCAAACAGATTGCATAATTAATCACATGTGTATCTTAGTTGCATGATGCAGTATAGCAGCTCAGTGATAGTTTTGAGAATTACCAGCATACTCTGGAGCAAGATAACCAAAGGTACCAGCTAGCCTTGTTTCAACAGAACAACCTTTTCCATCTGGTGCAAGTCGGACAAGACCAAAATCTGCAACTTTAGCTTTCATGTCATCCCCAAGGAGGATGTTAGAAGGTTTGAGATCCCTGTGGATGAAGCTCTGATGTGCCAAATTGTGTAGATATTCCACACCCCTCGCCACATCCAGTGCTATGCTTAGCCTTTTCTTCCATTCCAAAGGCTTCAATCCTTCCTCCTTCCAGTCTAGAAGATGGCGACTCAGTGTCCCCTGAGGCATGTACTCGTAGACCAAGAGCCTCTCGTTCCCATCTAAGCAATAACCCAAAAGGGAGACCAAATTCCGATGCCTGACCTTGGTAAGCACTGCAATCTCAGATTTGAATTCATTCAGGCCCTTTGTTCCGATGATGCCTGCCTCCATCCTCTTGACTGCAATCTTTGTGCCATCGTGGAGCTCACCCTTGTAGACTGTACCAAAACCACCACGCCCCAGAATGTTCTCTTCGCTAAAATTGTTGGTCACATTCCTAAGAACTTGAATAGAAATCACCATATTCCCTGCATCAATTACATGAACATCACTTGGGCCACTACTTGTTCGACTGTAAGATTCGCTAGCGGTCATGCCACCATTCATGCTTGAACCCACGACCGTGATCTTCACCATATCCTGGTCGGACCCCGAAAGCCGTGGGTGTATCACTGTAGTGTTCGGACTCTGAACCCTACCAGAATTCTGCAACTTTCTCTTGTAATAGCAGAGACCCAATAGTCCAGCAAGGCTGACACCGAAGACCCCTGCGACCACTAAACCCACAATAACACTTATGGAACCAGAAGAAGACTTCCCACTGCTGCCGCTGCTCCCATCAACAGAACCTGCTGGATTTGAATCACTACCATTATGAGCAGAATCAGAGTCAGAACCTGGCGGAGCAATGGCAGGCTTCCCCATATTGACATTCCCATCAGTCTTCAGTAATACATTCTGGCTAAAGCTTGGAACTTGACCCCGTAGAGAGTTGTTGGAGACGTCCAATTCCTTCAGCGATGTCAAATTGGTAAGCGTGGACGGGATCGTCCCGGTGAGGTTATTATTTGAAAGCATCATCCTCTGCAATGTGGTGAACAAACTGAAATCCGGCGAGATTGTCCCATTGAGGTCCATCCTTGAGAAATTAATCACAGTGATGTTGCCACCGGCGTCGCAGCTGATCCCCAGCCACCCGCACGGGTTGTTTCCTTTCCAGTTTTCGGCGAACCCACTTGGGTAGCGGAAACTTTTGGCGATGGATAGCAAGATAGTGACTCGGTGGTCACACTCCCCTGCCGTGTTCAGACAAAAACTCTCGCTTTGAGGGACAAGGTCTACTGTCGCCGAATCCGGGAAGATCGGCACCGGACCCTGAAGCAGGTTATTGGTGAGCGTGACCTTGGAGAGCGACTTGAGCTCGGTCAAGGAGTAGGGCACGACGCCGGTGAGCTGGTTATCCCGGAGCTGGAGATCGCGCAAGCTAGTGTGGCCGGAGAAGTCCGGGAGCGGCCCAGAGAATTCGTTGGAGTGCAGCCAGAGCTCCTCGAGAGCGGTCATGTTCTCGACGAAGTCGATCCCGCCGGAGAGGCGGCTGCGGCCCCGCTGGTTGTTCAGCCAGAGCGATCGGAAGGGAGCGACCGCGAAGGCCGACGGAACGGGACCGGAGAGCAGGTTGAAGGCCAGGCCAAGGTGGTCGAGGCCGGGGAAGGAGGTGGCCAGGAAGTCCGGGAGAGGGCCGGAGACGTTGGCGGCGTTGGCGGAGAAGTTGACGAGGGCGGTGGCATCGCTGAGGGTGGCGGGGAGGGGCCAGGGCGCGAAGGGGTTCTCGTCGAGGTAGGCGGACTGGAGGGAGGAGAGACCAGAGAAGAAGTCAGGGGGGATGGAGGAGAAGAGGTTGTGGTGGAGGAGGAGGCTCTGCAGGGAGGAGAGGCCGGCGAGGGAAGGGAGAGGCCCGGATAAGCGGTTGTTTTGGAGCTCCAACCGTGAAAGGGAGGTAAGGTTCCGGACGTCGGCGGGGAGTGAGCCGGCAAGGTTGCGATTACCGACCTGGATGGTGGTGACACGGCCTCCGGAACAGGCGACGCCGGCCCAGTCGGAACAGGGGTCGGCGGAGGGGGACCAGTCGAGGGCCCGGTCGGCGCCGAGGGCGTTGGCAACGGCCAGCATTGCGGCGAGGTCGCCGGGGTCGGTGTCGGCCGTGGCCCGGGGGGCGGCACTGGCGAGGAGAAGCAGCAGCAGGACGTTGGCCGCCGCCGCCGCCGCGAGGAGGAGCTCGGCGGATCGGCGGGGGGAGGGATCGGCCATGATTAGTCCCAAGTTCTAGGGTTTGAGAGAAGAGAAGAGCATATAGGCCATGAGAGAGAGAGAGAGAGAGAGATAGAGAGAGAGAGGGGGGGGAGTCGGAAGAACAGTAGGGATTAGCACTTCAAGGGTAAGGGTGGTGGGGCCCCCGGGATTTGTGCGGACGGAACGGGCTTTTGCCCGATGGATTCTTTTTGCGTCGCCATCAACGTGACGGTTGCCATTTTTGGGCGTTCGGCGCGCTGTTCATCGGCCTCCACTGAATGTGCCCCGTCACGTTACGTGGCGTAATTATCACAGCCAGATCAAAGTTGATCAAGACTGGATGATCTCAAATCAATGGGCAGGATTTCACTATAGGATGATCAAGCTCTGCATTATCACAACCAGATCAAATTGATCGAGACACGATGATCTCAAATCAATGGCCAGGATTTCACTATAGGAGGACCAAGCTCTGCAGCCATCCGGCCTCGATTTATTGAAACTAAATAACGAAATTTAGGTCAACATAATATGATTTATTCTGGTGTCATCCTATTCATCCACTCCATGAAAAATCCGACTCATTCGAATTCGTATGAATAATTTGTCATAATTTTTAAGTAACGCATATGTCAATATTATTACATGTATTGTATGAGACATTGCATTAAAGAGAATCTAAAAGAAGATAAGAAAGTTAGATAGAGCAGGGGACACGTTTGAGACATGTTCGTAATTAATGTCAGCCCTCCTCTATGTCGTATTATAGGGGATCTAACGTAACGATACGCCGTCTCGGAGCCGGACGCCAAAACTCCATCACCAACTTTACTCTTAAGATCTGTATCATTATCCCATCGACGCACACCAAATTTACATTGGATTGAATTGGACTCAACCGTTACGAACAATATATAGCTATTTGACGAAGGATTCAAGCATACTAATTCCACAACAGAGGTGACAGATGCGTTGCTTGTGTTCCTTCTCTCCCCACCCAAGACAAAAGTGTTCATTCTATACCAAACCCAACTCCCAATGCCACCACAGCAGCAAGCAAGAGATTCCCATCCCTATTAAGCTATAAAAATGAGGAGGGCGGAGCTTCGTCATCGCCGACGCAGTCCATGCAACGAACGCCACCCTCGACGCCATGCCCAACACGGTGAAGCCTGCGTTCCTGGTCACCGCCCATGTCACCAAAGTCGCCCATGTGCTCGCCCTCACGGTGTTCGTCCTCGTGCTCGCGTGGGTTCTGCACTTCCGAGGCGGCGCCGCCAGGCTGCACTCCGATGACCCCAATCTCATCTTCAATGTACAGGGTTCCCCTACTTCGTTGCACATCGTATGAGCACCTGATAACCCCTCTTCCTCGTTTTGATTCGTTCGTTGGGTGATTCTGACAGGTGCATCCTCTTGTGATGTGTATGGGGTTCATTCTGGTGATCGGAGAAGGTACGTGATCTTGTCAGTAATGGACGTATAATGCCTATATGATTGATTACTTAAGACATGGCAATGTGTCATGAGCAGGTATCATGGCTTACAAGACAATCCCAGCTCGGAAGGAAACACAGAAGTTTGTCCACCTGATGCTTCATCTAGTTGCACTGGGCCTCGGAATCCTTGGCATCTATGCTGCCTTCAAGTACCACAGCGCCAACACCATGCCCGACATGTTAAGCTTGCATTCCTGGTTGGGCATGTGCACCATCTGCTTATTCGGCTTGCAGGTTCTTCTTCCTTCCTCCATTGCAACTCATCTCTCTCTCGTTCGAGATTAGTAACAAGGAAGAAGTCTCTCGTTCTCGTTTGCTTGCAGTGGCTGTTCGGGTTCGTGAACTTCTGGTTTCTGAAAGCGTCGGAGCCGACGAGAATATTGCTGCTCCCATTGCATGTTTCTGCCGGGCTAGCAATCTTTCTATTGACGGTGTGCACGGCGGAGACGGGATTTGTGCAGATCGATGCAGCGCCGGGAGCAGAATCTCGGTTGATCAACTTCACTGGCCTATTCATCCTGCTGTTTGCTGTGGCCGTGAGCATTTCAGTGGCCCTTCCCAGGGTGTCCATTTAGACCTTGATATGCTAGAGATGTTTGAGTATTATTTGCCTTGTGTTTTCTCTCTATTTTTGTTGTCAGTGGAGCGAGAAAGAGCGAGTGTGCAGTATGTTTCTATGGTTTGCCTATTCAACTAGCTGAATAAAACGAGACATGAGAATGCTGATTCTTTACCGCCTACCGTAGTGTCCTTTTTAAGGTGGTGTTCGTCATTCCCACGAGTGGAGTAAACACCACAAGACACCAACTCTGCCAGTGAATGAGGTCGATCGAACAAACAATTCACATGGAAACCATATGATGCATTGATAAGGACATTCATTTGCCATTTTGCTACTGTTACATTCATGTCATGGCTGCTTATGACTGGCCAGCTGTCCAACATGCAGAAGCCATATCAAATTAAAAGCTATGGCAACAAAGAGCTACCACAAGAAAATGTGATGGCAAAGGAGATGAACATGGGGGCATACACCTCAACTCGTCCACAGCGAAAGCAACAAAACGATGCTTAGAATCTACTTTTATCCTGCCACTGGCATGTCATGAGACAAACATCTGTGACCACCGCATGCGTTGTGGTACCTCAGAACTCACTGCTCGGCTCATGCAGTTCAAAGAGTTTCTGATATCCTCGTTTGAATCACAAATAAAGAAGATTTTTGGTTCTTTATTTTGAGATAAAAGATTTCTTTCTATCCTCACTTGTCGATCAACAGGAACAGCTATTTCTGTCTGTTCCATTCACACGATTCAAACATGCAGCTGGAGGTTGATCACAAGTCAAGATCAGACTCTTCATGCTCAATCCACACATTACGCTGTTTCTGCAAAGGCAGCTGTGTATGGTCCCTCCCCATTGTTCATTATTGTATGGCTCTTGAAGAAATTGCTAGGATCATTTGTCTGCAGCTCTGAGAGAAGAACGGATGAGCCTGCGCAGGCATGTCCACCTCCATGGACGCGGTGTGGGACAGACAACCGGGAGCCCAATCACGCAGAACGATGCTGCACTCTTGGCCTCCTCTGGTCTCTTAGGAACTTCTATTCTTATCCCTTTATATGCAGGTGACGGTGGCATCTTCATCCTCGTGGATTTATTTTTCGGTGTTTATGTTGGTGGAGGTGACAGAGAGATGAAAAAGGGCATCTCAGTTATAGTGGACGATAAAGAAAAGAAAAGGAAACAGTGTCATGTCCTTTTGTCAATTCTCCATGCCCACGCCTTTCGTCTGGCCCATCCTCTGCTTTCCATAATTAAACCTCGCTAGATGCCGCTATATATGGCTACCTCACAGCACATCCGTCTCCTCCTCTATCTTCTTCTCCTTCCTCTTCTTGTCTCAGAAATAGATCAGGAACCATGAAGTCACCTCCCCACATGGAAGAGCTGAGGATACATCTACCTCCCTGGTTGGTATATTTGCTCACTATCTTAGGACCGTTTTGTTTACCTCATATGCTTGATACTTTCTGCAAACTTTGATGTCGAATTCTATCTTAGTATTGGGACTGATTCTTGAATGCTTTGTTCTTAAATTCCTTCTCAGTATTGGGACTCATTCTATCAAAATCTGGGTCTCTCAAATGTCCATAAATTCTATTTGTGGATGCAGCTGAAGGAGGGCTAAATTCTTGTACGTCAGCGTCTCTATTGTTACAGGGCCTAAACATGAGCAGTTCCAACCCGGAAGCATCAGCAGATGATTTCGAAGCAAGCAGTCAAGTGGCTTCCAATACGTGCATCCAAGAGACCTCTCCTTCTCTCAGTAAGCAGGACACGCCCATCTCTCTTAACCTCTCCCTATCCGTCAACGCAGACTCCACAGCACTGGCGGTTGTCTCGTTGTCGAGCACAAGCGAGAGCAGCAGTGAGTCACAAGCGTGTCGCCCCCCCAACTCCCGCCGAGTCTTCTCCTGCAACTACTGTCAACGACAGTTCTTCAGCTCCCAGGCGTTGGGCGGCCATCAAAATGCTCACAAGAGGGAGCGAACGCTCGCCAAGCGGGCAGTCGGGTTAGATGCGTTTCCACACAATTATAGCAGCATTGCATCATTACCCCTCCATGGCTCAGCTCTCCATTCCCTGGGAATCAAGGCACACTCATCGATGCACCAGAGAATGACGGAGTGGAGGGAGAGCCCTGGCACTAAACTCCTTGGAAGAGGCTTGCTCGAGCCAAGGCCTGTCTTTCTAGATGATCACGACGTGGAATTCTTCTGGCCTGGAAGCTTTAGGCCGGAGGCAGATTCAAGTCTTGAGCTGCTTGGGAGTGCAAATTCGGTAAAACTGGATCACCAGCCAGCAGAGGAGCCTGACCTTACTGTCAGGCTCTAGGTGTTCGACATTGGTATCTCTTCAAGAACAATTTTTCTTCTGACAATGTACAGTGAGGCATGTGACGGTTTAGCAAGCTTCTTGTTTGCTAGACTTGTGCTTAGGTTTGGATGTGGATTCTCCATTGATTTGTTATGATTGGCTTTAGATTGTTGCATTGCTTCTTTGGTAAATCCTTGATGCTGTATGCACTCTGTAGAATGCAGTGCTTCGCATTGTTATGGCTTGTTCCTCCAGGAACCACTGTAAGGCATAGTATGATGGGATGCAGTAGTGGGTATGTGGACCAAAAGAAACCCACTGAAAGATCAATATAGAAGATGGTTGATGATGAGATCAACAAACATCTCCTGGGAAAGCTCTCGACCCTATTGCCAAAAGTCTATGTTGTATAACAAGTCAATTATTTTGAGGAACAATAAGCCTCTCTCTCTTGTCATGCTGTGAACTGTGTCCTCCAGACTGACTCTCTCCTCTGCACTCTTCATTCTACCGTGAAATGCCAATAAAAGTTCCATGAAGTAGCATGATTTCCTCCACCGTGGCTCTAAATCCCAATCATATAAGAGTTTGATTTGATGATGTAGTTCCCTTACCGAACTTTTAATACATATATTATCATGCAAACCCTGGTGCTTGAGATTACACCACTTCTTGATGCTGCACTAACTTTGATATATTCCTCCAAAATCCAGACATGTTATCTGAAGATTCTGAGCAAGGCTTCTTTTGACATGCCCAGAAATGATGGATGCTTCAATAATGAGCTGCACTACCAGTTAATGCTTCCCACATACGATATTCCTTGATCATAAGAATCACTACTCCCGTCAAACAATGGGTCCACCCACTGCACCTCTTTTCCATTCACTGCCACCATAACATCGATAACAGTAGATGCTATACAATGATCAAGTCGATGCAACTAATGAAAACTAAATATTGGGAGGATTTAGGACATTGGCACCCTACACAAACTGTCTCTTTATCTAAAAGTAAAGATGGTAAGTGAGCCAAGTAGTTGAATAGAGTGACTTTAGATTCGGATTCTGATAGAGATATTATTCCGTAACAACGATTTATGATGTATGACTCATCTTAGAATCTACTGTATGGTTACAGGAGGTCAAAGGTCTCATTAAAGCATGTAAAAGAAGCATACGTGTCAACGAAGGGAGTTAATGCTGGTCGAGTAAGATTCAGTGAAACCCACTTGAACGCAAACTGCCCATTGAGCTCTCCGCATCGGGTCCACCACGACCGCACTGTCGCCGCCAGCGGCCCCACCACCCCTACATGTCACGCGCAAATCCCAGCCGTTGAATGGAATGTCAACGGTTCACCAAATCCCACGGCGCCCCCTGGCATTCTCGTAATTATAAGCCCCCGCCTTGCATTACAGACGCGGAGGCCACATCCTTGTGCGTGGCAAAGCAGGAAACGCATTTACCTGCCCATTACAGACGTGCGGGCCCCACGTCACCCTTATAAAGGCGCACGTTGAAGATTGCAGATTTGGTGGAAAAATACTGTTTCCTGTTTTGAGTAAGGTAGGTTAGCTGCTCCCTGCTCTTATGGTCCGTTGTTCAGGACGGTATCTTACACCTCAGGTACAATTTGACAGCCGCTCTCCCTAGTCCCAAAGCAGCTGTCAAAAAGATGCACCCGACCCGACCTCCATCCATCGCATCACTTGGCTTATCCCGCGGAGCACTCGAAACGAAGAATTAACGGAAAAAAGAAACGAAAGCTAAAAGAGAGACGAAGCATAAGACCGCGCCAACATCGGAGACGGCGACGTCGACGGCCCCAAGGAAGGAGGAGGAGAGCGGGCGCGCGAGCTCGAGCTCGGAGACGGGGGGCGAAGACGATTGTAAACCCCTCAAAACCCTACTTTTTCTTCGATACTTCTTTCCGAAACCCTCGCCAGTTTCTTCTCCTTCGATTTCTCCTCTCCTCCGCCATGTTCCCCGAATCCGATCCCCGCAAGGACTCCTCTCCCAGTCCCCAGCTCCCACATCGCAGCCCTGACCCTCTTGATCTCGAGGACCCGCCATCTAAGCCTTACCTCGTTCGGGATGCCGCCGCGTCCGCGTCGCCACCCACCACACACGGCGCCACCACCGCTCCGCAGGAGCTCACGCTCAGTTACCTCTGCGACAATATGAAACCGGGGGCCTCTGCTGCCTATGAAAAGGAGGGCCTTGGCTCCGATCTCCTCGTTTCCCTCGAGAAATCCCGATTGAAGGGCAAGGAGGTCGCCCCGAACATCTCGGCCATAGACGATCGGCGATGGATCGAGCGAGACTTCCTTCAATTGGCTGGTGGCAAGCCGTCCGCGAAGCGGGAGACGCCCGAGGATGCCGATGAGGCCGATGACCGCAAGAAGAAGGTTAAGATCGAGACTTTGAACCTCTCCCTCTCCCCGCCCAACCTTTCCCTGTCTCTCAACTCTTCCATTCCGGCGACGAATGTCGCCGGGGTGGCTACCACTCCGAGTGTCCCTGTTTTGGTGGTTCCACCGAAAAATAGTTACAGTAATAGCATGCGAGCTGCGAATTCGGAGGACTTTGCCCCCTCGCTCTCGTACTCGTGCTCCGTCCCGTTTTCACATAACCCCAGCTGCTCCTTGACACGGAACTCCACCGATAATTATGACTTCTCGAGGGGGGACAATGATAAGATTTGGTTTGCCGGGGAGGGGACGAATGGCTCAGTTCATAGCAAGTTTAGGCCTGCGGGTGATGGCAATACCATTGCTTTTGCGAACCACAACAAAGAACTCAACAATAGTCTGTACAAGGCAAACAGCTCAGGAAATGTCTCTTTCTTTCCATCTGAATTGCCTGCGAGGCCTGCAAAAGTTACTGGTGTTGTGAGTTCAGATAGCGGCAGAAATAGCATGCTTTCTAGGCTGGATAAGGTTTTGAGAGAATTAGTGTCTGAGTCGGTTCCTGTCATTGCACAATTGCTTTATGAATCTCATAGTGAATCATTGGAAGCACTGAGAGAGTGTCTCAGGAACCTTATGGAAGTTCCGGATAAGAAGCATGAGTTTACTAGCCTGCAGAGGAAACTAGAGAGGAGGTCGGATCTTACGTTTGAGATCCTCTCAAAAGCACACAGGACGCACCTTGAAGTTTTGGTTGCTATCAAGACTGGTACCATATCTTATGTCTCGGGAAAGAGCCGAATCCCCAGTAATGAGTTGGTCGAGATTTTTTTGCTCATGAGGTGCAGGAATGTGAATTGTAAGAATGTGCTGCCGGTTGATGACTGTGTCTGCAAGATATGTTCCACCAGAAAAGGTTTCTGTAGTGCCTGCACATGTCCTGTATGTTTCAAATTTGATTGTGCTTTGAATACTTGCAGTTGGGTTGGTTGTGATAATTGTTCCCATTGGTGCCATGCTATTTGTGGCATTGAGAAGAATTTAATTAGGCCCGGACCAAACTCAAAAGGACCTAGAGGCATGACTGAGATGCAATATCAGTGCCTGGGATGTGGGCATGCTTCTGAGATGTTTGGATTTGTCAAAGATGTGTTTAATGAGTGTGCTAAAAATTGGGGTCCTGAGGCATTAATGAAAGAGCTGGACTGTGTTAGAATGATCTTCCAAGCTAGTGAAGATTTTGAAGGAAAGGGGCTTCATGCAAAAGCTGTGGAGGTCCTCAACATGCTCATCAAGAAAGTAATTTCCCCGGAGGATGCATGTGCTTGCATGCTACTTTTTTTCAAGTGTGAGTATCTTGATGATCTCTGGTTGCTTCTGATGTCAGTAATATCCTTGTTTTGTGGTTTTCTTACCTGTTCTGTGATTTCCTTAGTTCACCATCTTATCTTTCTGCGCCGGATTCATATCATCTTTTATATTCGATTATGAAGGCTGTGTCTTTCATGATGTTTGAAGTCAGCCTTTCTATAGTGGTGTTTTAGTTCACAGGATTGCAAGAAACGCCAAAAATAACTTGGCCTTAACATTATTTGCTTCTCTTCTCTCTATAATTTGATTTCTTAGCAGGTCATGTGTAGAATATTGCTGCCTGTGTGCTTTGAACGATGCATCCACTCCCTTGATGAGTGGACCTCTCCTCTATGTTGAGTGAGCCTGTATTATGGGATATGAGGGTTCCTTTGTGATGAGTTTTGTCTATATGCATGGCTACATCTTGCACTTCTCTTCTTGGTAATTGTTTAGGTTATACCAAAGCTTGCAGTTAGTACTTATATCTGATGCAATATATGTTTTTGTTGAGGTAGCAATTATAAGTTTTTTGTTTGGTCATGAATATGATGTACACAATTTTCTTGTTTAGGTGTTGCTTGAAGGTGGCCTTCCGGGTGTCATAGTCCTTTTGAAACTGCTCATTTTTTAAAAGCTCTGTTTTACTAGATAGTGGCTATTATCTTGCTATTTAAACTTGCATCTATACTTTCCTTTTTGTCCTCGGTTCCTATCATCCGAATTTATATGTTGATCCTCCATGAGGTTTTCTTTTTATGTCTCTCATTCTTCACTCCTATTACTGCATGTTAGATGCCCCTTCATGAAGGTGCTTGTGGCTTGTTTGCTCTCATCAGCTTGTTCCTGGGGATATCTAATTAAATGCATGGGCAGTCATCATAGCCTGTACTTCTGTGCCCTGGTTACTCAGAAGTACAAAAGCTTTGTTCACATGATTGTGGATAGGCTATGTTGGTGCTTAATTCCCATGTCATTATTATTTAAATGCCTGATCAACAATTTTTATCTTTGAATAAAAATGTGTTCTAAGCATATAGCTGGTCCTCAGATGTTTCCCAAAAAATTTCTTAGCATGTTCTCTAGTGCAGGAACAGAAATACGTTTATGGAACTTTTGTTTTATATATTTGCATCTTTAATGCAACACAACCTCGGGATCTGCTTTTTCTGCAATTATGCTATCATTAGTGATGTGTGTGTGCTGAAGGGACTGTTTATGTTAATATAAAATAAGATTAAGTGGCTGACTGATATTGATAAATGGTGAAAGGCCATATATAAAAATTAAATAGTGACCACTGACTCTAGCTCAATTATAGCGTCCTCTTGTTTTTGTACATCACGAATATTTATCGGAATACGCATACCCAGTATATCACCTTCTATTTTGACCAGTAGTTATATTACAACAGATGCTTTGGTCATGCTTCATATTTCAGTCTTTACATTTTCATTTCACATCACCTTGGCAACAAGTAGTAGAAAGTGCAGGCATGGACATTCTGGGCAGAGTGATGCAAGGTTGACAAGAATATGCTGTACAGATATGGTTATTCCTGCTTGTGAAGTATGAAAATGATAATGAAAGTATTTTATCAGAAACAGAATGATCCTAAATTTTATTGTTGCAGGTTTATTATGAGATGTGTAATTTGAGGCTACTTGCCAATACATGAAGGATCTTTATATAACGTTGATTTCCAAAAGAGAAGTGTAAATGTTGATGTTCAAGACTGATTATTTATTAGTCTGCAAAGTTGAACATGTGTTCTTAGTTCCATCTTTCAATGCAAAAGCATGTCGTGAAAGACAATGTAATGTAGTCAAGAAGAATGCTTATACTCCTAGGGGATGTGAGAATATGATGGACAAATCAAAATCTAAATTATCAAGCAGAAATGGGCATATAGTTCTAGAGTAATATATTGGACATGAATTTTCTGATTGAAGATCCAGTTACATAATTACTTACAGTTCGAGCGGAAGGTGATTATAGAAGAATTTAAGAAGAAAGTGCTTATGAATCAGGAAACATGGCTTAGAATGAGATTCTGCATATCCTACGTATTTTGGCTTCATATAGAGTTGGATTTGGTATTCAGTCTGTTAAATGGTATGATGACCTAATGGACATGTCCAAAGATCATCGATTTTAAGATTTTGAAGTATTAGGACTGTTGCAGAACTTGATTCGTGAAAGAGCAATCACATAGGAACCGCTCATTGTGCAAAAGCTATCACAATAAGAAAATAAAGATCATTGAAATGGGGTCCAACTAAGCATGCAATGCCATATGCGTCTGACTCTGCCAGATGTGTCTTCTTAATGTTTGTGAATTCTGGAATGTGAGCATCTATCTGTTTAATTCTAGAATTGCCTAGTGTCAAGTGTTTGCATTCAAATTTCTAGTGCCAACTGTTCCTTACATTCCTTATTTCAGATGGAGTCACGGAGTTTTCCGTTACCGGCAGTTCCTCTAAAAACATACTTGCTCAAGCAACCCAGCATGCAGATACGCCCCTTCCATCAGCAGCAGCCATCAATGTGTCAAAATCTGCAATCAGCTTTAGCCCCACCGCATCTATACTGGACAAACAGATAGATGCACTGAAAGCAGATGCCAAGCCTGTTGCACTAGAACCCCATTTTACTTCATTGAAGGATGATGGATTCAAGAGTTTGGAGACCATTGTAAAATGCAAGGAGGCAGAGGCTAAGCTATTCCAGAAACTAGCTGATGATGCCAGGAGAGAAGTTGAGAGCTACCGCCATATAGTACGTGGCAAGTCTGAGAAGTTGGAGGAGGATTACGGTAACAAGATCGCAAAACTCTTGCTACAGGAGACTGAAGATAGGCGCAGGAAGAAGCTGGAGGAACTGAAGTTTCTCGAAAACTCTCATTGCGATTATCAGAACATGAAGATGAGGATGCAAGCTGAGATTGCCGGTTTGCTCGAACGGATGGAAGCGACAAAGAAGATGTGGGTGTAGCTTAGCTGACACACAAGGTGTGCTCTTTTGTACATGGTAATCACGGATGGCATCTGAACTAATCTGCAACAACTACACAGAATACTCATTTCTTGCTACTTGGGTGTATGTTTAAATTAGTTTTGGCAGTCTCCATAGCAATTCAACTGCTTAATATGTATGTTCATGAATCAGGATTAGATAGCATCAACTTGTTCATGTATAACACTTGTATGAAATATGTGATTCATGGACTTCTACAGTATGCACTTTCTTGTGATTATTGTTCTTTAAATGCGAAGTCGGAGACTTTTTGTTTCACACATTTGAATCAGCGAGGGTTCTGTAGATGCCCATTCGTGTTTGGTTACTCTATTCACTACTAAGATTGATCTATAGATATCTCATCACTTTTGCCACCATGATTGGCAAGTTGATATTGAAGTGGACAGCCTCTGGTGACCTATTATGAGCTGTCTTAGGAAAGCTTTAAGAGCGACAGGCAGCATCTTTCTCCTGCCATGTTCTAAATGGCCAAATCAATGATGAGGTGCCCATGTCCTTCAACCTTGGAGGGACCTGCGCCGGAGCTTGTGCAGTGGAAGGACGAGCTCGTCATCTGACAAGGCGTGGCTTAGATCGATTGGAAGCACATAGAGAGAGAGAAAGGGATGGATTGGTGGTGGGGTGGATGGTCCTTCCGATTACAACCGCAAGAGAGAGAGAGAGAGAGAGAGAGAGAGAGAGAGAGAGGCGAGGAGTGGGAGAGATGGCACAAAGGACCGCATGTGAACCAACAGTGCCGCCATCGATACGTAGCCAAAGGTACGACTCACAGAGCAGCAGCAGAGTTTACCGCCGCGCTGACAGTTCTGTATACTGACAGGGAGTACAGATCACAGGCCGAGCTGTGTCCGCAGCGGAGGACAAAGGCGGCACGCACGCATCCGAAATGTAGAAGTAGCTCTTCTTCTTCCTCTCCCTACTCTGTTTTCACCTTCTCATTTTCTCCTCTTCTTCTTCTCGTACTGCGTATGCTCCATCCAATATTCTACGAATGATAGATATTGTGGCCATGTTCATTGGCCTTCCATTTCATTATCTTACAAGAAAAATGGATCAAGTAAGAAAAGATAATGGCATATCACATCCATTGTAACCAAAACGAGGTAAATAGTTGTGCACGTGTCCCAAAGGTTAGACTCTTACCTTACAGCAGTGAATTAGTTTGGGGAAATAATTTATACTAATCAAATATTGATACATGGGCAACGTTTTATACTCTCATTTCTTTTAAATTGATACAGACAATTCGAGTTGGGTTCAAGCTCGTGTTGTAATTTGATCGAGGAACGACTCCGACAATCATACAATATAAGTCAAATAATAATATGTTAGTAAGATTATCGATAAGTTTAAGCTAAAAGTAATAATAGTACAATCTAACCTCCCACTAACAATTGATTTTTTTTTAATTTGATGAATTATGTAAAAATAAGGTCAACTCCCACACCACCACAATAATAATCCACTTCGGTGATGTGTCATACTACTACTAAACTAAATCCGCAAGATATATATCATAATAAAAAAAAAAAATACTTGATATAGTCATCCAAACTTTAAGAATATTTTTTTATAATATAATCGTTCGAATGTTGTCAAAAGAGGATCAACTCCCATGCCACGACAATAAATTGCTTTAGCGATATGTGGCTACTAAATTAAAACCATAAGATCCATAAGAATGCTCCATATAATCATATAGAATTCAAGAATATTTTATAACACAATCGTTATTATTTTTTTAGAAATGATTTGGCATAAACATCAAAGGAGATTTCATCGTAAGGTGATGTTCATGCTTCCATATTTTGACATCTCGATTGCTCTTAGGCAAAATCCTCAAATCATCAATCTCTCGCATTGGAACGTCAATTATCATGAAAGAAGTATGCGAAACAATTATGAAAGTTTCTCAATAACCAAAACCTAATTATTAGCAAAAAAAAATCCATATATATTTAAAGCAATTGCTTTGTTTTCCACTTTATTATGCAAACATGCGGACAACATTACGACGACGATCGATATGACGATAGTCAAAAACACTTCTTCGACATCAACTGAGTATAGATTTGACCTATGGATTTGTGTCACAAGCGAGTGAATCGATATGATCAACCCAATCAATGAACCAGCAAGATCGATCCTCGAGTATTTTACCTGATTAATTATCGTTCAATCGATGATCAATGAAGGGTGAATTAATATACCAATCATTATTGAATACAAGTCTTATAAATAAATCAATTTAAATATTAAATGTTAATTAGACTATACTTAAATCATATCGTGCTCAACATAATTCAACTTCACGTTACTAAAATAAATGCACACTTATCTATTATATTATATGTAATAGGTGAAGTGCGCTCAAATTCAACTTATTGATACAATTATTATAGGACGATTTCTCTATCATTTTGGGATTATTTTGAATGATGTTTTTATTTTTATTTTTTAAAACTTCTCATTTGGTGTTCTTATTTTCCTCTAATACTCTAAATATTTGTCAATGAAGGTGGGATCCAAATAGGAGGAGAGAAGCAATAGGGAAAACACGACGAGACCTCGTGAAGGATAGGAGGCTACCATGACAAGAGTGAAAATGACGAAACATAGAGGATTATGATAAGACAAAAGCGAGATAATTTCGAGGTGATCAATAACACTCATTGAAAGAAGAA
Source organism: Musa acuminata AAA Group (assembly GCF_036884655.1). Classification (NCBI taxonomy): domain Eukaryota; kingdom Viridiplantae; phylum Streptophyta; class Magnoliopsida; order Zingiberales; family Musaceae; genus Musa; species Musa acuminata. Next base: position 28,254,981 of record NC_088358.1, on the reverse strand, counting down.
GCAACGATAATCAATAGTGTCAATGCAGCAACAAAGGGAAGAAAAAGTATCAGTGATGATGAGAAATATTTAAGATACTAGAAAAACAATAACCACACCAAACTGAAAAATAAAAAATAAAAATTAAAAAGGAAAACTCTTTCATGAAATTGCATATTATCGTATCCGTCACTATACGTGAAATACCCAAAATTTAACTCAGTTTGTTGGCATGAATCATGAATATTCTATTTCTCTTTTTCTTGAAATCGATCCGACAATCTTCCAATTGTCTAAATATATATGTGGCATATCCTTATCTAATTCTCAGTCATGTCACACTTTCATCAAATGGGACGACCCCCATAAGTTATGAATAGAAACGACATTCTTCTTCATGCCAACCCTCCTCCTCTCTCTCTCTTCATGCTAACTTGGCTTACCCCAGTTGTGGTGGCTTAGGGTATGCCTTTGCTCTCCGTATGACATTCACCCGCTTTACTTTATGACTCAATATATTAGTCATAATATTTACTCTTCCAAACTTATACTCTTAATCTTCTTTCCAGAATCAGGGATATAGATTGTACAATGATCCTCAAACAATAATCCTGATGTAACAAATCAAATAAGGTAAGACATGTTGATTTTGGATCCAAGAGTGACTCGTATATACAAAATGGAATATGATTTATATTCCTCGAGTAGACAATTTAAGATATAAAATTTTGAAAGAATATTATGATTTCCTTTGAATTGGATAATCGAGTAATCATCGAATATTGATTCTCATGAAGAGGATCTTCTGCTGACGAAAATAAATATTGAAATAAAGGAATATGTTCGTAGCAACAAATAACTCGGAGAGCCCATGTTATTATCTCGACGGGTGAAGGCCTAGATTTTCATACCTCTCTCTATATCAGACACCATACTCCATTTCATTTCTCTCTTATCCTCTCTCTTGATAAAAAAAATCTCCTACTGTCGTCACTGGCAGAAGCATATGCTCTCCTTTCTCTTCCCCTAACGTAAGCAACAAATGATTAAGGATCTTTGCAGCCTGCCCACCCCTAACTTAAGATTGTTAGGTTCCGGTAACATGCATTGTATAACTCGTCCGTGGCAAAGCATGTGAGGTGTGAGTCTCATAGTCTACCGCAGCACGCCAACATGCTCCTCCATGGTTCCCAAGTCCCCAAGGGAAGTTGATCCCCATGCAAAAGCTCGGCTCTCTCTCTCCGTCTTCCTCCCCATGGCAAGCACGGCACATCTTTATGGCCAACCTTTGCGTGATAGACAATGCCACGGCCACCACCCAATTGGATATCACCCGCTTAAATCCTGTCCCTCCTCCTCTTCCCACCACCACATGCAGCACAGCTGTAGCCCTAGCACAGAGAAAATGACCTCCATTCCCCCACCCCCAAACCTTTTTCTGCAAGCCACCTCCCCTTCATTAACTCCCCCCCCTCCAGTCGCAGTGCCCTCTGCATCAGGACAAGACATCAATGGATAAAGCCTGGTGGTTGGGGTCACAGGTCGGCCTGGCCTTCGAGCATCGAGTCAAGGCCATGGTCCCTAGGCATGATGGACGTTTTGTGCTTTCGAGCCAAGGGAAAAAAATACAATCAGAGAGAGAGAGAGAGAGTGTGACGGAGAGCAATGCGTGCATGGGGACGAAGGTAAAAAAGAGCGGAGAGGGAGGAGTCGTCACGGGGAAGAGTGAAGTCGAGAGCTGCGATTGGCTAAGACAGCCTGTCCAGCGATGGGGTCCTCTCTGCCACACCGATGCCGTGGCTACACGACGACTTCTCTTAAATCCTGCGGATTTGCACCGCCTAACCACTCAACAGTATCTTATTATATCATGAATGAGCCGCTAAGCTCCGACCACGCGCAAATTGGCTCACAAATACCTCCAAATCTTTGCGCGTTTGCATGTGACCCAAAATGTCCTCCCCATTCGAATCACTGCTCCGAATTCCTAACATTTGTCTTCATCATCCCTTTTTCTTTTTCTTGCTCTCTCTGTCTCATACAAGAAAAGAAATCCAGGCTTCATCATGTAGGGTTTGCAAAGGATTTGAGTAATTTAATTTGGCCTTGTCTATGACTACGTCCAAGATTAAAAATCCAAACGTTAACTTCAGTAGCTCCGTCATCTTTTACTTTCCGCATGATGGGAGGGTGAAAAAAATCATGCAGTCTGCTCCATACAAAAATATAGACCATTTTCATGGTTTTGGTTTTAATCATCAAAATGGCAAAGGTAGTCCACAAGTATGAGAGAGCTTCCTTGCACGAAGATACATGCTGCAGTCATTTGTTCTTCTTCCCCTGCTCATTGTTCTTGGAGTCTGCTGCTGCGTAGGGCATTAGCTGGCACTGCATTCATCCGATCAGATTAGGATGAGGGTGTGCACAAGAACAAATGTTCAGCTGTTGGCTGAGGCCAAGGGCGAGTTGTCAGATATGCGACACAGCTAAGAGTTGGCCAAGGCCACAGGTTTCAGAATGCCAACTCTTAAGAGGTTGGTAAGTTTCATTTTTCTAGCAGGTACTTACAATTACACATTGATCGATTAGACTAGCACACCTAACAAAGCCATGACCACTCTCAATCAATCAGTGAGATGAGCATAATGTTTGTCTCCAAGTCGTGGAATAATTAAAGACCTTCCCGTTTACAAAATAGATTGTCATGCATTCAAACAAACCAAACCATTGTTGTTGTATAAAAAATGGAACAATCAAACGTAGGACCTGTTGAATACAATACGAAATAGATTACACTATCGGATGGTCACCTTTTACTGCATTTTATTCTATGCTTGGATAGTAATGTCAAACACCATCCAGTGTTCATCACCCATGTCTCCAATGAAATAACTTCTCCTCTCCCGGCTCCCAATAAAACGCCAGCAATGGCCCTCTCCTTTCAACTCCTGGACCTTTCTTTCCTCCTCACCCAAGGAACATAAGATACAACTCTTGCCTCCACGATAAGATAAACCACCGAGACGGAAAGAGATAGCTAGAGAAAGCGAGCAAGGTAGTTTAAGGCTGAGAGGGGAAGAGCAGAGCAGAGAGATGATCTTGAGAGTAGAAGTGATGGCTTCTTCTTCTTCTTCCTCGTCCTTCTTCGTCCTCTTGTTGGGTGTTGCGCTGTTCCTCTCCAATGAGGCTACTGCTCTCCCAGAACTGCCCAACCTCACCACCCTCGCTTTTGAGGAAGGCTATACACAGCTATTTGGAGACTCCAATCTCATGCTTCATCGCGATGGCAGGAGCGTCCACCTCTCCCTCGACCGGCGGACCGGTGCTTGCTGCTTACCTTCCTATTCTTTTACTGTCTCTGTCCCTGCTTCATTATTTTCATTTTTCATCTCCTCTATAAACAGATGGATGGATGTTGTTGCTAAACTCTCAATGGATGTTTCTTTCTTTAGGTGCTGGATTTGCGTCACAAGACCTCTATCGCCATGGATTCTTCAGTGCCTCCATCAAACTGCCTGCAGATTACGCTGCCGGAGTCGTTGTTGCCTTTTATGTATGCTTCCATTTCCACAATAAGCTCATGATTCTTCTCCTGCGTACTGATAGTATTTTCTAAGCTGAAATTCCAGTTAGGCAAGCATCTCTACTCCTAAGCATTTCCTAATGTTTTTTTTTTTTCTGTCTATGCTTCTTGGGAAAGGGAAAAAAATTGGTTCCCCTGTTTCTTTTCACCTTGAGCTGAGACCTTGCCATCGAAGCCCGTTGACTTTTTCTGTCGTTTAATTTGCATCGTCTTTAATATTTTCCTAAGAGTCGACAAAGGTCAGTTCTTAGAACCCAGTAGCATTTACAAGGATAGCTCTCTATTCTTCTCTTGTTCTCCTCAACTTAGAACAGCATCCTACGGCAAGTTGATCAGAAAAGACTTGTTATTGTGATTGCAGGATACTAAAGGATTCTTTTGATGTCGACGCAGATGTCGAACGGAGATGTATTCGAGAAGACACACGATGAATTGGATTTCGAATTCTTGGGCAACATAAGAGGCAGGGAGTGGAGGGTTCAGACAAATGTTTATGGGAACGGGAGCACCGCGGTTGGTAGGGAAGAGAGATACGGGCTCTGGTTCGATCCCACAGAGGACTACCACCAGTACTCCATTCTGTGGAGCGGTGAAAGGATCATGTAAGTTTCTACATACATATATAGGATATTATTTGATTTCCTTTATGATTCTGCTAGTCAAATCGAAGATTTCATAATGACAACCTATATTTCTCATTCTGATTTGTTAAGAATTTTATTTCTTTTTATTCTTTACTTGTGCATCATCGTTTATCTCTGAATTTAAGTGGTTTTCTTCCAAATTTTCTTTTAGCTGGCTTTACAAGTTGCAAGCAACGATGATGCTTTGCTTCCTTAAAATCAATCTACTTTGCCTTTGCTTTCTTGTGCAGAAAAAGATAAAATGCTAGAGAACAGAAAGACATCCACACCCGGATTTACTTGGAAACGAGTCACATGCGTGCTACCCCTTTTCTATGGCCATGATCCGCTTTTCATGCAATAATAAATGGAAAGCTTTCAACCAACTAGAAAGATCTCCTGATTATAACCTGACCTAATTAAATCTCCTTCCCTAGAACAGATTTTATATTGAAAACATGCTCGTAGCATTATGATATCGTAAGATGCACATAATATTACATTATTATGTCATTGCGATGCCATCATGATCAGTTGGAGGGAAGGCTAGAGGTGTCTGGTTTCACCATTTGAAGACTATTGGTTCCAAGGAATAATGGTGAATGCTAGATGCATCCCTTTTGTTTTCGTAGACTAGCAGATGTAGAGTCTCAACGTTTCCCACAAAAGATTCACCGAATCTAATCTCATCCGGTTCTCTCTGTTCTTTGGGCAGATTTTACATTGACGACATCCCCATCAGGGAGGTGGTGAGGACCCAAGCCATGGGCGGGGACTTCCCCTCGAAGCCCATGTCCCTCTATGCCACCATATGGGATGGCTCCACTTGGGCCACCTCGGGCGGCCGCTACAAGGTCAACTACAAATATGCCCCTTACGAAGCCGAGTTCGCCGACCTTGTGCTCCATGGCTGCGCCGTCGATCCGATTGAACACAGAACCACCTGTCTGGGATCCGACGCTGCAGTCTACGATACCATCACAATGTCAGCAGATCAACGGACGGCGATGGACAAGTTCCGAAAGAAGCACATCACCTACTCGTACTGCCATGATCGCGTTCGTTATCCGACACCACCACCGGAGTGTAATCTCGGTCCTGAAGCCGAGGATTTCCTTGCATCAGGCGAGGCAAAGTTGAGCTATCGCCGCCGCCGCGGTAAGCGCTACGGCCGCAGCTCGGTGGACTCAGTTCTCTGAGTCCCAGTGGTTTGGATATCGAATAAGTGGTTCAGGTACTGCGAGGGGAATTTATTTTTTGTGTACCATCTACTCTACTATTCTGGTGTTGTATAGCAAATTTGAATTGACGTCGGATAGATTAGATTCACATTTGTTTAGGTGACATGCATATGTATAACCTAGTCTGTCCAAGCTTGTTTTGGAGTCTCGTCTTGCTCAACAGTGGTTCCCGCCCTTTCTAGTTTCCTGTTCCTTGCAACATAACTTGTGTTCGTAACCCAAGTAAATCCATGGGTGTGTTACTTGTGAAAGAGGACCGTGGCTTCGTGAGAGGCAATCTTATGAAAGGGGAAAAGAGTTTGCTTTGATCATTTATGAATGGCACTATAAACTACCAAGAACGAGGAATGGCATGATCCACGTACCCATTTAGCCAACACGGAGTCTGGACCAGCATTAGACGGCGAGTTGAGGAGTGCGAATCCAGGTGGTTGTCTCCCCCATCTTTAAGAAAAGAGATTTCACTTGGTAAATAAATAGGGAAAATTATAGAAACTATTTTTCAGTATCGATTAGCGGCAATCGAGATTAAATCCACAGAGATCACGGAGGCTGCATTATGTTGTACTCAGAAATGTCAAGAAATCAAAACATATTAAAGATTAGTAACAACCATACTATGATCATCGAGCACAAGTGACATCCAATTACAAGGAAAGTATTCTGCGAAGTACATCTGATAGAAGAAAATTATGCTCGGAAGTACGACTTTGCAGTATCATGCACAGAACCAGTCCATTTGAGGTTTCATTATAGGGTGAAATTTTTTTGGAAAATGGGACAATGCCTATGGTTTCACCTTGATGAGAGGTGCAATTTATGTCAAAGAAATATATAGATCAGACTGGAATAAAGCTCAAACTAGCCATGTCTCAGAGAAAACAGTTAGGTGTAAACCCTCAAGCATTTACCAAAATCAAGCCTAGCACAAATTTTCTTCGAATATTAGTGCACAAAGAGCATTTTAACCAATCGAAGCTTGAATTGCTGGTCCTGTTCATGCTTGTTCCCAGCCTAGCAATCGAAGCTTGAAGTGCCACGACTTTGAATAGGATTTACATGACTGCAGCATAAAAATGACGATTTCGATTTGATATCACTGTGCAAGTGGTGAGTTCATCTAATCGGTGGAGGTTTAATTGGAGCAATACTAGCTGCTGTAAGCTGATGGTTTGAGCAAAAGCTGACAGAGAGATGATCCATTTAAGGGGAAAAATATATTGTAGTACACAAAAAGGAAATAGAAAGGGATTAAATGCCGCTGGCCCAGAAACAACCTTTAATCTCAAATGAAAAAAACACGGTGTCTGTTTTTCGTTAGACATGAACACCCCCACTATATTCCGCATTAAAGTACCTTGTCTTTATCATCCCCTTCACATCATCACGTATACCTTTATCTCCTTGGACCAATATTTGTGTACGCCAGAATAAAGAGAACAATGCCTCATTCAATTTATGGCTTCAATTCAATCCTTTAAATCAATATCTTGAGATTAAACTATTCAAGAAATCATTATTTTACAACATGGAAAATAATGAAAACAGAGTAGTACATGTGGACTAATACTGACATGCACTGTTCAATAATAACAATGGAAAACATTATAAAAAGTAAATACAAGGAAAACCAAACAGTTGATTGCAGTTTTTTTTTTTTTGGGTTTCCTTGATTTGTATTAATTGCTCTCATGATATTCTCAGTGACCTCTGGTCATTGATGAACTTTACAATTCACATCATATCTAGGGTATGGTCACCTACAACAGCTGCCTTTCTAAATCATTTCATTAATCATGAGGTAAAACTATCAGTCAAAAAAGGATCATATACGATAACATCCAGGTAGCTGGATGATTGGTATCAGGGACGGTCCCTACAAGAAAACTGGAATCCAAAGATTTTTGGATGTTCTTCAAAATATTATCCCGCGAAGAATCCAACACATGCGAAAAGGCGCATATAGCAGGGTATCCACCTCATCGGGCTAACCAACATTAACAGGAACATTATAAGCAGAAGGCAAGATAAGAGAGGCTGACAAGGCGATTGTCTTATGTTTGAAACACAAAGATTGACTGACCTGGCATGAGTTTGGCCATCAAACCCCTTCTGATTTCCCAACCCCTCAAAGCAAAAATATCGGCGAGGAGTTCTGATCGATGTAAGATGACGGCATCGTAGACCGCATCGGAACGCCAGCAACGGGAGCAACGGCGAAGCGAAAAGCGAGTTGAAGAGGACGAGTAATCGATGGTTTGAAGAAGAACAAGAAAAAGCGAGCGACCGAGCGAGAGAGAGAGATAGGGAGGCCGTTGCAGAGGGAACGGGCAAGCGGTTCTGTCTCAAGTACTTAATTATCACGTGTATCTCACGTGCAATCAAACGCAACATATAGCGGGTTACGAGGGTACCATCAACGACCGTCCGCTATCCAAAAACATCAAACGCGGCAAATCACACGGCTTGATCAATAGAAAAGCAATCTCAAACTTGATTAATAGGACGCTGGTCCAATAGGAACTAATTTGATTCGATTTGACCACTTTGATCCAAAGTGAGTTGAAATTGAATTAAAATTCTCAAAAGTCAAACTAAACAAGGAAAAAAATAATATCACTTATGCAAGCTTGCCTCGCTTCCATCTTTCCAGCAATCTCACGAAGAAACTTGACGAACTATTTCTTCTTCTTTTTTCAGCTTAAAGCCATAAAATATAAATAAAATATATGTGAATTAAAAAAATTAAATTAAAATTTTTATACCTTTGTGGGAAGATGTTGTCCTAGTTAGCTCGATGTAGTTTTGGCATGTATGCATAATGGTGTTCGAGGAATTACTAAGGTAAAAAATGTCGAGAGTATTATCTATACGAATATAGAGGTTAAGAGGTTTTCCAATCTAATCCCTTTAAGGCTCAAGTTAGTTACATAAGAAAGGTAAATATAGTATGAGTCATAAAAGATAACCCTATTTAAAGTGAGTTTTTATACATTGTAATAAATGAGCATAATATTCTACAAAGAGGCAACCTTCAACTACCTCTAACCATCTCAATTCAACCTCTTATCTGTATAAGCAACAAGGGTAAAGATAACTTATAATTATCTGTTTTGAGTTTATATCCATATGGACAGACTAGTGGGGGTAGCTTTTGTCACCTTCTTCTAGCCTGAATGTTACGTAAAGGCTAAATATTATATAGTGATTTATTATTGATATTCTCCCTATCATATGTCGTCCCCCCCCCCTCTTCTCAAAGGTGTACTTCGGGAGCTCTTTAGTGAGGGTCTTGAAGCGTGATGTCTAGCTCATCTAAAATATTAATTTTATTCTTCTTTGATTGCTTTTCTGAAAGGGAGTAGGGGTACCCAACTAACATACCTTAAGCACACCCAAAGGAGATTAGGATAATGCTCGACCTCTATACCTTGGGTGGTGAGGGGGTCGGTATTGCTCGGCCTCTATGCCTCAGGTGGTGAGGGGTCAAGATGCACAACTTCTAGACCTTAGATAATGAGGGGCGTCGAGGCACTCGACCTTTCCACCTTGAGCAACGAGATGGTTGGGGCACCTGACCAGAGTTGAGTTTTTTTTATCCACGCACTTTAGGCATTTTTTTTCTTGATCTGAGTTGTCTTTGAGCTACATTGGGGTTGATTCTTAGCATGTCTCTTAGTGATCATGCGAATACTTTGACATTCTCTCGAAGGAAGTTGATGAGTTTCTCATGTCTCTCCTCGAGAAACGTCGCATTGATCTTAATAGTTTGATCGAGTTGAGCTTTATCTAGATGCACCTTGATTATTAGCTCTACTGGCTTAGGATGTGGGGTAAACTTGGTAATGTCTTGAGAGTTCATATATGATTCTTCATATCAGAATTTATGAAATAGGGAAACCATCATCAAGTAGCATTAATGCAACTTCTTTGGGTTACTTCTTAGCTCTTCGATAGTAGCCCTCGTCGGGAACTTCATTATCATTTGGTAGTTGACACTATCGCCCTCGATCTGTTAAATGTGAGTTTATGTTCACATTATACGCCAAGGGGATATCTATCATTATAAACTTAGTCGATATTATTTTGGAGTAGGGCTTGCCTCCGAATATGATGTGTAAGTTCATAGTCTCGAGTGGCATTGTGGAGTTACTAGTGAATCCCATCAATAACAAAGTTATTGGGGTAACATCATTAGTTAGCAACTCAAATTTAAAAAAGAAAATCAAAGTACAGGATATCAGTAGGGCTACTTGTATCAATCTTGACCCTCTTCATCTAATTATTAATCATCCTCACATAAACCACTAAAGCATCATTGTGATTTGGGTTAAGGTACTTTGCTTAATCCTCTTTGAAAGTTATCTTCGAGTCACCCTTTATTATTAAGCGCTTTTTAATAGTAGTTCAAGCATAAGCCTTATAGGCTAAATAGTTGTCCCACCACCTCTTCCACTTCTAATAAGGGTTTTTGTGCTTTTGAACAAACCACCGGAGGTATTCTTAAAGTATGAACTCTTTAATATGCTTTTTTAAGTTATAACAATCTTCAGTGCCATGAGCATAATATTGGTAGAATTGATAATACTTAGATATATCTTTTTTTTGTCAATGGGTTCTTCATTGGGTGAGGATCCCGTAAGAGCCATTTCTTTGTTATCTATAAGAAAATTTTAGTTCTAATCATATTTAAGATTGGTCAACTCGGATCTCAGGTAAGGTATCCTGGGTCATTCATTTCTCCTATATCGAGGTGATCTTAGGATTGGGGTTGATTATGGTTGCTCTTGCTTCGACCTTTGCGTGACTCTTCATGCTTGCTCGAGACCATTATCTTGATGATAATGTATTAATTGGACTTTTAGAGTACCTTAGGTACAATCGTCATTGATGATCTCTCTATCAACTGATAAAAAAAAAACAATAGGGCTTAATCCCCATCATAAATGTTTATATAACAAGTAATGGATGGGCATTTGTTATACCTAGAATCTCATTTTTGAATTGAGCGATAAAGTTTACGAGCATCTCTTTCTCCCCATATTTGAGACTGAGGAGTGTTGCCACTAGTTGTTGATGGTTTATGTTCCTGATGAAGTACAGCACGAACTCCCTCGTTAGTTGAGCAAAGAGAAAATGGAAAATGACTTTAAATGAGTGTATTATTCCCGTGCTGAATCTCTTAATGTGGTTGGGAAGATGTGACACATTATAGTATCCGAGATGCCATATGAAGATATCTGAGTATAAAAAGCTATAATGCGCTTCATCGGATCGACACTTTCATCCGAGATAAAAACTCGCTAAAATTAATTCTTCCTAGATTTTCTAGATGAATGATGATCAAGGTGAGGTCGACTAATGCTTCCCCCATTTAATTATTGAAATTCTCATTATATCTTTTTCAAATATTGGTTCATTTATTATAATTAAACATGCAAGGAGTTCTTTATTGAATCTACTGATTAAGCCTCGAAACCAAGCGAGATAAACTAAGAGTAATGTGACTCATTGAATTCTATGGTCCAGAACCAAAGTGTCCCCTCGACTAGTGATTCGATAAGTCTTTAGGGTGTTAACATAGCGTTGGGTTAGACAACGGTAGAATTGGAGACTACAATCGAAACCTTTTTATAGTGTAGATTGAGACCATGCATAGAATGATTATGTGCTTCCTCGGTACAAAAATGAGATAATTTAGCATCCAACCTGAAAAACATAAGAGTAATGATTAATTGAGTGATCTTACTATGTAATTGACTCTGGGTCAGTTGCCACATCATCTAATAAGAATAATATATTATCGTCATTTGGTAAAATGAGATTAGGAAGCTATTGATACTTGTTTCATCCTCCCATGTCAGTTCTTAAAACTTAACATGGTCAATTGGATGCGGCCTATATGTTTTGCAGTAGCATGATTTAGCCTTGTTTATTTTGTTTTGATCAGGCCGATGACATTCACGCAGTAACGTTCTTTCAATGGCGATCAATTGGATGTGGCATATATGTTTTGATTTAGCCTTGTTTATTTTGTTTTTATCAGATCGACGACATTCGCACAGTAACGTTCTTTCAATGGCGTCGACTCTTTCACCAAATTGGTCCACACAAGCCAAAGGCGAGACAACCACACGTACATAGTAGTTAGGACGAAGGATACGATCCCGTCGGCAGCGTCCCCACTCGTGGCTTCGTAGTCGATGGATCCGATGGCCAATATACAATTACCAATTACATGATTGGAATCGGAGATGAGGAGACATCCAATTAAGCATCCGACCCATCCACCATCCGCGCTACACGAGGCATTCTCATCCTCGATCGTATTTACCTTCGACGAAGCCGGTAGTTCTCGAGAAGCTTCTGGGTCTTCAAACTTTTTATCGTGCTTGGATCATCAAGTAGGCAACACGACCATTCGTCCCTCCGGTCCAAGGAACCGCGGGCGCATCACCAACCCCACCGAAGAACAGGGGACCATTGACCCTGACCCGTTCAAGCACACCACGTGCGGCAAATCAAGAACCGTGAAATCGTTGCGAAACGTGAACCCGGTCAGGATCCCCCACCCGGTTCCCTTTTGATTGGTGGGCGGTCGGGGCGACCGGCAAGTGGCGGGATCACATTTCACCAGTTTGTTTGGGTCCCACTAAACTCGCCCATGAAAACCGCCTCGCATTGGCGGATCCACTTTCGAGAGACTCCGTCGCTCCTGAAACATTTCAGGGGTGACATGAGTCTAACTCCTTGGTAGAAGAATTAATAGAAAAATCAGGGGAATTGATTCAGCGTTAGGAATCGAATGTAACATTTTATCTTAGTATTTTAATTTTAATTTTGGTTTTGGGTTAGTGGCCCAATGCGTGAGCCGACTACCCAGACGAACCTTCCCTCCAGGATCCGGAGTCCTCTTTCCCCTCTCCCATAAGTGGAGCGCGGAGGGAAGCACGAAGAGAGAGAGAGAGAGAGAGAGAGAGAGAGAAAGAAGAAGCAACTAAGCGTGCGCCACAAGCCACCTCTGTTTCACCTTCGCCCGCAAAACCCTAATAGCCTCCCTCTTCCTCGCATCGTCCAGATCTCTTCTCCGAACACAGATTATTCCTTGAATCTTTGTTTTCCGACCCTGCTCCTCTCCCCTCGTTCCAATGGCCGCCGACTCGCAAATCTAAATCTGATCTCTTGTTCTTTCTCTTGTTTTCCGCGTTCGTTCGCTAGACTGCGTCTCAAGATCTGGTTTCTTTTAGCTGCATTATCTGGTCCCGATCTGGCTGATCCGAGGATCGGTGCTTGTGTTTGATTTTTGGGTCTCTTGGGACCTCCATCGTTCGATTCTTTAAGGGATTCTGAGGTGATAGGAATTGGATCTGGGATTATGCATCTGATTTAGAGGCCGTGGCGATGGCGGCGTCTGGTAACGCGGTGGTGGAGTCGGAGCCAATGCAGTTCCCGATGGGCGGTGGTGCCGGGGAGGCGCCGCGGCAGTGGTATGTTGATGAGAGGGACGGATTTATCTCGTGGTTGAGGGGAGAATTCGCGGCGGCCAATGCGATCATCGATCTGCTGATCCATCACCTCAGGGTCGTCGGGGAACCCGGAGAGTACGACCATCTTGCGGGCTGCATCCACCAGCGGCGATTCCACTGGACGCCCATCCTCCATCTGCAGCAGTACTTCCCGGTGGCCGACGCAATGTACGCACTGCAACAGGTGGAATGGAGGCAGCGGCAGCAGAACCTGCAGAGGCATTCCTATGGCCCAAAAGAGAAGGACGGGAGAAAGTCCGGATTTGGGCATAGGTATGGACATCGATCCAATGGAGTTCGAGATAGCCATGGATCGCCTGCACCTGGTGCAGCTACATCTGACGGTGGGATCGCCGATGGGAGGGAGGATAAGCCGGAAACATACAATGACCCGACCCAAAAGAGTGATGCCCAAACATCAGAGGCGAAGGATTCACCAACTCAAGCTGAGAGTGATGGTAAGCGTTGATTTTGTTTCTCAAGTCTCTGACGCTACAGGATATATTTTATTTATGGCAGTACCACATATTATGGAAATTAAAGACCTTACATTTGTCATAAACAATAGCATAACTGAAATGGGATATTCTGTGGATGCATTGCCAAGTTACATTATTAGTTTAACAACAATGGATAAGATGATTTACCAATTTTGATCTCATTAACTCATGGTTTCCATGTCATAGTATTGATAAGAACTTTACATTTTTTAAATTTGTAAGAACGAATCTGGGCATATCAATGTTTCCCCTTGCTATCTGTCCTTCAATAAGACATACATTACATAAGAATATGAAGTTTCCATAGATAAACAGAGTTAAGTACAACTGTGATTATATTTTTAATAATTCCAAGATATGTTCTGATAGTTTCAGATTATGCAATTAAATACATTCAGGAATATGCGATGTACCCAGCTCGAAGTCATATTGCAGCCTAAAGGACGGAGGAAACCCCGTTGAGACAAACCCTGATGAGTCAGAACCTGCTGTAGTAGGAGATAGCCAAGCCTTAGATTGTAGAGGTATGCTTTTGCTATTCTGTAATAGCTTATTTTTGTTTGACTGCAGTCAAGGACATGATAACGATGATGACTTTACTAGAACGGCTCTAGAATTTTTAAAAATTTTTAATGCTTTTTTCTAATGTTCTGGTTTTCATGCATTTTGATAAAGTAAAAGGCATCAAATCTTCCTTCGTTGGACTTGCATGGGTATTTTGCAAAATGACAACAAAATTAAAGACATGGAAACTATTGTATTGCATGTTAATGTAGACTAGTTCAATTTCTTTTACCATGGGAATGTTCTTGGTTCATTTCGGGTTTTATGTCTTTGTCCTTAAGCAATACTCAGTATTATATAGAGTGATTTGTTTATTGTTTGAATGTTGTTTTTAAATATTAGTTATCAAGAAAAAAAATAGTTGACACTGATATGCATATTTTTAGAGTTCTATATAGAATGTAACTGAGTTGTAGGACAGTCATGGTTGGATTGTCTTTTGGATTTTTAAGATTTTTAAAATTAAGGTTAAACTGATTTTTGCCTGGCCTTCGTATATAGAAAGGTGATTAAGTAGAACAATTTAATTGTAGATAATGGTTTATTAATGATTAGATTTTTTCTTATCATTAGCCTTTATTCTCTTGTTTAATGCCTTTTTCTCTCCATTTTCTTCTCCCTTTTGTTTGCCATTCCTCCTGTTAAACGTCTGTTTTTGTTAACATGGAATTTTCTTGAGTCTCCTTTATTTGTTGTCCATGCAACCTTTTATTCTCTTGTTTAATGTCCTCTCTCCATTTTCTTCTCCCTTTTCTTTGCCATTCCTCCTATTAAATTTCTGTTTTCTTTAACATGGAATTTTCTTGAGTCTCCTCTATTTGCCATCCATGCAACCTTTTGTTATGACAATCCTTAAAATAGTAAGCAATTTGTAGATGGATAAAACAGTAAATGTATTTGAGAAAAGGAATGCGGAGATAAACATATCAACATAATCATATTGATGCCTATTGGTCTTGTGTATAATATGTTAATTCGATTTCAAATCTTGAAGAAGATTTAGACAATGAAGGATTCAGAAGAGGCACACAAACTATTGCTACATCATAAATGTTGAAGATTGTTTGGCCTCATGAGGATTCCATTGTGAAGAAACAAGATGTTGCAAGAATGGTAAAAGCTGATGATATGCTATGCAAGGAGAAACATGAAAATAGTGTATACTGAGCATCTAATTGGTAAAATAATGGTAAAATTTTCAATTTTTTTCTTACTGCAAATTTCAAGGCCCTAGTGGGAGAATTTGAAGGGCAAATAATGCCGATCTATTGGTTCACCCACCAAACAATGGGGACCTCCATGTTAGTTTTCATCAATCCCTGGTTCTTGAATCCTTATTCTTAATTGAAGAGTCATGGGAATTTGATCGCAGATAGGGAAAACATTTTGGTGCAACCTGAGTTCATTAGGGTTTACCTTAGTCTGGAAGGGGTTTTGGTTGCTTTTTCCCAGTTTTTATTGTCAGATTTGCTTGTCTTATGAGCCCACAAAGGTTTCAGGTTAATGTAAGGATGAAAGTCTATTTGGAAGGATTAAAATTGATATTTGTTTTTTCATATTGAAGTGGGATATAATTGAGTCTTAAACTAAGTCTTGATTGTTTAGAGGTTCAACTATCTTTTTCTTTTTACAAAGCCTTGTCATGGTCTACTTAGATTTTGTTTGATGTATGGTTAAGGAAGACATGCTTTATTGACATGTAGATTACGAAAATGATGTATTCTTGGTTGGAGATCTTCTTTAATGCTTCTATTGCTTACATTTTTATTTTGCCTCTCCTTTTCCTTGACTACAGTTGTCTTATTTATCTCTTTTCTGTTGACAATACTAATCTGCTGGAAGAAAAGATACATGTTTCTCTTTAATTGTCTTTCTTACCTTGTCAAACTGTTTCAAATATCTGATAGAGAAAACAGTGTTCAAACTTTCCCTTTTTCAAAAAACTTCTGTTTGCTTACATTGTGAACTTTTGTCACATCTTTATTACAGCCTGTAGGTTCACACATGACAGAGAGAACGATGTATATCATGCAAGGATGAAGGACATATAAATCGAATCAAAATTGTTTTCATCAAACTTGTGATTTGTGAAGTGTATAGAAGAAATATGGTCTGATTTTTGAAGCTCAAAGAAGAAACGTAAAGGGTATAGAAGTTTGATAACTTATCATTAAGAGATTTTGAAGATCTAGAAGAAGTTTAGGAATCCAAAAAATAAACCAAGGTAGCAATGGAGTTATTAGCAGAATACGGAAGGCCTTCCATCTGAAGAGAGCAGCATGAAAATTATATCTATTGTCAATAGATGGACTATAGTTACCTAGAATGTGGTACATTTCGGGTTGTTGTGAGGGGTATGCCACCTAGCTTTATGCTAGGCATTGTAGGATTAGCTTATTTGTTAGTTCAGACAATGGTACATTTTGGGTCACTTTGCTTCTCTTGCAAGTAGGTAAGATAGTTCGGTAGAAATGCATGGGTCTCTGTCAATGCAGGACATGGAGGATCAACTATGCAGCCAGATCTCTGGAAGAAGACAAGATATTTTGGTACTGCTAATTAATTATGCTTCTAATTGGGTCAACAATAATGATCATTGAAGATTTAAAAGCTATAGAATAAATTTATATTGTCATTTTGTGATTTTTTTAAAAGAATCTGGGAGTAGGAATGCTATGAATTTCCTTTGCCTTTAATCAATTCGTATCTATAGTTTGAATAACATTAATGAGGTTTGATCCTCTATTTCGGCCATAGATCATAAGGTTGGTGTCAATACCGGCACGAGATGATATGACCGCAATCAACAAGATTGGTTGAACTGGATTTAAGCTATTGAAATCAACTGAAAAATAATTCAAAAATAAAATGACAAAATTATTACGAATTTTAATTTATTATTTTCTCTCTGATTTTTATCAAGAACACCATGTATTTTAGTGCTAATTTTCTCTAGTCTATATTTGTTTGCCAATTACCATCATGTTCATCAGTGTTTTTTCCTTCTTTAAATTGTCGTTATCGTTTTAGTTTTCAATAGATGGAGAATTTAAAATAGAATTATTTTTTTGACATTTTACTTTTTTAGGAACTTGCAATGGTTCTGTCAATGGTGATTCAGATATTACTTCAAATCAAGATGAAAATCAGAAAGCCATTTCAATGCCAAAGGAATTTTTGGCCAAAGAAATAAGTGATGGCATGATGGTATGATCTTATATATGAATAAGAAATGTTCAAGAGCTTCATGTAAATGAAAAAAATGTCATTTAGCATTATGGTTCAACCAAGAAATTAAACCAGAAAACAAAATCTTGTAGGTTAATGTTGTTGAAGGACTGAAGCTTTATGAAGATTTGCTGGATAGCTCAGAGATCACCAGACTTGTTTCACTAGCCAATGAAATGAGAGCTGCTGGTCATAGAGGAGAACTCCCAGGCAAGCTAACCAATTACCTGTTTCCTTATGTCTTGAAGGATGAGACAATAATCTTCTCGGATGTATTTACACTATAATTTTAATATCTTGATTTGGGATTTATTTACAAATGTATGCTTTTATATAATAATCAAGTTCTTAAAATAATAGCATATAACTGATCAGAGCTTTTCTTTCCTGGATAATAATATAATCTTAGGACTAAAGGGAATGATTTCTATATGATTTTTGCGAGAGTGTGAACTAATCCTGTGAAACTTGTCTTGCAATACAAATTTTGAAGGATGCTACACTTATTTTTCCTGCCTTTTTTACTAAGAATCAAAACAATGCTATACTATGAGCATATATATATTTAACTAAATTTGCATTTCAAGGATATAAGCTGATATCATTGGTTTCTGCTCATCATGCTTAAATGATGGATTTGAAAAACATGGTGCCTACTTTATTTATTGCTGCAATATTGTCTCATTTAACGCATTAAAGATTGTCTAACACAAATTTTACAATCAAATGTTATGGACTGACAATCATCAGACATAAAGGCCTAGAGATCAATTTAGAGAAGCTTGCTCTTGACATTGTATATTCATAATAGATTAACAGATCTATGGTTTTCAGACAGTATTTAGATATTTTTTGCAACAGGAATTGGAAAGATGCCTACTGGACATTTTGTAGAAAAGGTTATATGGAACATGTTTGTTGGGGTTTCCTTGGATTTGTTAGCCAGCGGAACTATCTCCCATAGTATGAGGACCAATTTTTTTTCCATTTCATATAGACAATTCTTTTGTTGTCTGAATTATATTACAAATTTTAGATTTTTAGGTAGTTGTCCATTGTGGTGACAAACATGACAATCTTTTCTCGATAAGGAAGTATAATACAAATACTCATACCTTGTTAAAGATTTTTTTCCCAAAAAACCTGAAATTTTTTAATGCTTCAAGTAGTTTTTTGAAATAATTCCAGATTTTGTTAGCTGCTACATTTTACACTTGCAAAAATGAAAAGCAGGACAAACACTTGCAATACTGAAAAGGCCAATGAGGGGGCATGGAAGGGAAATGCTTCAGTTTGGCATTCCCATTAGTGAGGGACCTGCAGAAGATGAAAACACAACTGTGACCTCTGGAGGTAAAGTCTGCCTTGATGACAAAAAAATTGTATTGTTTTCCTTTAGATGAAATATAAAATCCTCTTTATGTTGAATGCAAAACTTTCAGAAAGAAGGGTAGAGGCCATTCCTAGCTTACTACAGGATGTGTTTGATAACTTGGTTCAGCTACAAGTTTTGCCAGTTAAACCTGATTATTGCATTATTGACTTCTTTAATGAGGTGAGGAAATTTTATACATTTGTGATGCTCTGGAAACTTGTTTAAATGCGAGCTAACATGGGGTGCTTCTGTAAAGGGGGACCATTCACAACCTCGAACTTGGCCTCCTTGGTATGGAAGGCCTGTCTGTAACTTATTATTGACCGAGTGCGATATCGTATATGGCCGAGCAGTAGAATCAGATCACAGGGGAGACTACAATGGTTCTCTGAAGCTCTCTCTCACTGCAGGGTATGGTTTCTTTCACCAGAATTCTCATTGTACTTGTTTCTTCAAGTTTCAATCTGAGAAATGATTAGTAGGTGATTTAGTTTGTTTTTTTTATTTGCTTTTGATTAATCAACTATTTCATTGTTTCTCCTGTTTAGGTGTGTAAAGTCTGTTGAGAATTAAAATAAAAAAAATACTGAATCAGTTTACATAAAATATCAAAAAAGGAGAGTCAAAATCTTTAGTACTTTGGTATCAATGAGTTGGAACAGTAGTTACGAATGATTGAAACATTTCACTATTAGCAGGAAATTTTTGTCTATTCTAGTAGTCTCTTGAAATTTTTGAAAATGATATTATTTTTAGTCCTATGCAATCCACTGTTAGTGAGTTCATAACTCAATTTATTTGACAATGAACACGACAAATTCAAACTTGATGACTCAACAATGAGCACTCATGATAGAACCAGAACTGGGTATAACTTACGAGGCAAGCTGGTAACCTGGTTATTAATAAGTGCAACCTTTGAGTTGTGTTTCTTCACTTTACAGAATATCTTCTTTAAACAATTCTCCATATGAGACAAACACCTCGTAAACTACCAATTACCATCCTCTTTCGACTATCATCAACTACTGGATCTGACTTTCAAAAGTTGTCATGACTTGAAAACTACAAAGAACCTTAAAATAGTGGAAATCTTCATTTCTGCTCAGAACTGATAATTGAACGATTCCTCCCCTAGACAACTCTTGATCATTATAAACTGATATTTTATGTCCCTTAACAATAACTCACCTTGAAACTAAATTGCAATCTTAGCAGTCATATGACACTTTGAAATAGCATAAAGGTTCTTTTCATACACCAAATCCTTAAACTGCAAAGAAGCCGTGTGATTGTCTTATTGACTTCATTAAATTATATTTCTAGGTTTACAAAAGAGAACATCTATTGCTATTGCATTTTAACTATTTATAAGTTGGAAGCAACTAATAATGCTAAAAATCAATGTTGAGCTGAGCCATATCCTATCAGGAGACTGAGATATCAATCCTATCATATCAAATCATCATCGAGGCTTTGAAGATTTGCCCCATTAAACATTATCTAAAAACTAATATTCACATTATTTGGATATATCTTTTTTATTCATTTGACACATTGAATGGTGTAAAAAGCGATCATGCATGAAGCTATGTTCTAGATCACTTTAAGAAATAATCGATACAATTGATCTTGGTATACCATATTGAATACCAGACGGATATTATTGTTTTGATATTCCTATATTATTCTCAAATCAAATTTCATTCTATACCAGTAAAGTTACTTAAATCTTTTTCATTTGCTGCTTACTTTAACTAAAAAAGATTTTTTTTTGCAAACATCTCATCTCCATTACTCAAAAGAAAAAATAAATATCATAGAACTAGAACACATTTCTGAAAAGGCCAAAACAGGTCATAATTGCAGGTAGGATTGTTGTGGTTGAATTATGATACAATAAAACACTTCTTTGATATGTCATAACCTTTTTTTGTTTTATATTTATTGGCATTCCAGGGCTCTTCTCGTGATGCAAGGGAAAAGTGCAGATCTAGCCAAACGTGCTATCCCTGCCCTCCGCAAGCAGCGATTCCTTTTAACATTTGGAAAATCCCGACCAAAGAATACTCTACCAACTGTACATCCTGCCTCAGGCCTATCATCAGTTAGGTCACCAAATTTCTACCGTCATCCATCAGGTCGTAAGTACTATGGAGACATCCCCACTACTGGAGTCCTACAAGCGCTGCCATTCCATTCTCAAAACATGCCACCTCCAAATGGAGCCCAACCGGTGTTTGTGACACCTCCTGTGGTAGCTTCTACCGCTGTGCCTTACCCTACACCTACTATGATGGCACCTACAACGGCTGGATGGACGGTGGCAGCTCCTCCTAGGCACACAGCTCCTCAAGTCCCTGTTCCTGGCACTGGAGTGTTCCTTCCCCCTGGATCTGTTCATTTGCCTCCATCTCAACAATTTTCAGTGGCTCCAATCTCGGTTGCAGCTAGCTATACTCCACATACATTTGCATCACCTGAGAGCAATGGGGTGGAGAAACCAAGTTGTAACAATGATGCTTCTCCAAAGATCTCTCCGAGGACCTCTCCAAATAGTATTACAGATTTGACTGGGCCTAAGCTGGAAAACAATGGATGCTTGAGCGCTGGTAATGCTGCCCCTGATGAAGAACAACAAGCCGTTGCCAAGAAGTTTGTGAACAAGCTCACAGAAAATGTTGCCAAGTCAATGAACGAATAGAGACAGAAGAGGGTGAGAAAAAAAGCTCTTTTTGAGCACCAGCCAGATGGTCAGGAAATTGCAAAGGTATTTTTGGAGCAAATGTAAAGAGCGGCACAGGAATCACTAAATCACCTCTTATCCTTTTTTGCATGTTAAGAATTGATCAAACCTTTCTTTTAAGTTTTGTAGTGTTTTTGGGACTTTTTGTTTTATATTCAACTGTTAAACTTGCACTACTGACTTATAGCAAATGATGGCATCTTAAACTTAGTAGGATTCTTTTAGTACAATCTTGACTTTGATGCCATGATGCATAGACTCAGGAGAGTAAATATTCTACCAGAAATCAGTAGTGAATTGAGTGCTTTCAGGGCTTGTTTGATTGATTATTGCTCTTTAAACATAGTTGGGCAATAGTTGATGCCTTTGATTTGGATTTAATTAATGCTATTCACGAGCAGCAGCAGCACTTCTTATAGATCTTGTGCCTGTTATCGTTTCCAGACTGCTGCACCACGAGGAATTCAATTCCTCTCTCAACAATTGGCAGATTGACATTATGAATTCTCGTCCCTCGAGATCAATATCTGTGCCTTTTGGTTGTCATCGAGGGAACTTAGGCTCTTAATCCGCATGTAATAGACTTGTTCCAGTTTTGTTTACATATTTGACAAGATGTAGTACCTCCATTATTTTGGTTCCTTCTAAATGTTATACTAGATTGACTACCAAAATCACACTCCCATGTCACATGCTCTAGGACAATATCCGTCTAACACATTCTCCCATGGAGGTATGATGTTAAGTGCACATCAGATGCAGCTTGTGTTTCATGTGCATGTCTGACAGAACAACGCCACAAGTGCAAAAACAATGGCTACGAGACGATGCTTTTGGAAACAAAGAAGCATAAAAGGATATATCAAACCACGGTTGTTTAATATAAACATAGACCGGTAAGGTCCGTTGAGATAATTTGTTGTCCGTATACCACAGCTTTGCCTTCTCTTCTCCCTTGCCTTGAAAGCTTAAAACTTCGAAGCAACACCTCCATTCAAATCATGTAAAAAACATAAAGAGCTTGGAGGCAAAATTAGAATGTGTGTATCTATCCTTGAAGGGCGACTTGTGACGAAACACCATAAATGCCAACCAAGGGAATATAACCTGTGGCCAAAGGAATGGTGTATGACTTCTAATAAACTATTATATTTGTATCCCCAAAATTGATTGGTTATCGGTGGTCGAAGGATTCGTCGAGACAAAGAGGTTACATTGTTTATAACCGTTACGGTATTCACTGTTATATTGGCATGTTCAATAAAAATTATTCGATATATACTGTTTTATATGGTTTATCACAGCCGTTACTTCAAGATTTCTCAACAGAACACACCGACCTCCCGGATGACAAGAAATCCCCGGCGCCCATACGCCGCATTAAGCCACGTGTCAAGCGAACACGACCTCTACTAGACACGTGGTCCACTAACCGCCACCGGCTCTACGTTCCATCAAACAAAAGCAACGCCCTTTCCGGAGCCGAAAAATTCTGCGGCGCCAACATATACTCCTCGAAAAGGTACCTACTCCGATACCTTTCACTTCCCGTCCTGTGGGGCCCGTTCGACCTCTCGCTTTCTGTGGCCTACATTTCATAATGCACGTGCACACGTCGAACCGGCGGTTTTCCTCCACGGCGTTCCTTTGGCTTCGGCGCCGGCGTTAAAAGAGCGACCCGAAGGCGAAGCATCAGTCGACGCCTTCTCCGCATCCCTCGGTCGGTCGTTTCCTTTTGGTGTTGTTTGAACCCCTACAGATTAGGGACCAACAACTCTCGGTTCGTCTCTCCGATCAAGAAATAAAAGAATTGGAATCTTCTGGGGGATAAAAGCTTCGATTTTTCCACCCCACCCGCTTTGTCATCCCCTACCCTTCTTGTTGTTGATTTCTACGAGGCGCTGATGCTGACATCGGGTGCGAGCGGCCGCGTCACGGCCCTCTTCTCACTCCGCGTCCTCCGGGGGCTCGTTCTCCTCCTCCGGGCCGCCGCCCTCCTCCTCCTTCCCTTCCGATGGCGGCCGAGGTTCGTGCCGGCGGCGGAGCGGTCGGCCCCGACCCCCGCTGACGGGCGCCCGGAGTCCAGCAGCTGGAAGGGCGGGCACAGCGGGATGGTGGTGAGGGTGCCTGCCGCGATGGTGCCGCGGAGGCAGCGGGAGCAGGAGGCGGCCGGCAGGCGGGCGCTGGCGATGCGGCTGGTGGTGGAGGCGAGGAAGGAGGGGCAACGGGGGAGGGACTTCTCCATGTTCACGACGACTAGAGGCGACACTCTCTTCACTCAGTCCTGGACGCCTGTAAACAGGGAGACGAGGTAGGGTGTGAGTTCTCAAAGTCCACATGTTCTGGAGGATAAATCTTGTTCTTTTCTAATTTATCTTTTCTGTTTCTTTTCCTTTATGTGGATTTCGTATGTCGTAGAAATTTTAGGTAATCTTGCTCGTCGTGTTCGGATATTGGGCATCTATGCCATTTCTTGTATGTTCTTGTTCATGTCTGGGTTAATTTTGGAGGTTGCTTCTTGATTTTAATGAGCTTGCAACATTTCTCTAATTTTTCTTTCCCCAAAAAAAATCTCATGTCGTTGGATTGACAATCTCGGGTCACAAGTCTTGATCATGGGCTGTGAAGATAGGCAGTAACATCGGGAACATCTTTATTTCTTGCATTTCGTTGTTGATTCTTGTGATTCACGCTCCTTGCTTCACCTTGCAGTTATTTTTATTTTCATGGATGAAAAACCATTGATCCGATTGGAATTCCACCCAACTAGGATTGTTTTATAATAGATGCTTCTCTAGCTGCTAATGTACATACACAGTTTAGTGATGCTTCTCTACCCATGCTCTATGTCTAGCTATCAGTGCCAAGAAGATTACATATCTTCATATCTTCCCATTAGATGCTTATAAGCCACAACATCATGACTGCACATAGTGTGCCTTAATCAGTAGGATGTCTCCTGAAAACAAAGAAGTGCATACACTTTTATGGATATATAAAACCCATCTTACTTTGAATGCGATGGTCAAGGTTTTTTTGTTTTATTCTTGTTTGGTTTGAGGCAAAAGTCTATTTCAAATCAAATAAGCAACATTTGCATGTTGAAATTGTATCTTAAGTTCTTCCATGTTGTCTCGTTTGAATTCCTACAAATGGATCAGTTTGGTGCTTTTCTAGCTGCAATATGTTAATCGTTTCAAAGAGCTTTGTTAATATAGAGCAGGAGAGGTACTGGAAGGTTCAATGGCTTTTGCAATGACTCTAATTTTAACAACACCAGTTCCATATGACTTCAATGTGTTACCTCTCTTTTGAGCATACTCTTCTTTTTAAGAGTACGAGCTATTCAAGTTGGCCTGTTTAATGTTGCCCTTGACATAAAGAGCCTGTTGGAGCCTCATGTTTAATTTAGCTAGGTGATATATTAGACTCATATTTCTGTGATTTTAATGTAAAAAAGCGTTCTCAGTTAATTTCTATAATTTGACCAAAAGATAGATAACCACTTCTTGTTTTCAAATATTGACTATGTATTGTTATGCAGGGGTGTGGTTGTTCTGTTGCATGGATTGAATGAGCACAGGTATTGTGATAATTCAAAATCCTTTAAGTTGTACTCTTTGTCTTGTTATTTATGATCTTTGTGCGTAAGTGCATTTGTGCATCAACTGTGGTAGAGATGATTATTTAAAAGTGCTGTTGTTATCAATTTTGCAGTGGTAGATATGATCACTTTGCAAAGAAACTCAATGAGAATGGTTTTAAAGCATATGCAATGGATTGGATAGGTAAGTTCTTCCTCCGGGCTCTTCTTCATTGGTGCATTCACCTTGAGGTTGCTTTTGCTATTCATTGTTGTAAATATTACCATGTTTTTGTATAGACTATGTTTCTTGTTGCAAGTTATTTTTGTTGCAAAACTTGACTTTCTTTGCAGTAATGAGATGCTTTTACTTGTCAACAAAATAAATGAATCTTATGGCAATCCTATTTTACTTCTGTTGGCCTCAATTAAATATTAGGAACAAGCTTCTTGAGGGTTGACGTAAGGAGGTCAGATACAATTATTATCACCCTCATTCATTAGTCATGTATGGCTGCCTGTCATATGGTCAGCACTGAGAACAGAATCCATCATTGCTAGAATCATCATAATTGGATCTCATAGGCAACTACAGTGTTAAGATAAATGACTGTGACAGTTAGGTCCTTGCAATTATCCTAAACCAACTGAAATCAGAGAGGGATCAACAAATATATCTCACCTCCAACTCAGATTGTATCCAATTAAAATCAAGATAGGCACAGTCAGGTCAGTTAATCTGGTGAAGTTATGATCTTGTTTGGAGAATGGATAATACTTTGAATGAAATATTAGCAACAGTGTGACAATGGGCATAAACTGGAGTATGGAATACTTAAACATGAACAATATTTAAGGCTAATAATTTTGTTATTTCTTATGGCTTTTGCACGTTTCTGATATATTCTTGATCTCATTGTTTGTGTGTTCAAGTTAATCAGAGGCAGGTCCTGGTGTGACAGCAAGGTTGCTTGTCTGCTGTCTCGGTTTTATGGTTTCAATCATGATAGCCTATGTGCATGCAAGAGTAAAAGATGCATACACCTAGCCTCCACTGATCATACAATTGACAGGAGCCTTGTGCAATGAGTTAGGTGCATGTGCCTAACCTCCACTGATAATTCAATTAGCAAGACCGTCGTGCAATGAGTTGCTTATGTGGTCATCATAGACTAGTCATCAATGGTCATAGATTTAATGTTTGGCCTTAATCAAGGAAAGTAGGTCTGACCACAGTTCCGGAATCGGCAGTTTCAGTTCCCCCAAACCAGGAACCGGAACCGAACTGGCAAGGCTTGATTTTGGAACGAAAACCAAAACCGGCTTTTAAAATATAAAAAAATCATAAATTTATTTTTGAATAATAAAAATAATTAAAATTAATAAAACCGGTTCCAGTTCCTGAATCGCCGGTTTTGGTTTTCCAAACCTAGGAACCAAAACTGAACCGCCTAGGGTTGGTTCCGATTTAGTTTGGAATTGGCGAACCGACGAGTTGGTGCGGTTCGAGTTCAAACCGAATCGTGGTCGGGCCTAATGGAAAGGAACCTTGAGAAGTGTTGCTAACAGACCTTTTAGGATCACATGGTAGGATGAATTGCCATCATATGCTATTGGTCTAGTTGAATTGGAACTGGCAAAATTTGTTCTTGATGCAAGAGTAAAGCCATCATGTGGATGGACAGCAAACAGCTTTTCTGCGCCAGGATTATTACTGAATTTGATAGTTATGCCGAGTTTGCTTTGTGAATGATGGAAATAAATTGAAGTGCAAGTCAAACTTCTGCGAAGCATTCATGCAAAATTATGCACAGGCTTGTCAATAAATTTTGGTATTCTACAGTGTTCAATAACTTATCGCTTATTGGATATGGACTTAAAACTGTGTAACATGTACTTTTGATATAATTGCTTAATTTTGTATAATATATAGATGATATGACCTAGATGTGTTAATAAGTTAAAAATCTAATGTTGGTGATAATTCTCTTGTGGATCGCATCGGATATGCAGATTGTTCTGATTAGTTTTGTTCATAAATGTTGGTTGTCAGTTAATGACTTCTTGAGTTCTTTGTGCATGTGTATAATCTCACAATAACCTGTTACTAAAAACAGAACATATTTGTTATGTTCTGCACCTTTTGCATGCACTTGGCATTTACTTTAATATGTATTTTAACTAAATATTACAATTCTATCATGGACTTCATTTTCCTCATACCTTTCTTTATGATGATTTAAATTTTATATTGATAAGGATAAAAATATTGTGACTGGTAGAAAGAACAAAAATAGTGGTCTCTCTTTCCATTTAGGCTTCTGAAGTTGTACTACCTAATCATAGAGGAATTATGCTATGAATGTACTACCAAAATAGGTACTGCCTCATAATAACAGTTCCCCTGTATAAGTTTTGCCTAATAAAATATTTCTGGTTTGAACCTTGTTTTGTTTTGTGTTTCTCCTCAGGGCATGGGGGAAGTGATGGGTTGCATGGATATGTTCATTCCCTTGATTACGCAGTTAGTGACTTGGTATGATATCTTAACCATGGTGCCATGTCTTCTATATGCAGTTTTGTTTTTCTGTATGATAAGGCAGGCTGACAATTGTTTTTCTTTTTTTTTTTGTGGAAAAAAGAAAGCATTTCTAGAGAAGGTTTTGGCTGAGAATCCTGGGATTCCTTGCTTTTGCTATGGACACTCAACTGGTGCAGCTATTGCCCTTAAGGTAAGATGTGTTGAAATGTCAGACATTATGTTGGTGTTGACTATGTGGAAAAATCATCTCATTGACTTAAATGTATTTTGAACTATTCTTTCACCATGAATATTTGAAGGCAGCTTGTGATCCAAAAGTAGAAGGCTGGATTAAAGGTATCCTGTTGACATCACCTGCTGTGCATGTTCAACCATCCCATCCAATTGTAATGGTTAGTATTGTTTTGATCTACCTGCACATTACTAGAAAAAATATTGTCAACTTGATTATATACTACGTGGACACCACATTATATATGTTGGTATTAATGCAGCTACTACCATAGGGTTTCTAGTATTTAGGAAGCCATTGTCAAAGAATCTTTTACTAAGGGCTTACTTTGTGACTCGGTGATTATATCTGATAATGATCATGCTGTAAGAAGTAATCATCTCTGCCCACCTGACTCCAATATCATTTGGGTTTCATGTGTTCCTAGAATGTTCACTCTGTTTCTTTCCTAAAATAGGTTACTTTTCTCTAAACTGTCATATAAAACTAGAACAATAAACTTATTTTGTCAATATGAAGAACACATACCAGTTAATATTTGTTTGATGCCATATTTTTTATGACTAATTTCTATTAGTAGCTTTGAAATAAGAAAAGCTGGTTGTGTAGAATGCATTTAGATATGATACTGCTGCAAGTATGTTCAGAGTAAGAGAAAGAAATGGTGCATCAGTCGACAGCCAAAATATTGAGCTTGTGGCATCCTTACCTTATTAAAAATATGAAACATTGTATGTGGAAACAGTAAGAATCTGGTCAAAAAAATATTAAAAAAAATTTGACTCGAGTATTCTTTTCAACCTCCCTTTTGATTGGTATAATTGATCTTTGTTTTCTATTAAAACCACTGAATCATAGTACATTTATGAAAAATTTAAGGTATTCGATACGCTGCTTTGTTTCTAGGAAAAAATCGGCAGATTATATCCTTTCATTCACCTCTGCCAGTTGAAGAAATTATATATGTTCTTGCAAACAGCAAATAAAAAATGATAATACATTGTTATTGGACATCTTGTTTGTGGTAAATATTTGATAATGGTTGACTGTAGGTGTAGATGTAGTATTTCACATAACAAATGCAAGTTTGTGTGCAGAGTCTCAATGAATAATGTTTCTTTAGTATACTTCCAAAAAAACTGTTGTGAGTTTTGTTTGTAGAAGATGATAATATGACCTGGGAAATTATAAGCCATAATTCTTATGTTTTTATTTTGATAATTTCTGTTACCATATAGATCCAGGGAATTCTTATGTGTTTTAAATTGATATTCTGATGCAAATTGGAATTGGTAAGAGATGTTATTTTAGTTATCATATATGACATACATTTAGTCCTAAAGATTATATGGCTACTCATTGTTATGGTACTACCAAAATAAAAATGTCAAGGTCTGATGGTTATCTATTTGCACCTTTTTGTTAGTTTTAAAATTTTGAGATGAGATATGGTGAAGGTCTTTGATCATCGTTACATTACCTGTATCAGGTTCTGGCCCCTGTTTTCTGTCTCGTAGCCCCAAAGTACCAATTCAGTGCTGCTAATGGCGTTTCACCTGTTTCCCGTGACCCTGAGGCCCTCAGGTCCAAATACTCTGATCCATTGGTTTTCATTGGTTCTATTAGAGTTAGGACTAGATGCGAGATCCTACGCTTGTCAACCTACCTACTGCAGAGCCTGTACAAAGTTAACATCCCTTTTATGGTTCTCCATGGTACTTCTGACACACTAACCGACCCTGGAGGTTCGCAAAGGCTATTTGATTTGGCTTCCTCGACAGATAAGTCGATCAAACTGTACGACGGGCTCCTACATGACCTTCTAATTGAACCCGAGGGAGATAAGATCATGCAAGACATGATCGATTGGTTGAGCTTCAGAGTTTGATAGTTTGTTCGTGCTCAGACAAGCAGACTCAGATGAGCAGTGCTAAAATGACGATGCGGCGCCAAGTCTTAGCCAATTGTTGTTGAAAAGATAATACTTCAATGCAGCCAGTCGCTAACCAGCTGAAGATTATGATGTTGTCATAGGAGATTGAAAAATCATCTGATGTCCCCTTTCTGGTGTCGATGCATCAGCCAGGATACTAATTATTGTAATGCTATTTCGCCTGGAGCATAGGAGGGATGCCTCGTGATGTATCTTCTTTCATGTAAACAGTTCAAGTCCTTATGATTGGATTAATCTGCTACTCATCTTCATTGTAAATTGTGCTTTGTAAATTATGATTATATATAGTATATATATATAGTGTGTATATATATATATATATATATATATATATATATATATATATAATATTTATTTATTTGAGAGGGAGACAAGAAGATTAATCCTCGGAGGGTGCCGAGAGGGAGGCCCGATAGAGATAGATATGGAGATAGATGGATATGAAGATGGATTTCTTATAGGAATCGTGACGAATTGTAATAAGAGGACTCGTTAGCTGTTATAGTGTTGGGATGCTTGTCTCTAGTTGGATTACTAGGATGTGGAGTAGTTTTAGTGGCGGAATAGACCTACAATCATAAAATGGGGAACAACTAGCCTCTTCTGCGACTATGGATCAGGTGTATCGTAAGAAGCACGGACACGGAACACAACACTAATGTGAATAAGATTTAATTAATATACGTTTTATAGTATTTAGATTTAAATTTTATAAATTTAATAATATGAAAAAATAAATATCATCATACAAGTTAAAACAATTAAAAAATCTAAATTTAAGCATCCAAAATAAAAATTTATTATATCAAATAATATGTTTGATAATCTTCGAATATAATTGATATATGTTTTCTTATGACGGTTGTGGGAAGAAGTCGTTGACGTTCTGGTTAGCCCGGCGTGGTTCGGACCCATATGAGGTGCCTATAAGATGAAAACATCAAGCTCTTGATGTGCCACTTGCATGAAGATCGAGGTCTGAAGATTTTTCCCAACCCGATCTCTCATATGCCCAAGTTAGTAACCCAAGGTAGGTGAGTGTAGGCATAAGTAGTCAAAAAGTGATTCTCTCTTTCATTGTATTGAGGATGAGTTTTTATACTTGATCGTAAAGGGATAGAATATTCCACGGGGAGACAACCTCTAATTGCTTCCAACAACCTCCCCTTAGCCTTTTATCCATGTGAGTGATAAGGGGAGGGACAATTTATAACCGTCTATCCTAGACCCTTCTGTACTTGGACAAACAGACGATGGGTGGCCTTTGTCTTCTCCTTCCATCCTGGATACCACGTTGAAGCCATGTGTCGGGTGATTATTGGCTGGTGATTCTCTCTCTATCATTTGTCTCCCATAAGGTGTGCTTTAGGGGCTCTCGCTAGAGGGATCTAAAGTACGATGTCTAATTCAACCAATATGTTAAGCATATATCTTCTCGATTATTCTTCGA
Organism: Musa acuminata AAA Group; assembly: GCF_036884655.1. Lineage (NCBI taxonomy): Eukaryota > Viridiplantae > Streptophyta > Magnoliopsida > Zingiberales > Musaceae > Musa > Musa acuminata. Next base: position 28,223,855 of record NC_088358.1, on the reverse strand, counting down.
CTTGGAGCATTAGACGAACACTTATGGGGTCGAGGGGAATCCGATCTATGCCTCGAATTGATGACCTTCATCCCTCGATAAGATGTCGCTCCTCACAAACAAGCAAATCCTCAATAGCAGATCAATCCTTGTCGAAGTGAAATAGACCTTCCTTCAAGCGTGGATGTCGAAAGTAATAGGGATCGGTTCCCCAACCTCCGTAGTTTGACAATGGTGAGAAGGGAGGGTTGGGTGCCCGACCTCCATATCTCTGATGGATTTAGGGGTTAGGTTTCCTGACCTCCCTGATTCGATGAGGACCTCAGGTGAGGGGTGCGAGGGCTATTGTCGAGTTTGTCAACTCCATGCTTTAGACAGAGAAGGGAGACAGGTTTTCCTATTGTCATGCCTTAGAGGAGGAGGGGGTCATATTCTGACCTCCACACCTCGAGTGGAAGGGATTGAGATTTCCCAACCTCTATATCTCATATGGAGTTAGGGTTGGGTTTCCTGACCTCCACGCTTTGGGTGAAGGAGGAACTCGACCTCGATGTCTCGAGCGAAGGAGAGACCTGATCTTCACCACTCAAGCGAACGAGGGGATCAAGATTTCCGGGCCTCTAGACCTCGAGTGGAGTTAGCGATCGGGTTTCTCGACCTTTATGCCTCGGTTAGAGGAGGGGGCTAGGTTTTCCACCCTCCCTAGCTCAGTGAGGACTATAGCGAGGGGTGCAGGCATTGCTAGTGGTAGTCCATTGCCGACCTATCCCTCTTCTTCTACTCGCTATCAAGGCATTCCTCATTTGCTTGTCCCCATGAGATCCATGTCAAGCAACGAGTTCATAACGGGGATGTTGCAAAGCCCCTCATCATCCACTTGCCCCTCTTCTTATGCTCACTATGAGGCAAGCTATGAGAGGAGATGAGGTGAGCTATAGGTGATGCAGAGGTGGGCTCCTCCCTTGCTTGTCCCCAAGGGACCCATTTCGAGCAACATGTCCACAACAAGGGTGCTACGAAGCACCCAATCGCCAACCTACCCCCCTTCTTTCGCTCATCATGAGGCAAGCTATGAGAGGAGCCAAGGTGGGTTACAGGTAGGCTAGAGGTGGGCTCCTTCTCTGCTCATCCCTGAGGGATCTATGTCAAGTAACTGGTCCACGACAGGGATGCTAAGAAGCACTTTGTCATCAACCTACCCTTCTTCTTATACTCACCGTGAGGCGAGCTGCAAGGGATGTAGAGGTGGGCTTCTCCTTTTCTTATCCCTAAGGACCCACATTGGGTAAAGAGTCCACAATGGAGATGCCGCCAAGCCCTCCATTACTAACTTACCCCTCTTCTTACGCTTGCCATGAGGTGAGCAATGAGAGGAGCCAAGACAAGTTGCTGGCAGTGCTAGGTAGACTCCTCTGCTTATCCCCGAGGGACCTAAATTGGCAACGGGTCTATAACGGGGATACTGCCAAGCCCTCCATCAATGACCTGCCCCTCATATCATCGATGGAACTATGTCATACAACATGTCCATAACAAGAATGCTATGAAGCCCCACATTATTGACTTGCCCCTCTTCATTTGCTCATTATAAGACAGGCTGTGAGAGGAGCTAAGGCAGGCTATAGGTGGTGCAGAGGTGGGCTCCTCTGCTCATTCCAAGAGACCCACATCGACAAAAAGTCTACAGCGAGAATGCTGCTAAGCCCCTCATCGTTGGCTTGCCCCTCTTCTTTTGCTCGTCATGAGGCGGGCTGTGAGAGGAGCCAAGGTGGGCTATTGGCGGTGTGGAGGTGGGCTCCTCCTTTATTCATCTTGAGGGACCCACATTGATAACATGTCCATACTACCAAGACCCCCATCATCGACCTGCCTATCTTCTTTCGCTTGTCGTGAGGCGAGCTGTGAGAGAAGCTGAGGTGGGTTGCAAGTAATATAAAAGTGGGCTCCTCTTCTACTCGTCCCCAAGTGACCGATGTGGGGTAATAGGTCCATAGTGGGAATGCTACAAAGTCCCTCGTCGTTGACCTACCCTTCTTTTTTTCTTTTTTTTTTATAGGCCTCTAGGCCAATGGACTGCGTTGGATCCTGTGCTACCCACCTCGAGTAAAGGAAGGGTCTGCACTCGACCTCCCTACTTCAGACATTTTTTCCCTTATGTCTCTTGCCCATGATGGATTTACTCTCATGCAGGTCAGATTTTTCTTACTCACGTACCTTAAACACATATCATCTTGTGCCTCCCCCATGACATGTTTCTTCTTACGTAGATTAGGTTTTTCTGACTCATGTATCTTAAACACATTTGATCTTATGCCTCCCATCATAGTATGTTTTTTATTACGCGAGTTGGGTTTTCTCGACTCATATGTCTTAGGTATATTTTAACTTGAGTATCTCATCACAATGAGTTTTTTATTATGCAGGTCATGTTTTCCCGACTCATATGCCCATAATATATTTTGTCTTATGCCTTGTGTCATGATGAGTTTTTTACTATATGGGTCAGGTTTTCTCAACTCATGTGCCTTGGACATATTTTAACTTGTACCTCCCGTCATTCTAGGTTTCTTTTTACATAGGTTAGGTTTTCTCTACTCATACACATTAAGTATATTTTACCTTGTGCCTCCCATTGTAATAAGTTTTTTCTTACATGAGTCAAGTTTTTTTTTTACTCATGTGCCTTAGGCACATTCTGTCTTATGTTGTCGCCATGGTGGGTTTCTTTTTACGCAGGTTGGGTTTATCTGACTCAGACACCTCGACCATATTTTATCTTATGCCTCTTGTTGTAGCGGATTTCTTATTATGTAGGTTAGGTTTTCCTAACTCACGTGTCTTGTTGTTGAGGCAAAAGCTCAATGGTCGAGGCATAATCACCCCGACCTAACCTCGAGGGATGCCTCACGGGTGAAACTTTTTTAAGTTCGTAATGTGTTATGTCCTCGATAGTATCACCCTTTCTATTGTTTTGAGATGATAGGTTCTAATCACATATTCGTCGAGAATTTTATCACCATGTGGTAGGTCGAAACCACCACCCTTAGTTTATTTAGTGTGGATCAACCTATGATCATATTATACACCAAGGGGATGTTCACCACCATGAACTTAGCTATTATTATATTGGAGCAATGCTCGTCTCCAAATGTGATGTGCATATTCATAGTCCCGAGAGACGTGATAGATTTGCCAATTAACACCATCAGTGAAGAAGTTATAAGGGTAAGGTCGTTAGTTAATAACCTAAGATTTCAGAAAGCATCAAAATAAAGGATATCAACAAAGCTGTCGATCGTGATCCTATTTAGTCAAGTATTGATCATCCTCACATAAACCCCTAAGACATTATTATTATTTGGATTAAGGTATTCTTTCTCTTTCCTCTTGAAGGTTAACTCTAGATAGTCCTCCATCCTTGGGCTTTTTTCAATGGTAGCTCAAATATAAGCGTTACAACCCAAGGGACTATCTCCCTACACCTCGGGACAGGTCCACCAATGATAACATCAATTTATTTTTCCATCAACCCATAAGGTTGAGGTGAGGGTTCCTAATGCTTTCGAACGAACTACCTGAGGTGTCCCCGATGTATGAGCTTTTCAATCTGTTCTTTCAAGTCATGATAATCCTTCATGTCATGATTATAATCCAGCGGAACCGTAGTATTTGGACCTATCTCTTTTTGCCAATGAGGTCTTCATTAGGTGAGGGTCTTTTAATAGATTATTCTCTTTTATCTGTATAAAAAATCAGTTTTAGTCATATTTATGGGTCAACTCAGAACATGGGCAAAGTAATTATGGTCATTTGTTTCTCTTTCGTCATGGTGAACTTAGGGTCATGGTTGATTATAGCCACTCTTGCTTTGGTCTTTTGTATGACTCCTCACGCTTGCCCAAGGCTATTGCCTCGACGGTGATATATTGATTGGTCTTTTTAAGTGCTTTTAGTATAGCTATTGGTGGTCTCTTTATCAATAACTAGAAGAAATGAGAGGGTTTTAGCCTCATCACGAAAGTATGTCTTTTGAGTGATGGATGGGCATCTAGCACACTTCGAATCTTACTCGTGAATTGAGTGACAAAGTCTGTGAGAATTTCTTCCTTGCCTTGCTTGAGTCAAATAAGTGTTGCTGCTGAAGGCCACAGGCATATGTTCTCCAAGAAGTGAAGTTTGAACTCCCTTACAAGCTGGGCAAAAGAACTGATGGAAAATGATTTTAGGCAAACATATCATTCTCATGCTAAGCCTTTTAACATAGTCAGGAAAGTGTGACATAACAAGGCATCCGAAGTATTATACAATGATAGTTGAACACAAAAAGTTGCAATGTGCTTCATCGGGTTAGCATTACTACCAAATGCCTCCAAGGACGAGAGATGAAAGTTCACTAGAATTGGTTTCTTCTAGATTTTTTGGATGAACAGTGATCGTCTCGAGGTGGGGTCGACCAGCCCTTACTCTTTTGATTGTTGAAACTCTTGTAACATCTCCTTCAAATGTCGATTCATATTACAGTAGGATCCGCAAGGAATCCTATGTCAAATCCGTCAACTGAGCCTTAGATTCAAGTAAGATAGAGTAGTAGTGCGATTTGCTGAATTCTACGATTAGGGATCAAAGTGCCCCCTTGGCCGACTGTTCGATAGGTCTTGGGTGCTCTTGGGATGTCAACACCACATCAAGTCAAGAAACTTCGATAAGTGCTAGTGGAGGTGACAATTGAGTTAGGGACCGTGATTAAGTTGGTGGCATTACATGTTGGGCTAATTAGAGCAAAAGCGAAGCAATGACCTATATCATGCCTATCAACATCTGTACTTACTAAGTGAGATTTAGAAATACCTTGGTAGGGACGAGAATGTGGCTCGGGATCGTCCCTGGAGATGAGAGACCTGGGTCGTTGATTAGGCGCTCATATCACATCAGCGTCTAGGCCGAGGTGGATGGACTTATATGCAAAAAGGGTGGTTATTGCACCACTTAGATGAAAGTACTATAGGCAAGTGGCAAAACCTCTTCTAGTGCCAAAATGTTATGGGAAGAAGTCGTTAATGTCTTGATCTGCCCGACATAGTCCAAATCTATGTGCATAGTATTGCTCGAGGTGCTTTTAAAGTGGAAACGTCGAGCTCTCAAGGTACCACTTGCATGAAGACCGAGGCCGAGAGAGATTTCTGAACCCAATCCCTTTAATACCCAAGTTAGTAATCCGAGGTAAGTGAGTGCAGATACGAGTGATCGAAAATTGATCCTCCCTTTTATTATGTCGAAGATGAACTTTTATACCTAATTGTAAAAGGATAAAATATTTCATAGAGAACTAATCTCTAATTGTCTCTATAACCTTCCCTAAGTCTCTTATTCAACAGATGATAAGGAGAGACGGTTTATACCCATGTGTCTTAGACCCTTATCTAATTTGACAATAATCTTTTATGATATTTCTCTTTTACCCTTTTATCCTTAATATCATATAAAAGTTACACGTCCGAGAACTCCTTAACTTACTATTCTCTTCTTACCAACAGCCATCTTCACATTTCTTTTCTTGTAAAACTTATGTTTCTTGGCCACGCGAATATGGTGTTAGATGTGAGTGTTCGACATGTGTTCACGTTTCCAACATATGTCTGACACGGACACGTCCAGCAAAGCACTTGTCCATGCTGCTTCATCATGATGTGTCCCATCTTCTCCGCAAAAGCCGCCTGGATGCAATATGGATGTGAAGGTGCCAAGGTGTCCACACGTCAGACTCGATGACAGCCGCATATCCTTCCCTAGTTCGTCAGTACTGGACCCTCACCTGATCGTCTTCTCTGCTGCTCGACGCCACAAGGGAGGACGGTGTTCTAAAAAGTCCCAACTTGTAGCCATGACTGCATTGCTTGATGTTCTCAGCATGTGTCAAGTTCGGCTCGCTTACGGTCGGTCACTCATTACCTACTGCATGAGCTGTAACTTTGATTAAGAAGGATTAGTGGCCATTCCTTGATTTAGTTTGAGTCTTAGATAACACAATGACTGACCCATCAATCAACATATCACAAAATAAAATAAAAGCTATATTGTAAAAAATAAATTACTACTTGTCCAACTTGAACTCATAAGCCGCCGACAAGATTAAGTGACTAATTAATTATGTTTATCTTGTTGAGCCAAGTTGATTTATTGAGATCAAAAGTATCTCTTCTTCTTTTAACTCCTTTCACACAAACTTATACCTTTGTCCTCCAAATGGGTTCGTGCAGTGTGACATGTGAATACTAATTACACTGTCAGCTAACTTCACTTACCATCTTATTTATGCATCAGATTGCCGTATTTAATTAAATTCTTCACCAATCATGGTTTAGTTTAGGATAAGAGAAGATCTTGTCATACATCATCATTGGCAACTAGATAGTAGATTAAAGCTAATTAATCTATGTGTCTTGCAGATAACTGGGGGAAGGTGTCCCCCGGAGTGGAAACTTTTAATATCTTTGGTTGCATGAGAGGAAACCCTAAACAACAGCAACTTGTCTCATAAGAAACACAAGAAAAAATATATCTTAATCTATACTCGAAACATTATTGGGATTAAAAAAAGCTAATCCAATGCACTCTCCACTTGGGTCTTTGTATATGAGATCAGAAGGTTGATTGGCTAGCTTGCAAGATATTTTTCTTGATCATGTTTTAACTTGGCCCACAGCTACTGCATTCTGATGGTGACTTCATAGAACATATCCACACAATTGGTGGGTCCAAATTGAAACTTGTGGATCATGTTCAATCTGATCAATACTAAATGTTTGTAGAATTCAATACTTAAATGATCTCTGTACAGAAGAGTAAATGTTAATAGCTATCGATTGTTTTAGTATTGGAAGATGGGAATCTTTGTGGCAGGAAGAGCTCATACTATGATTAGTACAGAACACATTCACTATAAATCACAAATCAAACAAAAGAATAACCATTCAGATTGACATGATAATAATGACTAGTTTGAGACTGACGAGCACAGAAAGGTCAGATACATCCACCTACTCTTTTCAAGGGTGCATTCATGTATCATACAGAAAATGCTTATAAGTTTGAAGAGATTAATAATATGACTGCAAGCAGGTCAGAAACCATTGGCTTTGCTGAGGTTTTCAGGAGGTTGGATTTGGAGATGGCCAGGAAGATACACCTGCAGTTTCATACATCTCCATACAGAAGATAAAAAAAGGATCTGGAGATAAACAAGTGGGAGAAGTCAGCTGGAGAAGCTGGCAATTTGGGCTAAAGAAGCTGGTGCTGTGTTATCTACTTGATGGTAGAAGAAGACAACAACAAAGGATGGAACTACGTTGGGTCATGTGTGCTCATCTTAGTCTTCTTGTGATTATTATAGTGCCATTAATTTATGGCCTTAACTTCGTTCTGAGGAGGCATTTGATACTTCCTGTTGGGGTTGGCTGCAGGCCAACAGTGTGTTCTTCTGCAGATGATGATTCTCCAATGACAACTAGTCTCTACCACTTGGTTGTGATGTTGGGAAATGGTATTAGATAAGAAACAAGGATCGACTTTGGAGAGTGTCGATGAGACTTCTTTAACTCCAAGAAGTGAAGGATTTGTAAGCTCGGAAGAATAAATTTCTTGGTAGGTGTGTATTTCCCACATTAACTAAATTGCATCTGTTTAAATCTGATCTCATGTTATCTTACTTAACCAAGATATATGTCACATTTATATCCAAATTCTTAACATGTTAATCTTTTGGCTCATAGCATGAGCAGATAGCTAAGATATTGCTTGATTCTTTCCTGCATAAGAAGACACCAAGTTACAACACTTGATATATCCACTATGTAGATCAGGAATCTATAGGAGACATAATCCCAATGGCTGAGGTAAGGAGAGAGATGCTTCTCTGCAATTAAAATTCCACCATTGTCAATGTATGAACTGCAACAAGCATACTCTGCTGCAGAAGCATTGACAATGGGCTTCCATCTTCAACATCCATCCTCTTCTTCCTGGCAGATGATTCTCCTCAATGCACATGCACTCAGAAACTACAGGCAACATAATTTTATCAAGAATGATCAGCTCAAATCAAACTCGGTTATAGAAGACAGTTAAATGGCGGAGAGAACACTGGTGGTTCAGTCATATGTCTCAGATATACAAGTTGGCTCATAGAAAGAAGTTGGAGAGATTTTTTAGGGCAACTTGGAGTAGGCTCTGTTGGCACCAACCCTATGTTCCAATCCTATTGCAGCTTAAAGAACAGCATCATCCGCACCGAATCTTCCATGTCAATGACAGAAAGATCTAAATGGGCTCCAGTAGACTTGTCTCTATGTGACGTTAATTCTCACCGGTTGCATTCATTGACATCCAACATGCCACAGGTCAGAAGAGGCTCTCCTTCCTCCTCCCTCTGCAACTTGCCAGAGTCTTTTACCTCTTACCAGGACTTTCTTGGGGTCAGTTGGCTTCCTTCTTGCTTATATATTCCCCCTTCCACCCCTTTGTTTCTCTCTCCTCCTGCACTGAAGCAAACCCTCTCTTCTCTCTCCACCGCTAACCATCATGCAGCAGAAAGAAAAGCAAGGAGATGTAAGCATATGCTGCTTCTCCATTCTTATTCCTCTGTAAATGTTCTCTGCAAGAACTAAAAGGCTAACCTTCATGCAGGTCATGTGGCTTAAATCGGTAGCAAACAAGCTGCTGAGGAAGCCGGTCGGCACCGATGCGTTGCTCGAGGGTGCGACTTTTGATGAGTTCATCAACCCAAATGAACCCCAGAAAGATCAGATAGACACTCGCAAGTACAAGTATGCTCCAAACCTATCATCCCTTGGATTTCTGTCTAACCATTAGAGTTCAGTGTTGACATGGGTGTTCGCTCTCTTCTCCGCCTCTCAGACTATTCGTCAGTACTTGGAATGTTGGTGGCGTCCTCCCATCGGATGATGTGAACTTGGAGGACTGGTTGGATGTAAACAACAAGTACTATGACATTTATGTTCTTGGGTAAATTCATGGACTTCCTCAGCTAAATTGCAAGCTACTGTGAGTTAGAATGACGGAAGCAGATGAACTTGTCTTCCTGCATGAGATTAAAGCTGGCTGCTGCTTTCCCCCAGATTCCAGGAAATCGTCCCGCTCAATGTCAAAAATGTTCTATGCCCAGAAAGGAGAAGAATCCTTGCGAGCTGGAACTCACTCATCGGCAGGACATTGAACAGGTCCTTATCTAACCTGAAGGGCCGAAAAGAAGCCAAGGCAGGGGAGAGGCAGAAGGTGCATCCGGTCAAGGAAGGAAGCTCTGATGAAGGCTCTTCACCAGATTTCCGCTGCATTATAAGCAAGCGGATGGTAGGAGTTCAGGTGTCGGTATGGGTCAGGCATGACCTCCAGTATCACATCCGCCACCCGGGCGTGTCTCGCGTCGGCTGCGGCATCATGGGCTGCCTGGGGAACAAGGTGCGTCATGTTACTCTCGATCGAACATGGAAATTCTAGATAGCATTCACGAGGTCTTGAAATCTAGAGATCTGGATTATGTTGGCGTGCAGGGTTCAGTTTCTGTCAGATTTTGGTTGCATGAAACCAGCTTCTGCTTCGTATGCTGTCATCTGGCTTCAGGAGGGAAAGAAGGGGATGAGCTGAAAAGGAACTCGGACGCCATGGAGATACTCTCGAGAACCAGCTTCCCTGGAGGTCCTCCTCTTCATCTGCCACAAAAGATTCTAGACCATGAGTGAGTAAACCGACGAGGACAACCTATTTCATGTGCAAAGGAAGACTTGGTCAGACTAAACCTGATGTTCTTGTGGGTTCCCTGCAGCCGAGTCATCTTGCTTGGTGATCTGAACTATAGAATCTCTTTGCCTGAGGCCACAACAAGATCCTTGGTGGAGCAAAAGCGATGGAGCATGTTGTTAGAGAAAGATCAGGTACATAGGAACGTTACTGCAGAGTTATTTCGTCTCTGTTGTCATCGAAGTCTCAAAGCTCGCCATGCATGCAGCTCAAAGCAGAGGTCACCGATGGCAGGGTGTTCGAAGATTGGCAGGAAGGTGCCATCGCATTCTGCCCCACGTACAAATACTACCCCAACTCCGACAAATACTATGGATGCATGCCAGGCCGGAAAGGCGAGAAAAGGCGAGCTCCGGCATGGTGAGTCACAGCACAACCTCCTTCGGGTCTTCTCCTGATCATGTTGTCGGCATTGCTCAACAAAGCTGCCATTGGTATTATGACCGCTCGCAGGTGCGACAGAATTCTCTGGCACGGCGAAGGAATGAAGCAAAAGCGCTACGACCGATGCGAGTCGAGACTGTCGGACCACCGGCCGGTGCGAGCAGTCTTTGCCGTTGACGTCGATGTGAGGAGGAGTTGGAACTCGCTAGGAAGCTTCTTCTCGTCGGAAAGATTTCATCTGCCGACAGAGCAAAGCCAATTATTGATGGACGATGAGCACACAAGTGAAGGAAGAACAAGCATCCACATTTAGATCTCACTGTTTGCAGCTGTAGCTACTTCACCTGATGCAACCATACAGCTTGGTCTTGCCAACTTTGCTCGCTGTGGCGCATTATGAGAGACAGCGAGATTTTGGGAGCATCTTTATCTCTTCCTATATATAGATATAGATATATATATATATATATATATATCTATCATCATTAAGGTTTTTGGTTGTGTGCACATCATATTGTTTTTAATTAAGGAGAGTTCTTTTCTCCTTCCATTTGGGGAGCTGAAATTTATGTGCGTTATGCTGATTCGTGATCATGGTTAATGGTTCGATAGCTTCGAATCAAACTGAAATCGGAACCATATGATTTGGTTCCGGTTCTTTAAAATTGGAATCAAAATCAGAACAGATGAATCTAACCAAGTGAATAATACTTTAGATTTGCTATTGATATGAACATAAATTATAATAAAAATCAGAATCGGAACTACTAAATCGACCAAGGTTTCGAAACCATGATCACCCACCCCTAGATTTGACATGAATTCATTGGAACTCGATGCATTCTGCATGCTGATATCCTCCTCAGTCCCTTTTTCTCGAGTCCGAGAGAGATGTCAGTCCTCATTTGAGGTCTGAGTCACTGACAGCAACCGATCCAAGTGGGAGATGTCTGTCCTCATCCGAGGTCATAGTCATCGACAGCAATGCCAAAACAGGAGTTTGGTAGAGGTTGTGATCATTCTCCCAACGAATGGGTATCCGAGAAGTTGTCTGGATATCTGAAACAGTGAGCCATCTCAATTCTTAGTGATTTGGTCCAACAATCTTCCTAAGGAGTAATCAAAGGAAATATTGCACTTCAAATGGCTGATACACATATCTGCAGGTTAAATGCATAGATTACAGTCTCTATCACGAAGCCAACAATTATAACCGTAGCGAATTCTAGATTAAATGCATACATCACACACCTTCCACGGTGTCAGACGAGATCTTCTCCTCCATAGGACATTAATTTCCGAGAGAGAGAATTGTACCACGGGAGTTCCGATCTGCTGTCCCAGTCGGACAGGATCCAGTTTTCTACCCACTCAAAGAAGTGCCCAGACTTGTGGGTCCCAATCAGTCGGCGAGTGAGAACCTTGAACCCTCGCTGGGGTTTAGCAGGAGGGCCGCACGGCCATTGGGGCTGCAAACATTACGTAGGTGGACGGTGCGTAGAACCGTCCATCTTGACGTGACTTTTGATCTCAGCCACCCACTTAAAATGGATTGGTCAAGTCAACTGTGTCATATCTGTTTATATTCATTTGGTGTCGAAAGAACAAATAAATGACGACGATCGATAGATATGATGAAATTGACGGTTCTGATGGCATCTTCCATCCATATCTAGTCTTATGCCTGCAAATAATAAAAGGAAAATAAATGCAGCATACGCAACCCTAAGCATCATCAATGGCCACAGTTGACCACAGACAACACGGAGACCATTGAATCCTATTAAAATTAACAACAACAGTGCGAATAGTGAGATTTCAATCACCAGAGATCGTCCTTCAAACAAATGCGACATAAACAACATGAAGATGAACAAGAATGAATCTTCATGGTGATTCTCGTCTATGATTAATTAATTTTCTCGAAATTAACATGATAAAATTGGATCGTTCAATCCGGAAGGTGATTCGGATCTTATCATAATATTTTTCTAAAGATATTATAAGTTGATCAAGAGCAAGAGCGTTAAATCTTCATGCTGAGATATAGTAATAAAGCCCCTTTAATGAACCGAGTTTCAAATTTTTAATCTAATATCAAATCTAAAGATAAATTAATTAGATTAAAGATGCGTATACCTCAAACTTTAATATCTATGAGGATCAAAGTTAATGCTTCGATATAGTGACCCAAGATTATCATGATATTATTATGCATTTAACTATGTCAAATTCAAACATCTCAGAGTTATTTAATGATTTCTTGATTCAAATATTTTTTTTAATATGATACCTTAACAATATTGTATATCATTTTTTTCATATAAAGCAAAAAAAAGACACTGAGTTATCTGATACATCATTTTTTTAGAACCATCTCTAGCAAACTGTATCCATCCAAATTGGATATGAAAGCATAGAATTGCGAATGGAGAGAGAGAGAGAGAGAGAGAGAGAGAGAGAGAGAGAGAGAGAGTTGAGGTAACCCCATCAACAAATGGAATAACCCACAGGTACATTAGGTTTATCAATTAAGGTTAGAATGATGGATTTGATTTGAAGGATGCAGGTGAGCTACTTGGTCCCAATCGCCGCCCTCATAGTAATGGAAATGCCAGCTTGATGCATGCAGAACATGGTTGATTCAGGTTTGAGCTGGCTAGGGTTTCAGCAGCTGGGAACAGCTTCAACATCAGTACTGAACCCCACCCAGTTCATGCAAGCCCCGAGCCCCCACTTTGCCTGTCCTATCATGCAGTGTATAGTTCTGGTGGTGGCCATGTCTATGGTTGGAGAATGAAGTACATGAAGCAAAACTTTGGAAAGATGTCACACTATCAGGTGGGCCTCATGTCTATTTCCACTTCGTAAATCGAATCTTATGTTTCTTTCAATCTATAAAATTAAACTTGGATAAAGGAAAACTTTAATCCTAATTTAGTAAGTTATTTCGCTTCCTATGCAGATACTGAAATCAGGTCCGACATCGACTCTATCAGAACCGGTGAATCAATTGATCCGATCACATGTTTGATAAAAATTAAAAATATTTTTTATATTTTCTCGTAATAAAATAACTTAAATAGTGAACTAATTTCAATCACAATAGGAATGGTTTAATTTTATTTCTTTTTCATCCTTCTAATAAAACAAAAGAGACTGCACCTCATTTGCCTAATTTAGCATATATATATATAATTAAAAGAGAGAGTGAGACGAACTGACATGAATGGTTTCGTAAGATAAACAGATTCATGAATGAATGAATTCCAGAGAGCTGTCAACCTTCTTTAGGAAAGGACGCATGCAGTGCGTGCATGCATTGATTCTCCCGATTGCCCACAGTCTTATTAGTACAACATCCCATAAGATCTCACTTTGAACTGTGATTATTTATATTTATATGTTGTTTATCTCGATTTGTTAATCCTAATACTACAATGTGATGCATGCAATTCTTCTGAGTACATTATATCATTCTTTTAATTACTTGGATACATTTAACACCTCACGTGGTTTGCATCTGTTTTTTTCATCACAATATTGTTTTTTTTTCTTTTTTTTTGTTGATACAATATTTTTGGAAATATAGAAAGAGAAGCCTCGTGAGATGTCATGGCCAACAATTCCAATGTGCTTTGACTAAGTTCTTTTTCTTTCTTTTTTTTTAAATTTTCAGATAATTTTAATCAGATAATTTTTTATTTGGATTATTGATGTGAAACATTCTAACTAGAAGTTGAAGTGTATTTCGTATAACAATTTCTAAAATTTTCTAATTTCATATATAAATCCGTCAAAATTAAGACACTTAACATATCAGATATTTCATTTGATTTAACAAACTAAAAATTAACGAAAATTGGCTCTTACATGAATACAAAATTGCACCAACTTTTTTCTTTTATCGCCAACTCATGAAGAAGAAATAAGAGACAAAAGTTTAAAGATATAAATAAGGAAAGATAGGGAGTACAAGAAGAAGAAATAAAAGTAAATGAGAAGGGGTTAGCTCCAATATAGAAGAAAATTAATAGACAGAAGGTAAAAGGTAATGAGAGGGAAGATAAGGGAATCTATGATGAAAGCTATAAGCGATTAGATTGAATATACAAAAACGAAGAAGCTGAAAAGAAGAAGAAATTAAAGTTTATTAAGAAGATTTTAAAAAAAATTGAACTGGATACAGCTAGAAGAAGATGGAAGATGAATTGGAGAAGAAAATGGGGGAGATGAGAGATTGAGGATTAAAGAGAGAAGAAGCTGAAAGTGCGAGATGAAAAATGAATTATGTCAAAAAAAAGTTTTAAACAAAAATTATTCCAGAAGGTATTGTTTTTATTCTAAACAACAAAAATGCTCATAATTTACTGATAATACTAGGAGAGGTAGAAACATTGCTTAGAAATTAAATGTACTAGCGGTGCTACCACTAGGAGAAAAAGAGAGACTTCAGAAAATTTATAAAAAATAAAAATAAAAATATTTTACTTTAACTACGGATATTATTTTTTATTATTTTCGATAACGATGAAAGATCTATGTATCCGATCGTAAATAATTAAGATGTTATAGTTTGTCGTTATCGTTATCGTTGATTATTTTTTTCCAAAAGTTGAACTACATAAATGTCTGCTTTGTAATTTACTCTCTCGACTACTACATTTGAACTTATTAAGTTTGAGAATATATATGAATTACTGATATATCTAATTTGTCGTATCTACGAGGAAATTTTATATCGTTACTAAAGTCACGATAGCTTAGGTTTGCGTCTTACAGTTTGAAAAACCGTTATCCTACTTATCATTGAGAGTTCAAAGGGATCAAATATGAAATTATATTATAGATTATATAATAATAATAAAATATATGATCAACTAAACAGTATCAAATTATATGGAAAGATCCATAAATCAGTATCCCAATATATATAGATAGAAATGTTCCAACGAGTATTTTGACACTTCATATGAAAGCCAATGATATCCTTGATTGTCATGTGGCTATCTTGAGCTACAATAGAAATGCTATTATGGACAAAAACTTTGGCCCTTCTTATGATGATACTTGAGTTTAAAGCCTGACAAGCTGCTCAATCATGAAAGGGATACACCCCCTTAGCAGGCATCAGTGTCACTGTAGTAGAGAGTAGCTTAGTCCAGGTATGTCCAGGAGCTGAATCCTTTCATACTGTATGCTTTGGGCTGGGCATCAAGAAGCATTGATGGTGGGGAAGGACCTCCCACCCCTGCATGGCTGTATGATTTTGGTTAGAAGGAGAGGAGGAATCACATGATGGAAACACTGGCCTTTTCATTCAAGGTGCTAGCTAAGTCATCATAAATTGGAATCACCAACCATAACAGCTGAATCCGAATGGCGAGGTGCAATGCAACCATAAATGTGCTTTGCTTACCCTACACATGTTCCTGTTTGCAAGGATGGCTGGTGAGTTATGAGCACGCTGATGCTGCAGATGCCAAGTCCTTCCATGGTGTCTTCTTCGGATCACATCAATTTATTATCCTACCTACGTTAAGCCGAGTAGTACAATATCACTGTTTACACCGTGTTCTTTTTTACCTCCCAATTCTATTATATATGTGTATGTATCAGCTCGAAAGTACTTGAGCTTTGGAGAGGTAACAGCAGAGAGAGAGAGAGAGAGAGAGAGTTGCGTCCCGCTTCTCGTCTTCCTTCAAAGCTTTGCCGCTTCAGAGGAGGCGAAAGATGAGATAGAGTACGGGAAGAAGGCAATCCAAAACCATTTAACTCGCGTCCTTCGTCAGTATTTTCCCTCAGCAAAGGATAGAACGGTATAATTCGTGAAGTTGTGAGCTTTTAATACAGAGAGAGAGAGAGAGAGAGAGAGAGAGATAGAGACGGGAATGATCGCTGTGCGTTAATGAGGAGGTCAAGCGGACTGAACCTTTTTAGATTTCTTCCGCGCGCGTCGCCGGTTTCCTTATTCGGCTTCAGAGCCGAACCCAGATGAAATCGGAATAGAGAATGGCGAGCGAGTAAGCACGAACTGGCTCGGCCGGGTGCCACCTGTCAGCCTCGCTGGGATGGGTCCCAGTGCCATGGAGGCGCTGTAGCGAACGCTCCTGTCATTATAAATAGCGGCAAGGAGGAGAGGTGTTGTAGGAGAGGTTGGAATAGAGGGGATGGATTCGGTCGGTGAGCGAGATGTTTCTGAGGTCCAGAGAAGGAAGAAGCGTTTCTACCGGCACACATCCCAGCAGATTCAGGAGCTCGAAGCGTACGCTCTCGATCTCTTTTTGCATTGTTTTCTCCTCTGATCTGGCTGCTTTTTCGTGGCCTGCATCGGTTGAATGCTTTTGGGTTGGTCAGGATGTTTAAGGTGTGTCCACACCCGGACGAGAAGCAACGGATGAAGCTGAGCCGAGATCTGGGGCTGGAGCCCCGGCAGATCAAGTTCTGGTTCCAGAACAGGAGGACCCTGATGAAGGCAACCTTTCCATTCCCCTTCTTCTCCATGATTTTACAGTGGGGTGATCTTTCTCGTTGATTAAATCTTGATCTTTCTTTGCAGACACAGCACGAGAGGTCGGACAACTGCTCACTGCGGGCTGAGAACGACAAGATACGGTGCGAGAACATCACCATGGAAGAGGCTCTCAAGAGAGCCGTCTGCTTGTCCTGCGGCGCCGGCCCGCCTCCCGACAACCCCTTCTTCGACGAGCAGAAGCTGCGGATGGAGAATACACGCCTGAAGGAAGAGGTACTTGAGCTGCTGCCTTACGATGGGATCTTGTCATCGCATGTTCCTGTGTAGACTTTGGCTTTCGAAAGTGGCAGTCGAGTAATCCTTCGTCTGATAGTAAATTTTAGATTACGATAAGCTCTACTTCGATGTTAAATTCATATTTATTTATTTTAATGAACTCAATTTTGTTAATTAATGCTAGGATGAAAGAACTATGAGGGTAATGAAATATTAGCATAAATCACCTTTCTTTGCTCTTGGGATTAATGAGGTCGAATTATTAACTACTTTGATTATAGTTTTTCACTGTCATTTAATGTCTCCGACATTTAACATCAGAATCCTTCCACCGCTTATTCGCATAAAACTTGTTTTGCTTCATGTAATTAAAGGGAGAGGTTATGCTAATGTGATTAATTTGGTCTCCCTGTGCCGGAAACTATCGCAGCATTTCATCTAACTACAAACCAACGCGTGATCTGTACTCGAGCCACTGTTGGTTTTGATTAGAACTCTGACACGTTCATTAATTTCTCTTTATTCCCAAAAGAAACATTTTTTTTTTGGGGTTAAACCGGGATCTAATATTCTTCGCATTGCTTGGCAAATTCCAAACTATTCAGGTTTTTCTTTTCTTTTCTTTTCTTTTTGTTTTCATGTGAATTATTTTATTTGTTTATCCTATCCTGGAATTGTTAGACACACACACACACACACACGTAAAGGGAATGAAAATTTTGATGCTAATGTCCTGCTGCAGGTAGATCGCCTCTCAGAAATTGCATCGAGGTACTTAGGCAGGCCTATCACTCAACTTCCTTCGAGTCAGCGACTATCGGTCTCACAACCTGAAGTGTCCGTAGGAACTTACTATAATCCAGGGATTAGCTCTTCCCTTGATCTCGGCCTCTTGTGCCAGAGTTCCTCTTCTATTTTATCGAACCCTTCTCCCACAACTATTTCTGATCTCGAGAAACCTATTATGATGGACATGGCCTCTGCTGCCTTGGAGGAAGTGGTCAAGTTGATTCAGACCAATGAACCCCTCTGGCTGAAGTCAGCAAGTATGGGGACAGAGGTCCTTCAATCTGAAACCTACGAGAGGATCTTTCAGAGACCGAGTCAGCAGCAGTTCAAGTTCTCAGATACGCGAACCGAGGCATCGAGGGACTCATCTTTAGTGATCATGGACGCAGTCACACTGGTTGATATGTTCATGGATTCTGTAAGCATTAGCCTTGCTTTAAATGACAACTTTTTTTTCTTCTTCTTCTTCTTCCTTTATCATGTTTCGATTGCGTCGGATTCGGTTTAATCGCAGAGCAAGTGGATGGAGTTATTTCCGACCATAGTTTCCAATTCAAGGACCATCGATGTTCTTGCTTCTGGAATGTCAGGAACGAGGAGCGGATCTCTACTATTGGTAATGATATGTTCTTTTGTACCTTCGATCGATACAAAGCTACTGATTTTTCTCGTCTATATTGATCTAACCCAAAGGTATGTAGATGTATGAGGAACTGCAGGTTCTGTCGCCGGTTGTTCCTACACGGCATTTCTGCTTCCTACGATATTGTCAGCAAATCGATCCTTGTTTATGGGTGATAGCTGATGTTTCGGTCAACTATCCTATGGACAGTCGTCATCTCCCTTCTCCCCTGTCGTGCAAGCTTCCATCTGGCTGCTTGATTGAGGCTATGCCCAATGGATACTCTAAGGTGATCGGTATCCAATTCTGTAGATGATACTCTCGAGATTGCTGTATCTTATTTAGTTAACAGGATGTTCTTGGTATCTTCGATGTAGATAAGTTGGGTCGAGCACGTACAGTTCCAAGAGAAGAACACAATCCATCGACTCTTCCGAGATCTAGTAAACAGTGGAACTTCTTTTGGCGCAAATCGATGGCTCACCACTCTACAGAGAATGTCTCAGAGGTTTGCGTGCCTGATGTCAGCTGGACTTTCTACCAGGGACATTGCAGGAGGTAATGGCTAACCGCTTGAAATGCATGGAAGCACTTTGACCGACTGGTTTATACGCTATTTGACTGTGAATTCAACTGTGGGTATCAGCGGTTCCCTCGGTCGAAGCTAAGAAGAGCATGATGAAGCTTGCCCACAGATTGGTGATGGACTTCTGTGCCAGTTTTAGTGCTTCTGTGGGGAATAAATGGACCATGCTGTCCGGGATAAATGATGATCTCCGAGTCACTCTTCACAGAACAGATTCCTCCCTGCCTCATGGTGTTGTCCTCAGTGCAGCTACATCAATATGGCTACCATTGCCCAGGGACAGAGTCTTTAGTTTCTTGAAGGATGAACAAAACCGACCTCAGGTCGCTCTGCAACTTCATGAGACATCGATCGTAGCTTGTCTCTCTTGTAATCAATCACTTATGACATCTAACTTGCTGTTTATATGATTGCTTTCAGTGGGACGTGTTCTCGATCGGAAACAATCTGCAAAAGGTTGCTCACATTACAAACGGTTCAGATCAAGGAAACGCAATCTCTATCCTTCGTGTAAGTTCTTAATCGTCTCCTTTCCTTATAGATATCAGGTAGTGTGTCATCACATTACGGAAATCATTCATTACTGTTCTTCTTCAATTTGCATCAAGCGTGAATTACTTCATTTCAGTTATGATCACTTTGATAGTTTTCTTTGTTTGATGGTGAACAACAGGGATTAAACTACACTCACAACATGTTGATACTCCAGGAGAGCTGCACTGATGCATCTGGCTCGGTCGTGGTGTATTCTCCTATTGATCTACCGGCCATGAACACTATCATGAGTGGTGAGGATCCATCCTACATACACATCTTGCCGTCGGGCTTCACCATACTACCTGATGGCAGATTCGGTGTGGGAGGAGGAGCTTCAACCAGCTCTTGTCCAACGGGAAGGCCTTCAGGGTCGCTGGTTACTGTTGCATTCCAAATGCTGATGAGCAGCTCTCCAGGTGCTAAACTGAGCTTTGAGTCAATAGCCACAGTGAACAACTCGATAAGCAATACGATTCATCAAATAAAGGCTGCCTTGAGCTGCCCCAGCGTCTAATAATCTGAAGACCATTAAGATCTCCCTCCTCTCTCTAAAATTTCCAGTGGCTGCTTCAAGTTTTGATGAGATGGGGAGGTCATCTTGTTGTGGCATTCGGAAGAAGATTAAAGCGGTCTTGTTTTGTTGGTTGGTCGTCAATACTTCCGTCAGCATGGAAGCTGCTGCTGCTGCTGTTAGTCTCGGGACAACTCCGGTCTTCGTGTCAAAGAAACCAATCAAGTGCTTACATTTAGAAGCTAAGCACTTGAAGGAGTCAAGAACGCACCATACCTTCTCTCTCTTCCTCTGTTGTCAAAGCTGTAGGCTTTTTCTTTTCCTGTGTCCCATCTTTTCCATTCTTCGTGCAGCAAGGGGGTGTAGGTTCGGGTATTGACTTCTGTCTATGAACTTTCATGTATCAATAAGCAAATCTTCTCCAAACTGACTTGTTCTGAAATTGAGAAGCATTTCCACATCTCAAATCTTTGGCACGATGAGCAGGAAACAGCAGATGCAGATGCCGCACCCGGAAATTGATCGGGAGCTTCAGGTGACAAGATGGTGTTGATGCTGCAGAAAATCAATAAAGTCCCTGACAGACATATACTTGACGTGGGACATCAGACATAACTCTGCATTGGTTCTTCTTCGTGATGCCACTTCCAGATGCGGTTTTCTAATGCATTAAAACGAAAAGTAAATATGCTATACCTACTCGGTCAGCTTTGATCCTCTGGTGTTGTTCCTACCAAGAACTGTCTACTTGCTAGACAAATTAACCTGTCGCTCGTGGCCTCAGCACTATTTCAGCCAACTAGAGCTTTTAATCCTCTCTGCAACCATCCTTCTTCATCCCTCTCGTTCATTCATCAGAAGCTTTTTATAATTAATCTTCTCCCTCCCCCCCCCCCCCCTCGTCTCTCTCAAGTAACATAAACTAAGTTAATATCATTTATGATGGCTACAGGGATCTTTCATTTTCAACGAATTATAAGAAAAGATCTTAGTATTGAGAAATTTTCTCGAAATGCGCTAATTCTTAAAAATTATCAAAGTATTTTTTTCATGAATAATAATTTTGCCCTTATGCTTCAATTCTGGGCTCCATTGTTAATAGTCAAGCCTTAGCCAATTGTACTACGGGTGAGAGTGAGATGGGACAAGCTCGACAAAGACCAATGGGGTTTCACAAAGATAAGAGCAAGTTCAACGAGAGTTAGCGGGATTCATAAAGACAAAAGTGGCTCCAACACGTAAATGAGAGGGGAGGTAGGGTAACAATGTTGGTTGTCCATGATGTGGGCAAGGACGCTAAAGGCAATGCACCAGTTCAATAGGGGCAATGCAGGCAAGCAAGAGCGATAACGCTGGCTACTTATATTGCGAGCGAGAACGATGAAAACAAAACACACGATAAGGCAAGGACAAGTTCAATGAGGGTTAACGAAATTCATACAGACAAAAGTAGCTTCAACGAGTAGACGAGAGGGGAGATAGGGCAATAGTATTGGTTGTTTGTAATGTGGGTGAAGACGCTCAAGGTAAGGCATTGGTTCAATAGGGGCAATACAAGGAGGTGAGGGCGACAATGCTAGCTGCTTACATCGCAAGCAAGAACGACGAGTACAAAACACACAAGAAAGGATCCAATAAAAATCAATAGAAATAAGGATGGTATAAGGAGACAAGAGCGTGGATAGAGATGATGATATATTTAATAAAGATACGTGTACAAGAGTGGTAAAAAGTTTTGGAAATGGGTGCTTCAAAAATTCTCAAAATTTGAGATTTTATTCGAAAATTTGCTCATTAATTTTTCGCTTAATTTATTTTGAGATAATATTTATAAAAAATGGATGTCCAAATCAGAATCGGGCTGGGTTCGAGTACCTAAATGGGCTCGAGATGATTCGTTGGAGCCATGTACGAGTATTAACCGGTCTGACGCCCGAGCCGCGTTATCGAGCCGGCTGTCTAGGTCCGGTTTGGGCTGGGCAAGGCCACTGGTTGCAGCGCGATGGACCGGTTCATTGAAGCGACCGATAATAAATTAGGCGTGGTTTCGTTCGGGTTCGGAACAGAAGTTGCGGTAGCGGCCGATGGAGTTCGGGATCTTAAGTTTGTAGTTGGCTAGGGCTCCTCCTGCACTCGCCTGCACCTCTCGCCGGCCCCGGCAACGGCGGCGCGTGGATCTCCGGCGGCCCCCTTGGCCTCCGCGGTTCAAAGTTTGTCCTGCCGGTACGCCCACCTCCTTCCCCCCTTTCTCTATCTCTAACGATCGTCTTGCCGTGCAACTTCTTTATGTGAGGCTGGGGTGTCGCCGAGGTAGAGAATGGAGAGGGTGAGTGGAAGATTCGAGA
Organism: Musa acuminata AAA Group; assembly: GCF_036884655.1. NCBI lineage: Eukaryota > Viridiplantae > Streptophyta > Magnoliopsida > Zingiberales > Musaceae > Musa > Musa acuminata. The sequence continues at coordinate 28,201,538 of NC_088358.1, read as the reverse complement.
GGGGATGTTACCACGATTTCTCTGGCATCATCTCTTGCTTTTCCACTCTAATCCGCGTCAGTATGAATCTTTTTTGTTTCTTTACCATTGAAATGTTTTCTTTTGTTGTTTGTTTCTTCGTTTTAAGGGGAAGCGGTTCTTCTCGTACTAGTCGAATCTTTTTACCGACACCTATCACCGATATTTTTTTTCTTTTTTCCTCTAATGTTTCTCATGTTCTATATGGGTGCTGAATTTCGTAGTTCTCGCTAAAGGTTGATATCATTGACGGCCTCAGCAACCTATCAGAAAAGAAAAAGACACAGTGCTCATCCAAGCATAAGCAAAACAATTATTTTTATCTCATGTTGAAATGGGTCCTTAATATGTTCAACTATCATTTGGGCATCATTTTCTGTGTATTTTGTTAACTATAGAGAAAGTATCTTCTCTAATATATTATTATCCGATTTATGTATTATGTGTATATTCCCTGCAAACACACCCAATCAGTAATCTATAGACATTCTAAGTAGTTAGGAGGATATATAAAGTGCTGCATTAAATTTAGAGCCAGGCATTCACAGGGAATGACTGGTGATGTAGATTAGTGAAACCTCTGAATGGTTGGATCAGGGATTTTTATGATGACGGTTGACCTTGTTAAATGCTCTTTCATGGAGTTTTGGTTACCATTTTGCATCTCTCGGCAACATGTCTTCTGAGATGTGTGAGGCTTATATGTTTCTCGGTTTCTGAAGTGGCTTATGTCAATTGTGAACTGTCCAGGTCTGTGCAGTTCCTTTGATTATGGATGAATATTTTGTTGGCTCCTAAGTAATAGCCCGGGATAGGGTTATCAAAGTGAAAGCTGTGGACAATTTTTTTCTTGGTAAACTATAAGCATCTGGAGGTTTTTTTTTTTCATTTGTCCAGAGTTGTTATAGTTCATTTGTGCATTGGGATTAATTTGGGAGGCAATAATCAATTTATACATCAGTTAGTTTGACACACAAATTCTGTGTGTGGACAGGTTTATCTTCTATTGTGCCAATGTATATTTTAGTGTTCGCATCGACATTGACTACCTTTTATCCACTGATTCCTTCAAAGGTTAATACCATTTTGCATCAGTTTTGCAACAAATTCAATATTGCACATGTATTATCATGAACTGTCTCACTCTTCATAGTTGTTGACCAATTGAATTATCGTTATCAATATTGCACGTGTATTATTGTTATCAATTGCATGTTGCTATTTTTCATAGTTATTGACCAAGAAGGAACAAAATGGGTGGATAAATAACATGTGGACTTTTTGCTCTTTATTGTCTTATCTATGAAATCTTGGTAGCTGGTTCCCTTCTTTGTTATTCTGCTCAAAGTTGTGTTGATTGCTTTAAATTTTTTCGGTATGATAATTTTTCAGGTCCATGGAGACTACCTCAAGTGAGGATGAGGAATCACTTAAAGATAACAATGTGGACCTCAATGATGACAACATTGAACATCACATGGCATTTGATGTCAGCAATCAGTTGGCTGATGCAGGGAATCTCTTTTCCTCCCATCAACAGAACTCAGAGAATTCTGAGCCTTTTGTTGGTATGGAATTCGAATCAGAAGAGTCTGCAAAGTTGTTCTATATGGCATATGCTAGTCGTGTGGGGTTCTCTGTACGTATCAGCAAGTCTCGGCGTTCAAGAAATGATGAGTCCATCATTATGCGACGATTCGTGTGTTCCAAAGAGGGCTTCCATTTAAGAAAAGGGAAATTTGATGATGGTAAGAAGAAGAGAAAGCGTGCAACTATTAGAGAAGGTTGCAATGCTATGATTGAAGTAATACAAAAATACTATGGCAGATGGGTGGTTACTAAGCTTGTGAAGGAGCACAATCATGTGGTGGCAGCACCCAGTAGGGTCCTTTATGTTGCACCAGAGGCATATGGTAATGCAGATCCTTACCTGGGCATGGAGTTCCCATCACATGAAGCTGCACAGACATTCTATTATGCCTATGCTAGTCGTGTTGGATTTGATGTCCGAATCAGACTATCTCGTCGCTCAACAAGGGATGAAACCTTTGTTATGCGTCGTTTCGTGTGTACTAAAGAGGGTTTTACTCCACATGAAGACAGTTATGATGAGAGCAAGAAAAAGAGAAACCGGACTCCTACACGAGAAGGTTGCAAGGCCATGTTTGAGGTAATTAAAAAAGATTATGGTAAATGGATTGTTTCAAAGCTTATTTTGGAGCACACTCATGATCTGGCAGTTGCACCAAGCAAAGTGCATTATATCCAATCCGATAGTGAAGTAGTCGTCCTTGCTAAAAGTGGTGCACTTAATCGTGAAAAGTCAGTAACTCCTAATACAAAAACACATCTTGGAAAATTTGGGGACTTAAGCAATATTCCCTCAAGTGACAATGACTTTATGACTGAGGCAAGAGACATAAGCCCGACTGTCTTTGGTTTGGAAGACACTCAAAGTCTTTTGGAGTATTTCAAAAGGACGCAAGCTGAAAATCCCACATTCTACTATGCGTTTCAAGTTGACAAAAACAATTGTCTGTCCCATGCATTCTGGGCTGATGCAAAAGCTAAGATGGCCTACTATTGTTTTGGTGATGCTGTGACAGTTGACACATCATTTAAGGAGAATAAGAACATGGTTCCATTTGTTATGTTCACCGGTGTGAATCATCATTTGCAGTCTGTAAATTTTGGATTCGCCTTGCTTACTGATGAATCAGAAGCTTCATTTGTTTGGCTTCTGGAAAACTGGATCATAGCAATGTGTGGACGCCATCCAGTTTCTCTTAGCACTGACTATCATGAGGCTATTGGATCAGCGATTTCTAGGGTGTTCCCTGAGACACGTCACAGATTTTGCAAACGGCATGTATTAAATAAATGCAATGAAAGATTGTCCGATGTTTATGTGACACGTAATACTTTCAAACAGGAGTTTGAAAAGTGTTTAGATAAGTCTGAAACAACTGATATATTTGAGTCGAATTGGATGGTTATCCTTGAGAAGTATGACCTTGGTGATAACTCATGGCTAAAATTTTTGTTTAGCATTCGACAAAAATGGGTCCCTGTTTATCTGAAAGATGCATTTACAGCAGAAATTTCAGCAAGTCAAAAACCTGAAAGCCTGATCAGTTTTTTTGAGAAGTACTTCAATACAAAAACATCTTTGTTAGTGCTTGCTTCTTTGCTTGAACAAGCAATGACAGGTTGGTATGAAAGGGAGGCCTTAGAAGATTTAGCTACATCTTATACCCGACCAATTTTGAGAACTCCATCCAACATGTTGAAACAAGTAGCAGACATATATACACGAACAATATTCGATGTATTTCAGGAGGAATTTGTTGAATCACTAGGTTATTTTGTCGAGAAAATTGAGGATGGCTTAGTTAGCAAGTATAGTGTTACGAAAGATGAGGATGTCTCTACAACATTTATTGTGACTTATGATTTCTCAAACAAAAGAACAAACTGTAGCTGCTGCAAGTTTGAGACAGCTGGTATCTTGTGTAGGCATATATTGAGGGTCTTTTTAACAGTTGATGTTCGTGCACTTCCAGACTGTTACATATTGAAGAGGTGGACAAAAGATGCCAAGAATGGCTTTGTATTGGACGAGTGTGTTCGGTACAATGAACTTTATCGTGATGCTGTGAAATATGCAAAGGAGGGTTCAACCTCTGAAGACGTTTATACAGTAGCAAAGAGTGCACTTCAGATAGGTTTCGCCCAGGTATTGGCTGCAAAGAAGAGTATTGTCAGTCAATGTACAATGTGAGGAGGGCTGTCTTCTAGTCATGAAGTGGAGCCATATGAAACTGCTGCAGCCCTGGCATACTTGTATTATTAGGTCTAGAATTTTAATTTGAAGTTATTTATCTAATTTTGCTTTCTCTGATCTTTTATCTCTTCCTTAGCCTATTTCCTTACAGATGCCTGTACATAACCTGTTTCTAGAAGTACTGATATTTGTCTCTGAAACCATCCCTGTTTTCCTTTTTCCATTTGTTTCTTTTGTTCAGAAGGAAGTGCTGATCTTTAAATTGACTTTCTTTTTAAATTGTGCATTATCAGCAATATTTGTATATTATTTTATTCCTTAATGTCTATTAGCAAGAAATTATAGCCTTGTTTTCTTCATATGTTATCTGTTTCGTGATGTAACTGCTGCTTGAGAATCTAGTGTTATAATACTTCATGACAAAGGACAAGAGTCATTATATCTAATAATATGATCTAAAGGTTCTTTTAAGCAAGAGATCAAGGACAGAAGAATTCATGTTGCTGCACACAAGTAAACAAAAAAAAAGAAAGAAAAGGGAAGAGAAGGGAAGGGGAGGGGGTGGGGGGGTGGGGGGTTTGGGCGCGGGCACGGGCACGGGGCATACTCAGTGCATGATGTTCCCACCAATGTGGGGTCTGGGTGAGCGTCCTTATCGTTGATGTGCACAAACAGTTGAGAAATATGACTTGTTGCTATTGCAGACCATGTAAGAAGCAGTAGTCACATTACTTTGAATATTCAAGAGACCTGGGATTTTTCTTTTATTTTTACATTCATTTGATTGCTACAAGTGATTTGCTCTCTCTCTGTACTTCTAATTTGATTGTTTGTTTGTTCATATCCCATGAAGCAAGCCAGTTTAGAACTGCTAAATAATCTCCATATATTTTTTAGCTTGGTTCCCCAACCTCTGCTCATTTTTACTTGGAATCTGGATTAAACTCCCTGCAACATTTGGAGTATTTTCTTATTAGTGTTCACCTTAAGTTTTCTGCTAAATTATTGCACTTTATTTTAACCTGGACTTTTAAGGATCCTCAATAATGTTTTTGTCTTGTTGAAAAAGAGACTGTAATTTTTCATTTTTTGTGCTAGCTTTTTGGCTTGGTCAAAGAATCATAATGTAATAATTTATAGTCATGTGTTTTTTATTATAAGTTGAATTGTAGCAGATATAAGATCTTAAATTAAAAGGGACAACAATTGTTATTTGCAACTGTATGAATATTAACATGCTTCTAATGAAAATTAGGTGTGAATTATATTTATACTTAAGTTGCTTGGAAATTGATGGTACTAATTGACTTTTTCATTATTCTTAATAGAAAAGCATTTTAGGCTTGGGGTTCTCTGTTTTAATATCTTTGTAGTTTGGAAATGGAACCTGCAGCTTGGATGTTTCTATTTCGCATGGTAATCGACTTGGAAATAATGTAAGAAGTTGATCAATTATTCCTTGGAGCCTGCTCAACTAAAATGCTGTACAGGAACCCAATTTTCATGAAAATATCTTATGTTATGTTGGCATTTTAATTTTTGATTATATCTTGCCACAGTTTAATGCATCCAGGATATCAAGTGACTTTTGTTTCATCTTTCTATTATGGAAAGACATCCATGTGTTGCGTGAAGAAGATGATCTGAACCTGGAGCCATCATGTTTGCTTAATATGATATTCTTGTGAGGATTTTCTGTTTTCAATTGTAGACTGATGCTTTACCAAAGCCACAAGTACAGCTATAGATTGTTCTTGCATAAACAACAAATGATATGTAGGTAAGTTTTCTTTTTTTCGGATTTATTGGGAAGGCATGTGACATTTTTAAAGATAAAGCTACCTGTAAGCCTGTAACTGAGTAAAATGCTTACAGTTTCATTTGTCATTCTGCCTGACAGTTGATATGTTTTCATAATGACTATGAATGCACACCTGGATTGCATGTAGTCAAATTGATAAGTTCTTAATTAACTCTGAAAGGAATATTTTATGAAATAGAACTCTTCATGATCTGTTTAAAATTGTTGTGCTTTTGTATATGATTATTTTTTTATTACTCGGGTTCATGTTTTAAACAGTTAAGAAGTTGGTAAAAAGTCATGATATGGCTCATTTTTCTTCTACGAATTTAATTTGTATTCCTCATTCTTGCTGTAATCTTCTGCATCTTCCATTACCCACTTCAGTTTTGTCATAGAAAACTGTTTTGATTGCACGATTCAGCTCAACTATGATGATGATGTGTTCATTTACTCATCGAGTGTTACTATTGTGGCCAGATTAATATCTATCCTTCTCCGAGAATGTTATCAGATTGTAAAATGACACTCTTTGTAGTTTTCTGTCTAATGCCATGGTTTGATAAGTATAATAAGAATTATAATAGATAAAGAATTTTTTGTTATAAGTTATTAGTTCTTTTATTAGTTTGATTACTTTAGCCCTTGCCGTGCAGTCATACCCTTTGATAGTTTCACTATGTGCTCATCTTTCCTATATGATTTTTTATATAGATAATATCTGGTACAAACCGATTGCTGATGTTTAATTTGAAGTTTAGGACTGTTTGATGGATATTTAAAAAAAGATGAGCCTCAGAATGCCCTTAATTTTTGAACCTTGAAGCTGCTTGTGCTAATATGCACATGACTAGAACCAATATTCCACGCGTCTAGGGGCTTTGGTGGAAAGCACTGAAACTTCAATTTGGTGTAGTGCTTTATTGATATTTGGTTCATTGTGCAGCTAGTAACAGATAAAATTGGAATTCTGCCAAGTCCTGGATACTGGATGTCGATGTGATTATTTTTGCTGAATTAGTGGCTGAAGACTAAAAATCTTGGTTTCTTTTCCTCATCATTGTCCTTTTTTCTGCCATGTGTGTAATAGCAGTGTCCATGCTGTCAACTAGTTCATGATGATATTAGATTGAAATCTTTTTTCTGCCATGTGCAATAGTGGTGCCCATGCTGTCAAACTAGTTCATGATGGAATTAACTTGAGATCAGCTTCAATTGATCTCAACCTGTTCATAAAGGCTTAAGCCACCTGAAACTTTGGTCGTTGCATTGATGTGGATCAGAGTCTGCTTTATGATCAAAGTCTTGTTTTTGTGGCATATAAGTTTGATAGTGGAGGGAATTAGTTTAACTTGATTTTTATTGAATTTATGATTCAGCAATGGTCGCAAAAATCATTCACAACAATGTTCCCTTGCCTGATGGTTTTCATGAAGTTGGCTAAATCTTGCTTTACATGTATGTACAGGGCCAAAGAAGAAGCTGATACCAGGCAACAGAGTGCCCTAATTCTGCAGGTTCACTTTTGGATGGATGTCCTTGAGAAATTATTTCTGGCATTTCAGAGTATTTAACAGGGAATAATTTGAAGCATAAGCATAAGCATAAGCATACCAACAAAAGCTAGGAAACACTGCAGGCTTTCATATTGTTTGTGTCAGAAAGCCCAGGAATCTCACGTCGCCTCTGAGTAATGTGGTAGCTTGGTGAAGCTAGATGAGTTCTGATACATGGTTTGCTGCTCCTTGAGGAACAAAGATGAAGCCATCGGCAAAGGTTCCATGGCTTCTTGGCTTTTGCCTTCAACAAGATGCAGGGATCACATGGTGCGTGTTTGGTTCCTTGTGTTCTTTTGCAAGTGAAGGTTTGCCACGAGGCAAGAGAAAACCCACCATAAGCTCTGCCTGCCATACTCTATGAATTATTTGCTTGCCATTACTTAAAAAGGGGTGAAGGAGAGCACATAAATTATATGGAGCAATGTTCCACAAGGAACATCCTTTTTGAGAACACCATAACCCTTTTTCTTTCACTCCACAGAGCACCTTGGTTTGTCTTTGCTGAACATGCACAAGCTTTTGTGTTGCTGTGGAACCTTTAATCATCAACTCTTTCCAGTGTGACACACACAAACACTCCATGAGACACTTCTCACATCACTTTTTGTTCCATCTTTTTTGTCCGTCGTGCGATGTGATCCACCACCAAGGAGTGAGAAGGATGGTGGCACATGGAATGGGGACTCGTTCCTAAAGGGACTTGTCAGCCAGAAGAGGTCAGGGAGAGGTACCGAAAGCATGGCAAAGGGAGAAAAAGGAAGAGGAGGAACCCTCCGTTCATAACATTTAGATTCCTTTTGACTCATTATTAGCGATCACTACTCACCATATCATTATGGAGCAGTGAATTATACACTGTGAAAGACTGTAAACGTCAACGGAATGGGAAAAAGCTCTCTCTCTCTCTCTCTCTCTCTCTATCGCTCGCTCTCATTTTCAATCACTAATTGGTGGCTCACCGATGATTAATAATTAAGTTAAATAATTCCGCATGTAAGCTTACCATGTGAATATTCAAAATAAATGTCTATTATTTTGAATGCTATTTGTTTTCTTCCACATCTTATAAATATTAGTTCTGATCCCCTCATCCATCCACTACAAAGTACAAGGTGAAAGGTGGCGTTGAGATTATAATATTACCTGAGCTTATGATAGGTTGCACACGAGTTTTTCCATTTAGAGAGAGAGAGAGAGAGAGAGAGAGAGAGATTTGTGCAAGTGCGTGACGGCCGGCACGCCAAATTATGGAAAGAAGTAAACTCTCACGTGCGTTTCTCGTCTTATTCCTCGCAATATATGTTAGGCTTCATTAAGTCTTCAATCTACGCAATTCTTTAATCCTTCCTATACACACATTCAAATACATCATTTCTTGTGTTCTCTAAATTGGATAATCAGATTATCTGATGTTATCGATATTTGATGCGCAATAAGTCGAACCAAAAATGTTATCGATTTGATACTACAGTCCCCCGTCGTGTAACAGGGTTTCCCGCTGCAGCGGGAGGACGAAGGCGGTGCGGATGAACAGCGGCGGAGAGAAAGACGAGAGGTGAAAGGAAACATGGAGCGCGCGCGCCCGCGCACACACACGGACGATTCCTTCTCTTTTGGCAGGTTGGGGACGAAGTGGAAGATGGCGTTTGTGTGCGGTTTGACCACCCTTTTTTTTACCTGAAGGAGGCGATGATGGTGATGGTGATGATCGTCGCTTTAAATCAAATCGGTCAGTGGGATGTCTCCAACCCCCTCTCTCTCTCTCTCTCTCTCTCTCTCTCTTCGGTTCACCACTCTCTTTCCCGTACTTCTCGACACCTCGGTCTTCCTCCACCACCCTCTTGTTGTTTCATGGAATCAAGAACCCCTTAATTCTTGACATCCTGTTACGTTGATTCTTCCTCAAGATTGTTAATGATGGGATGATCCATTGGAAGGGAAAGTGTCGAAAAATTCTCGCCGAATTAAGTCGATTAAACATACGTGCTCGACATCCTTGGCAATGTAACCACTAACATGGGGACTAATCATCGCCCATGATGATTAATTAGGTGAAGATTCGAGCCCTACACTTCTCCTCGTTGGCAACAACGCATGTGCCTTTCTTGAGGCTGTGTTGCAAAGGAGAGAAAAAGGAAGGAAGGTGTGCGTTATAATGGGGGAATACAGCACATGAGATCCTGAAAGAAGCTTAGTTTAGCGAGTGATGATTAGGTTTTGAACTCCAAGTTAGCCTTTCCATGGAATATGGCCTGCAACAGTCATCTTCACATGTGCGAAGAATCTTCCTCACGTCATCTCACCATTCCTTCCGTCAAGCGTGCAGAGGCTGAGCCTCTTTTCCCTTGTCAAAGTTGGATATGATTCCAACACATGGTTCGATCTCTCAGAAAGATAAAAGAAACGAAACCCATAACTCAGCTTGGCCAAGAACTATGTGAAGTCTGTACAACCATATTAGCTAAGAGATGCTTCCTTCTCTTGAAAGGAAATGTGGAAGAAGGTTTACTGCATAGGGTTTGACTGCTTGAAGTTGGGACAGGAAGAAAGCCTTCGGTGAATGTGAGTTGTCGGCTTAAGCATTCATCCATGCTTTGCGGGAATGAAAGGGTGAGTGAAGGAAAGGGAGGGGTCAGAAGTGCATTCATTCATGCAAAATGCTGATGGGAATTGTAATGATGAAATGAAATCATGTATGTTTTTGTTTCTTTGTGAGTATGTTTGTTCTCTGTCACCACCCAACCCTCTCTGGTGGGTTCAAGGAGTGTGACCTGTTCAGAAGTTCTTTCTCCTTCCTCTTTCATCCCCTCATCTCTCTCTCTCTCTCTCTCTCTCTCTCTCTCTCTCTCTCTCTCTCTCTCTCTCTCTCGAGTTTCTCAAGCCTCTCCTTCCTAGCACATTCATGGAGTAAACCCCCTGTGAGAAAGCTGCCGGAGCTGAAGAACACAGCAAGTGGGAGAGGAAGAGAGATCCCTGTTCTCTCTTTATTTGCTTTCTCAAGCCTTTTCTTTCATTCCCCTTCCCCACTATACCTTCTTTTCTCTATCATGAGCTATTACGACAAACACCAAACCCTTACTTAGATCCCAAAGGTAAGCAAAAACCCATTGCAAGTCTGGAAGCAGAAGCGCAAAAAATGTTAAGCTCTCCTCAGAAAACTCCGCCGCATACTTCCATCTCTTGCTTGGAGGATGGCAGTTCCAGCAAGAGAAAAAGAAGGCCTGCAGGCACTCCAGGTACTGTGACCCTTATGCTACAACTTGTAGTCGTCATTCCTCGCACAGTTTGTGGTGATCCAACTTGCGAACACGGTGTCAGATCCTGACGCGGAGGTGGTGTCCCTGTCTCCGAGGACGTTGCTGGAGGCGGAGCGGTACGTGTGCGAGATCTGCAACCAGGGGTTCCAGAGGGACCAGAACTTGCAGATGCACCGGCGGCGGCACAAGGTGCCGTGGAAGCTGCTGAAGCGGGAGGCGGCGGCGGTGCGGAAGCGGGTGTTCGTGTGCCCGGAGCCGAGCTGCCTGCACCACGACCCGCAACACGCCCTCGGCGACCTCGTCGGCATCAAGAAGCACTTCCGGCGGAAACACAGCAACCACAAGCAGTGGGTCTGCTCCAAGTGCTCCAAGGCCTACGCCGTTCAGTCCGACTACAAGGCGCACCTCAAGACCTGCGGCACCCGCGGCCACTCCTGCGACTGCGGCCGCGTCTTCTCTCGGTACGCCCAATACTCGATCCCATCTGCTACTAATTAAACTCATCCGAAAGTTCTCGGAAAAGATCATTCTCCTTCTTTTCTTCTTTGTGGGAGATCCATCTTTGAGTTCTTTACTTACCATATATATTTTGCTCTCTCTCGACAACACTGATATCTCTATAGGGTGCTAAAACCCTCAAAAAGACTAAGACTCGAAGTTTGAGTTCTTGGTTTTAGTTCCTCACATTAATTAATGTGGTTGTGGTAGGAGTGATCTCAGAAACTCACACTAAATTCTCTAATCACGAAAACCTTACTTTAATTTCTTGGAGTTAAGATAGGGATCTTTGAGGATTTTACTTTATATACTATATATGAAGATAAAAAGATTTTGAGATTTGGTTTCTTTGGCCTCTCCATGCTTTCTGTGGGGTGTGAATTTAGGCTCATCATTTTATTGCTTCTGCACACACCTCCCAATACTTCTTGTGCTCATGAAGCTGATGATGATGATGATGTGAATGTCTGCCATACCATTCAATGCCAGCTTCTATATTCAAGAATTCAAAGCTCCTCCTCTCACAATCTTCTTCTTTGTAACGCGTAATAAATCGACTGGTTTAATGTCTTCTTCTCTAGCGTCGAAGCCATCCATCACACTTAAAAGCACTTGATGACATCGATGTCTTCTTCTTCTTCTATTGATCAACTACTGCAGAGTGGAAAGCTTCATAGAGCACCAAGATTCTTGCAATGGCGCCGGTGGCCTCTCCTGGACTGCCTCGAGCACGACTCCGTCGGCCGCTACAAATGCCAGTGCTCCGGCGCCAAACGACCACCACCGCCTTGGCCTCCTCCACAACCTCGAGCTCCAGTTACTTCCGACATCCAATACCCACCAATCTCACGCCACCTCCTCCCCTACTTCCTCTCTCACGCTCGTCTCGGACGGGGCTCAAGCCGCGGAGCTGCAGCTGTCTCTCGGCCCTCGTGAGAGCGAAACTGCACTCGCCAGCATTAGTCCCTCGTCGAAGGCAGGCTGCGAGCGCCAGGAGCAGGCAATGGCAAGCGAAGCGAGAGAACAAGCCATGAAGCAAGTCGAACTGGCGGAAAGGGAATTCGCCAACGCTAGGAGGATCCGGCAGCAGGCGCAAGCAGATCTCCAGAACGCCTACCTCTTGAGGGACCATGCAAGGAAGCAAATGAACCTACTGCTGCTCCAGATGACTTGTCATGCTTGCAGGAAGCAGTTCCAACCGAAGCCCGATTCAGCGTTCGCCGAGGTCTCACCTCCATCGGCTAGCTGTGTGTCATCGCTCATGACCGGAATCAAGCGAGACGACATTAATGTCGGTCACCACTTACCAAAGTTCTGGAGCACGTAGCCCGAATACTTTGTTCACTACATCGACGTTGGGTGATGTCTTCATGCCCAAAATAAACGTATGGGGTTGTATATTGAAATCTTTCTGTCATTCTTTTATGGTACATTTCCTTAGTTATTTGCAGGTCCGTATGAGCTCTACCGAGAGAGCAGTCATCCTTCTTTTGAGTCCAAGTTCGTCAATTTTAGCATTAGATTTTTCTTTTTGTGATTGAAGGGCATTTCAGTGCCATATAAGGATAAGAAATTTTTGTGCAGAAAGAGTTCTTAGGAGGGAAAAAATTCTGATAATTAGAGTTTGATTATTCAATAAAGAACTCTTTCTTAGGAGAATTTTTTTTTATAATTAGAGTTTGATTATTTAATAAAAAAGTACTTTATAAGAAAGAGCTCTCCGGGGAGGGGGGAAAATTATGACAATTAGAGTTTGATTATTTAATAAATATCTCATGGATTTTTATATTTTAGAGAGTAAGATTGATGAATACTTCTCTTTAGGATATCTAGAGAAGATTTTTTTTTTGAGAGAGAAAAATTATAAATTATTCAAAATTTATTTACGAGGTAAATAATGAAATTGTACTATGTACCATATGTGTTCTTTCATAAAGTATTAACCTTCTTGAAGTCTTTTATGATTCCCTAAGTGTTTAACTCGAAATATCACCGTAGACATTTCAATAAATACTTGATGTAATACAAATTACAAACATAGATTTCACAAACTTTAAATGGTTGTGCGACGAAAGATTCAATATAATCCATCGCGATCAAAAGTCTACAGAAGTGTCAGATATGTTATGGACTTAGCTGGTTTTGACTAGGCCGTGCGGCACCCTTGTATGTCTGTCTATAAATAGTCAACCTCTCTAATATCTCGTGTGGTTTCTTAAGAACTTGTATAAGAGAAATTGGGTTAGAAAAAACATTTAACTCGAATTCTCACAAGTAGACATTTTAGCAATCACTTGATATATGCAAATTATAAACAAAGATTTTACAAGTTTTAAATAGTTGTATAACAAAGGATCCAAAGTGATCTATTATAACAAAAAATCCTCAATAAGTATCGCATATCATATGTCACAGATTTAGCTGGTTTTATCTAAGTCATGCGACACCCTTACATGTTCGTCCGTAAAGAGTCAATCACTCTAAAACCTTGTATGGTTCTTTAAGGACCTACAAAAGAAAAGGTCAATTAAATGAAATATTTAATTCATAATATAAAATATAAATTGTAAGCTTTGACTGATCGGAGACTCTAGAATTGATTCCATATCTTATTGCATAATAATGTCATATATAAATATGTAATAATGTTATAAATTCAAAACCCCAAATTTTAATCCAAAATCATAAACCACGAACCTTAAATCTCATTATAATTAATTTTATAAAATAATAAAATTAATTATTTAATTTTTTGGATATAGATGAGAGTAGCGGAGTCACTTTAATATTTGAGTACTGTGAGTTATTTTAGGTTTGGAAGTCTTGTCTTCCTCGAAACAAAAGGCTTCGTGTTTCCTTACAGGGTACTATGTGCGTCGAAGTCTATGATTACGACGGTATTGTACGTTAGAGAAGACAAAGACATGTTCTTTATCTGATGTATAGATGTCACTGACATGGAAGAGTGGCAACTGGCAAAAAGCTGATGGAAGAGTATCTTTTCCCATATGAGACACAGGCATCACGTCAACACTAGTGGATCAACCTGTGTCGGCTGAGCCTTAGCCTTACAAGTATGACACAGCAACAACTCGCTGCAGTACTCAGAGCTGCTACCGGTGGGAGGTCTCTTCCCGGGACATGGTGGGTTTTACTTGTAAGAATGTTAATAGTTCTTCCCCATATGTACTGTGGTCTCTCCGAGTCTCGATCAAGCATTATGAACAGTAATATTCTTACGGGACTATCCGAGAATTGAGGACCGACCAAATTGAGTGGACAAAACACTTTGGAGATGTGTTTGCAGGAGGTCTTTTCCTTTGGACCACCGAATTATTTTATGTCCAGAAGAAGAAGCATCTAAATCATTTGGCTTCAACAACTCCATCTCCGATTCCGGAAGCACAATCATGATCTCCCACTATTTGCATGCACAATGCTTAATGATGAAAAGGAAACGACAGATCAGAGTTAGCGGATGCTTTTATTCACTATTTCATCCTACAAAATATGTACGTTGGTATGATATGATATCAACATTGAGGATGCTATTTTTGATAAATTAATAATTTTATTATAAAATAATAATTTTATTCATTGAGATAAAATATATTTATATAGATTCGAAAGAGAAAATTTTCTTGTACTCAAATCATGCACATATATCATAGTGATTGATCCTCAAATCATAAATTGATTGAGGATTAGAAATGTAAAATTATCATTTCATATTTATCTCTATCTTATCTTCTATCATACCCTCGCAAGATTGAGATTCTAACAAAGATATTAATCTTGGACTGATGCAACTGAAATATCCTTCAAGCGATAAGTTTTGTAAAAGAGTCTACTTGTTTGTCAAAAATATAAACATGAGATGTTATCACATAAATACGTAGTTGATATCTAACAACTTAATCTCTAACAAAGTGAAGGTTGATTCTAATGTATTTTATGCGAGAGTGGAATATCATGTTAGAACATACATAGGTGGTACCAATAGTATCACAATATATTATAAAAGTGGATTATGATGAAAGTGGATTATGATGTGATGATGTGATGTAACTTTGTATAATAGATTGGTGACCCGATTGAATTTTATAACGATAGTGGTGATGACTTAATATTCAACTTTAATAGTTGATCTTGAGATTGTATTGTGTTTATTGAAATTTCAACTAATCATATTTGTTCTAAGGAAGATAATATAGATTGATATATGTTCTATCATCATTGATGCATGCCCAATCAACATTAACAAAGATATGGAGATGAAGTGATAAATATTTATAAAGAATAAGTCCATGTTCAAGAGTCTCCTTAAGATATCGCATAATACATTTTAGTACATATCAATTATAATAATTTATAAAAGATAAATATTGTAAGAAACCAAATATTATTGTTACTGTATAAGATTCGTAGTATGGTTCTCATCATATAATTTGAGTGACTTAGTAGTGGAGAGTAAGGTAGTGATTTATTTAGTATTTTACATATTCGTCTTTGATAATAGATTTTAATTTTTTAAAAAAATAAAAAATTTAGAAAATATGAATATTGCTTCTGCTCCTAAAAAAATAGCTTAAGGAAAAGTTCAAAAAATATGAATATTGTTTCCACTCTTAGAAAATAGCTTAAGGTATCTAGGTTTTTTTATGGAGGATCTATCTACCAATTTCTTAAGGATTTACTTAATCTCTATAAAAGTATTATATATGATAATAATATCATTCACATAGACCAATAAATATATAATATATCTTTTTTGTTATCATATGAATAAAAAGGTATTAGATTTGGAGTTGATAAAGCTGATTGATATATAAAATGAGCCAAGATTATATACCAAGCTCTTGAAGTTCGGTAAAGTTCATAAATAGTTCCTTATAATTTATAAACATAACTTGGATATTGAGGACGGATAAGGTAAGGAGGTTGTTGCATAAAGACAGCTTTAAATAAAGCTTCTTGTAAGAAAGCATTATTAACATTTAGTTAGTGTACATGCTATTGAATCTCGGATTTTGATGATGAAACCAATTGATAGTGTTTATGGTTTGATTTACGTTTTGAGTGATACAGGAAGCTTCGATCAAGAAGTGACAATTAAAAAAATAAGAATTATGTTGGATATTTATTTTAGCCTCGAACCAAGAATGCCCTCGTGCTTAGATCTTTTAAAAAAACGAGTTTGGATGTGTTATTTTATTTGCAAAATTAAGAGATAAAAATAATATTCCTTTTGATGTGAGATGTACATAAAATACTATTGAGTGTAAAAATGTTTGTGTGTGAATTATATATTATGGAACCAATGTGAGTAATAGGGATTCCACTACCGTCATCAATGATAATGTCTTCGTTGCCTCCATAGGTGATGTGGATAAATAAGTTACATATCATAAGTAATATAACAGAAAACACCAAAGTCAATAATCAAATTACCTAGATGAGCAATCGGAGTAGTCATGATGTTTGCTTGAAGCCAGTTCAGTGTAGTAGTAAGTTTAGGTTAAGATCGATAAATTTTTACTGTGTCCAATTTTATCAAAGAATTATTAATTGTTATTATTGAAGCTATTTTCTAAGTTGTTTGGATTGAAGTTACTACCGTAGTTGGAAAGTTGATAGTGGAACAGAGGATTATGGCTCTATGTGCTACCCATGTGTCGAGGAAGTATCTTGTTCGATCCTTTATTTAAGTTTATGTTGTTTTGATTGCTCTTTCTTATGGATTTTTAATTGAATTGAGATATGATAGTTGGTCTTGCCTTCCTCTCTTCTCATTTTAGATATATTTCATAATAAATTAACTTATCATATAGTTCTTCAAATGACACTAGTGAGTCACATGCTCGAATTACTATCGTTAGTTCCTTATATTCATCTCTTAGGCTATTAAGAATATGAAAAATAACTTCTTCATCACTCAAGGGATGATATATTAAAGTCGAGTAATCTATAATTACATTTAAATTTTATGTATAATTAGTAATAGTACTTCATACTTATATTATTTTTATCAGAGTAGATAAAAGACTTAGAATACAAGTGTGAGAGCGATTAGAGAGGGTGGATTGTAATTTGGATCATACATATACTACAGTGTTATACAAAGAGATTAGAAGTACTATAAAGTCAATGATTGAGATTTGAATGATTTATAAAATAAGCCAAAGACAATTTATACAAAGAGATTTGCTAATGGGATGTGTTCTCTTAGTGTTTGGATTTTTTCTTATGGACAACTAAGAGAATTATTGATATAGCCTAATAGATCATTTTCAAAGAAGAGATTGGTAAATTATGCTTACAAGATGCATAGTTATCGTTTTTATAGAGTTTGAAAGATATTAGAGTTACTGCTTTGATTGAGATAAGTTTTATAGGTTTAGATGAAATATTATTTTCTAAAAATAAAATAATTGAGCATTAGATGTAGAAGAGGAAGACATACTAAAAATATGCTATGATCCAATAAGAAAAATTCAAAATCAACTAATGTTGAAGATCTGATCTGATAAGGGAGGATGTGATTTAACAAAAGATATCATATCTAAGAGACACAAATAGTTTTCTAATTTGACAAAGGAGATCAGATCTATGAAATTATAAATTATGGAGACCTGAGTTGGGAAGCACTAAAGATGGCTTCAGAGGCCTCATCCTCATCCGATGATTTGATTTAAAATGTGTAGAAGATGACAATATCTTCTTTCCCAAATCCCTTTACTCGATCAAAAGGTAGAAGAGATCAATAGGGAGATATATTGTTTGTCTTTAGTTATAGATCAATAAGCAACAATGCAGAAGAGATCAATAGAGAGAGATGTTGTTCGGCTTTGGTTGTAGATTAGCAAGAGGCAAGACGTAGAAGAGATCATTAGGGAGAGGTGTTATCCGCCTTCAATTGTTGATCAGTGATTTGTGAGAAAGTGAAAGTAATAATGGGATAATAAAAAAAAGAGAACGAGGAAGAGGGAATCTTGCTTGAAGTAAGAATATCTTGATACTATGAAAAATGAAAAAATTTGATATGAAAGGATGATTTCATTCCGAGAACTAATACATATTTATATAGATTTGAGAAAAAAAAAATTCAATCATATGCTATAATCATACACATATCATAGAAATTAGTAATTGATCCTTAATTCATAGATTCCTTAATTCATAGATTGATTGAGGATTACAACATGCACATAGATTGATTGAGGATTACATAGTTCATCTAAACTATTTAACTTAAAACAACTCTATTAAGCAAAATCATAAGCTATCATCATAGCTAACAAAATCTTTAGTCATGATAATGAAATTGGAAAAAAAAAAAAAACATAGCCACCAATATTTTATTATCACTATTTCATTGAGATACAAATATAAAATACATCAACGATACAATAGTCATACAACAACACTCATAATAAAACCTTTGAAACGATTTACTTTAGCTCCATCAATAATTTTCTTTTCTCTCTAACTATTTCTCCATTCTTTACTCAAAAGAACCTAAGTTTTGAAACCAAAGGGTTTCTTAACATCTCTCCCTTTTCTTTTCTTTTCTTTTTTTTTTTATTCTCGAGGTAGTGGCGAGTACGTCGATGGTATCTCTTCTCTTGCTCCTCTCCTTCGTTTTCATATCTTTTATCTACAATAAAGATTCAACTTGAGTTTTTCCAAGATCACAATAACTATAAAAGAATAAACTTAGACGTGAAAAGGATTGATAAAAGAAAAACATTCCTACCTTATAAAAAAAAACGACAAGATACGGTGTTAATGCTATTGTAGCCATCTCCTGTACATTGATAAAAATAAGTTTTGTCTCGAAGCTTTGATCCCAACTTACCCATCATGATAAGATTAGTGATGGATGGCGAACAACAAACACATTAGCACTCCGAGAAGAAAAATGAGAAAGAAGCAAGAGATTAAGAGGAGAAAGGAAAGGAACAAACGATGTGTATGGTTGTAGGTTTGTTAAGCTATTTATAGTCAAACTGAATTCATTAAGGTTCATTCCACAATCAGTTGGGATATCTTTTTGATATAGTGTTCTCATCACATCTAATATTTTTCATATCAATACAATATACATGAATCTTCCATAAACAAAGAAAAGCATATCTCAAATGAAAGCCCTGCATATATATATATATATATATATATATATATATATAGAAAAAATATCTATCTTTGATAAATTCTCACAATGCGCCGTAATTTTTAAAAATTTTCACAAAGTACTTCTTGTTTCGTAAATAATAATTTTACTTCTGACCTTCGTCGAACACACTTTCACCTTCGTCTTGTATCATCATTCTACGTTGTCTCTCCTCTCCTCTGTCCTATCAAACTTGTCATCACCTCCGTGATAAAGGTAAGCGTAAAATGATCCAATGAGGGGATGCTCTACGATAATCTCTCAAAGATATAGTTTTTTACTACGAATTGCTAAAAGATAATCTTACTTTCCCTTTTATAAGTGGTTTTGAAGTGTAGTTTGGCATAACTTTATTCCCGTATATGCATGAACTATTCTCTATTCTCAATTGCCGCAACTAAATCGATCCGATCAAGTCCCGATCCACTCGATCAAATCTATAGATCACTTTTTTGAGGCCTCTCGTGTTGGATCGTCCTTTCTAATATGTATATTGTGACTGCTTGGTTCTCCATGACTTACTACTAATGGCCGTCAAATCTATTCAGTCATTTGTTCGTTTGATTGGTCGGATCCGATCGGATATGATTGTTTTGATGTTTTCGGGTTAACGGTTCGACTTTGGATTTTTATCGGGCTTAAACGATCCATCCAGTGTGATTCATAGATGTGAGGAGATGGAAGGGTTGACCATGTGATGGCCATCCTTTATACTTTGACATTAATGAAATTTTCTCCTCCATTTTGGTCCCACCAAAAATTAAATTAGTGAAAGAGTGTGCTTGTCGTTTTTTAGCAAGAGATTTATAGCCTAACCAAATTCGTCCAAAGTTCCTCCCACAATCTGTTTGGATTCTTCTTAATATATGTATGTCATATCTCATTCCATCTAATTCTTCTTCTGCATCAATATAATAGTTAGTATTCATGAATCTTCGTCAAACAACAACAAGAAATGGGCTAAAGTCATGCATATGGATCGATCTATGGATGAATACCGGATTTAAAATCCCTCTACATTTTACCGAACAAAATTCTCAAAAGTTTGGAATGTTATTTCGACCGGTGTTTATCGATCCGACCATTGACCGACACACAAAAGGCAAGCAGCTTTAAGTCTGATGCAAGGCTTACTTTTCAATAAAACATTAATATTCTGACAGATTTTGAGCTGTCACAAAATATAACCTCGAGTTTGGATCTATTTTCTTTCTTTTTTCTATATATATTTTTGGACAGATTATTTAGCTCTGTTGTCTAAAATTTCATATATCCAATCAATATGTACGTACCTATCCGAGTTTGGATCTTTGTCTGGATTCGATTGCAAGAGTACGTGTTTTCTCTCTATTGCTGAGTAAATGATATCAAACAATTCTATATCCAATAGTCTTATCGGATTTGAGATTTGTTAATGATAACTATTGAATTCAAGTTCACAGTCATATGATATTATATCATATCACATGATATAATAAATTTTTTGTTGTTTTAAAAGTTACAAGACTCTATTCTCTTGCATGTATGAGTGATACGTATTGTTTTTCTTTTAATTTTTTATGTTCGACACTGTCCACTGGATTAATGTCTTTGGATATATTGAGGATCAATTCATTGAGCAACAAATAATTTTTCCAAACCATCAAACCGACTGTAAAAATCATGGATGAATTTTCCTCCAAATTAAATCTTGCGGATGAATGGAGAAATAAATCTCATGACCATAAATATTAATATTAGAAGTAAACTATAAAAAAGAAAAACCTGAACGAAACTACCCTCAAATGAAATGAATGGGTCAATCAATGTATACAATCTACTGCAACCATACCATCATTTTTCTATAGGAAATGGTTCATCCCAATTTGTGGAAAGTTGTTCCTGCCAACAACTATTTAGCCAATGCCACCGATTTCATTAGACATCCATGTGTGACAAAAAAAGTTGTCCGAGTCGCAGATAATGTGATACATCTTTTTGAAAATAAGAAAGATGAGCAAGGTTAAACAGACCGACTATTTCTTGAACAACTTCCCTAATCTAAGACTCACCGGCGCTGCTTCCATACTGCACACAGAACAAGACAGCATGTCGAGTGGTGCATTCTGCATGCAACCATTTCTCGAGCTGATCTGGTACCGATGAGCTACTCACACTTGATGGATCGATATATGTGGCGGACGAAAAGCAAAGCAGCACGGAAACCAACCATCCCAAGCATTAGGAAGAACCCATAACAGATGCAAGCCATGTACCCGAAAAAGAAAGATGTCTGCATAAACCCTGACATGTCTGAGCGTGCAAAGTAATAGTAAAAGCAATACCCATATACAAATAGGCCGGTTGATCCTCCGCATAGGTAAGACCTGCATCAGGAGAAGAAGATGTGCTAAATTAGACCACTTCAACGGTTGAAGTATGTATTACACCAAAGTACTTCTCATAAATATGCCTACTGTTGATTTATACCTGTGGTTTTACTTGGGCACATTTTCAAAAGGCTATATATACTCAGAGTTGACCTTGGATATCATAATTTCCTTTGTCTTACATGTATAATATGCACGTAAAAGTTGCAAGAATAAAATATATTGTTGTGTAATGTATACCAACCAGAGGCCAAAAAACTATCTAACTATATAAATAAACTCGATTATCCAGATGACTGTGTATATGTCACTAGGTAAAAGACACTGATGGACCAAGAACATCCTTGATAAGGGATGAAATATGCCAGAAATCTTTATCCTGGTAAATAAAGAGAAGGTCAGCTGAAACCTGATAACAACACATTCCATGTCTACAAATTTCACATAGTAATATTTCATTTATTAATGAAGCCAAACAATTATCTGGTAATTCAGAACAGGAACAACATAAACCCTTTTGCAGTAACAAGACTTTTGCACTAGAGAAACCCCTTTTATTGAATTTTCCATGAATAGTAACTGAGTGGAACTTTAGAGGCAAAGAAAAACAAAAACCAGCAGATATATGAGAATAATAAAAGGGAAGAAAACAGCTCCACGAAAACAATACAAGTATTAACACGTGAATGAGAGGAAAACTCATATAAGTAGAGAAATATTTCAGCTTGTCAAACATGTGAAATTGAGATCATCAGAGATACCAGAATGATAAGAATCCAACAAAGCAACTCCACATAAAAATGATGACAAATTAAGACAGAGAATGAGAAGTGTGTTGCTAAATCCATTATTCTTTTAACAAAATCAGAGAATGAAAGAAGCATATAAGTTTCGAGCTTATATTTTTGGAATTACTTAGTTTTCGGAGAATACTAATGACTAATACGATGAAATAATTTGAAGGTTAGAAACTTCTTTTCCATGCCAAGTGATGGCACTTTCACAGAGTCCTTTTTAAGCAGTTAGCAGGTGGCTGTGCAACTTGTGTATACAAGCCTGTCTGAAGCAGGAATGAGAACAGAGAATGTTGCTAATGTAATAGCATAACCTCAATCAACTCCCGATACAGACACAAAATGAAAGATTTGTGCTTTCTATTGCACTATGCAGCATGGAATATTTCTGAAAGAAAATGTGAGCATGTGCATGATTTTATGAATGCAAATGGCATGAACATTTGGCTGAGGGAGTTAAAGCGAAGAAAAGAATGGCTTACCTCCACCACCATTCATGATCTTCAGAAGCTAGCTGAAAGTAGGTCAGTGCCACAGTGATGAAAGCAGTGACAATGAGGAGGATGATGAAGACTATAAAGAGAATGCTATATATGATGTAAATCCTGTGACCCCACACACTGGCAAATATGTAGTAAAGTTCAATGTAGATTGCGCTGAAAGGCAAGAAACCAGCCATTGCCATCTGTGGAATAGTTCTCCGGTACCAGGGTAACAGTGGGATCTCTCTAGGATACTTTGTTGTACGACAAGGGGCTTGAAATTCTGTTTTACCATTCTTCCCAGCAATTCCACCCAAAACAAGCAAAGGTGAAGTGACTAGTGTCCATATGAGAACAATGACAACGATAGTCCCAAATGGTAGTGCTGCAGTAGCACTATACACAATTGCGACTGTATTAAGGAAGCAGAATGTAAGGAACAGAGGCCCACAAAAGAGGAATCCAGTCAAAAGCACATTCCTTACCTGCACATACAATAAAGGTGAAATGTACAACCCAGCAATTTACATATTCCACAAAAGCACATTCCACAAAAGAGGAATTTACATATTAATGAACATGTGTATTGCATGTTCTGAAGCATGGATTAAAAGTGCCCAATAGTAAGACGAAATCATACAGCAAAGTCTGCCACAAACAAAATGCAGGCATTGACAAATAAAAGAAGAAGAATAGAGAAACAATGCCAAGGATAATAGAAGTACCCAATTCGTCCCTTCAAGTTGACAATAGAAAGAGGATGCAGTATACCCAGCAATTCCAGAGGTGAGTGCATAGACAACCACAAGAGCAGTAAAAAGTGCCCCACGATTGTACGGGTAAAAGACCCCAACAAGTGCTAGAATAAAAATGAACACCGTACTGCACAGGTCAAAATAAGTAAATTATTTTGATTTCAAACACAATAAACTTAAATCTTCATAGAAATTTCAATATATATGTGCCAGTTAATCTACAATATCAAAACACCCTAAGAAAGAAAATTTTCAGATGGTAAGGTCAAAGTAGATTCTATTCTTCCTCAATTAATTAAGATAAACTTCATGAACACTACTCACAGGGCAAATAACTGGGTTCCGGAACCAAGACAAGCAGCCAACAGTGACTTATTCTTTGGAAACCTGAAGACATCACCATGGATATACTTCCACCCTGTCTCTTCTTGGTCCTCAGCAGACTCCTCATCATGGGCATACCTTTAACAAGAGCACAACAAACATGAACGCATAAATGGTTTTGACTCTATGAAAGACAGGAAAACAGAGCATAAGTTAATCCCCTCTAAATGAATGACTTAATATCTAGGAAATTACATAGAGTGTCTGTCAATAAATCCTTAAAACATCATAAGTTATCTACAGTACCTATCAAGCAAAACCCACAAAAACTAATACATATAATTTTTCAATACTTAGGGAATACCTACAAACAATGCTTTAGCTAATTATAATTTATTATACAATCTTTTAACTGCAATTCTTGTTTAATTCACATAATGTGAAAAAAAGAAGAGTTTGAACAGAAGCTTACTTAACAAAATCATTCTTCAGCACTCGCATGAGAATTGTGGCAAGAAATCCAGTCAAGAGAAGAACTGTGACACATGAATTTATAATTGAGAACCAATGAATCTCCAAATGATGAGGCAATGAAGAGGTCTGGGAGTATTTATTCATCCTCTTTTCAAATGGTGTGGTTGTCTCCTTCCACTTGACAGAATAAAAGAAACTCGCTTCAATATCCTTGTCCTCAGTGAGGTCTGCCAAAGAATTGGGATCTGTGTGCACAGAAATCTCAATCACATGGTCACTGTTGTAGAGGATATCAAAGTGGATATGCCTGTAGAGGTAGTACTTGTACTCGCTCAGATCCTTCCTTTCTTTGTCAACTTTTCCTATGAACCCCCAAATAGGGAGGTCATCATAATACATTTGGAAGTAGTAGTCCTTAGTGACTGCGCTCCTGAACTTGGCAACATCTTCTTTCGTGAGCTTCTTCTTGCAAAGCGGTTCAGAGTCACGATCGACGCGGAAGTCCAGCTTGTATGGGGCTTCAACAAGACGGTCCCCATTCAGAACTTCACCAAGTGCTTCTTTTTTCTCAGTTACATGCTCTGTTTACAACATGAGGATAAAATCAACAGAGACAAATGTAGAACAGCATGAATGAGATGGATAGGTAAACTCCAAAACCCGGATACCAACCTGGAACACAGAAGGGCAGATCAAAGTACCGATATGTCTCGCTACAATGAAATAAAATCAACATAAGCATAAGGTCTAAAGAAAACAATAAGCAAAAAGGATTGAGTTTAATAACTCATGCATCTAGAAGTGTCTCAAGGCTGTAATAAAGCATCCTTCATTCTGCAGACGATACGATCCCATCTTTAAAATTTTCAGCAATTTTTTCCAGAGCTTGTTCCCGTATGCAGGACTAAATGTTACTTTCTTCTTACATTATGGATATACAGAACAAAGAAAGCATTTGTTCTGCCAATAAAATCTCCTCACCACAACGCTGGATTGTGAAAAACATATAAAGAGAACATGAAGCTAGAAGAGTGATACGTGTATACAATTATGACCTATTCAACATAAATCGAGATTCAAAGTCTCATAAATGAACAGTCTTTCACAGATCTGACACAAGTAACATCTAACTCAACACAAGTCACGTCCCGAGACGACAAAGAGTCGGCAACTCTTGGACGACGGGAGCGTTTATACCCACGGAACATCTCAAGCACCGGTCGGAACAGGAGAAAATGTGAGACAAAGGAAGGGAGGCAGAGGAAATCTCACCTAGGGTTGTGGAAAGGGCCGACCTTGTTAGCGTACAAAGGGACGGGGTCCCCCTGCTTGTAGCGGTGGTCGGAGGCGTCCGACACGACGCCAGTGACCCCGAAGCACAGCAGCAGCGCCGTCACCCGGATCAGATCCATCGCCTAGCCGCCCCAGTCCCCACCTCTCGCGTTCGGAGCGCTCAAAGTCCGCTCCAAAGGGAGGAAGGGGAGGAAGAAATGGGGACGACGGGGAGCAGAACCCTAGAAAGAATCGCCCGTCGTGGGTTATCCTAAGAGAGAAAATGAACAAGACGGAGGCCGACGGACGGTCTCCCTTCGTAATTGATCGAGTTGAGGTGAGTACTGAGTGCGTTTGACATTGAAGCGTCGGTCGTCTCTTTATGGACGTACTTGCAATTGAAAGTTTGAAAAGGGTTCTTTCGCATATATATATATATATATAGAATTCTTTTTCGTTTAATATATTAATTTGTAGTTTTATAAAACTAATTTTAACATACATGTGTGGAAATCCTGCCGTCCATCAGTCCTGGCGTGGATCATAGCATGTGGTGGACGTAGATCAAGCGTCCGGATGCGTGCCGTACAGTAACGGATGCGAATTCCTTCGTCTTCTTTATCAGCCTTCTCCCACCCAAATCATTTACATACCGACCGCAACTCCAAGTACGGACTTGGTGGATGGTCAGGGGTCCACCCAATTCGGCCATCATTTGGTGAAACTACAAGGCGAGTATCGGAGAGGGTATATCGACAAAAATATATTAACCAAGAGAGCACAAACAAAATGTTCTTTATCTTAATGACTGCAAGTCGATGCAAAAAGAAAGGTGACAAAGCCGATGACCTGTTCCAAATGTTTAGGATTATTAAGTAGAATTCGCCGTTGTAATCATCCAAGCCTTAACATAAGTTGTTTGACCTACTTCTCTAAGGAAACCTCTCATCTTGTTGATGATAGATCGATCAGAAAGGTGATGCGTCCCTGTTGCTGCAAATAGGCCTTCCCAAGCAAGTGTATGCTCTAATGTCTGTAACTTCGAAGCCAAAATCCAAAAGCTGGCATAAAGAATAGGGGTTCCTCTTGACCAATTCAACAAATAGTTAAGATCGAAAGATTAGAAATCGACCATAATTTCAAGTGACATTCAACAAAGATACAAAAGTAATAAAACAATCTCCAAACAGTGGCCTATAATCTGGCATCTGATCAGTAGAAGCACAGGAATGAATCATAATTACAGCAGCAACAATCTCGTCGTAAATCCACTAGATCCATCATCATCATCATCATCATCATAGTAAATCTCGGTTGTTTGTGTCGTCGAAAACTTATCTTCATCTCCCCCAGGATTGTATCAACCTTTGCGGTCGGTCCACGATGAATCATCCGCGAGAGACCTCGACGAGGATGAGGGCGAGGTCTCACCGCCGGGAGGCATGTCGGAGAGCAAGGCCAGCAAGCGGCGGACGCTCACCGAACGGGCCGGCCGGAAGCTGAGAGACCTCAGCTTCTGATTAGCGGAGAAGACATTGGAGGACTTGGTGAGGATGAGGTACACCAGAGCTTGAACTACCGCAAACACCACCACCTTCATCAGCACATCGCTCACACCATCCATAGCGATCGTCATGCTCGTGATCAAAACAATTGTCCAGGAAGAAGGGTTGCAGAAATGCGAGGTAAGTCAAGAGGATCCAACCAACCTCGTTATATAATGGGTGTGACAGTCAATTCTTTGACTGCCACGATAGCAGTCATAGTTATCCGATGCGTGGATATGGAATGAGTCAGCCATTTTGAGACATTGACGGCAAGAAATCATTGTGGCGAGCGGCGGCAGACGCGGATTAGGTTGTGTGATGGGAGTCCCAACATTAAAACGTGCACGGCATCTGCGACGGAGAAGTGCACGTGGTCGTAAGCGTATGACAAGTATTCTGCAACTTCTTATGTGGTCTCTCCATGGTTTACAACAGAGAAAGCATTACGTGGAGACTTCGCTGCTGCTTCCTCCGTAGTCGAAGGTTGGTTGTTCTTCTTCTACCAAGTCTCCTCCTTCTCAGCGAAGTAGAACTATGGTTCGGCTTGCAAGAAATAATGCTACAATTCCTTGTGGAGGAAGTCTGATCGCGCTGCGTTGTAATAGATTTATATACCATAATATATTTAAAAGATAAACAAACACCATCGTCGCTTTGGCCGAGTGGTTAAGGCGTGTGCCTGCTAAGTACATGGGGTTTCCCCGCGAGAGTTCGAATCTCTCAGGCGACGATTATAACTATATTTTGCCCCATTTCTGGGAGAGCAAATTGGCTCACTCTCCTCCTCTGGCTTCCTATCGCTTTCTTCACGTTTCCTGCCGGATCAGAAAGAAGCCCTAATTATAGCTCCGTCTTCATTCTCTTTCTTTCTTCCTTTTGTAGGCGATTTTTGAGCAATTACACACACCACCGCCTTGCTCGGTCGCCTCCAATCTTCTCGGTGGGGGATTGCATCAAATCTTGGTCAGTATTCTGCTTCATTTTGAGATTAAAGAAAAAAAGACCTTTAGATGGAATCCGATCGAGCAAATTCTGCTGTCAAAATTGCTCACCCTAGGAGAGCAAATTGCCCCATTTCTAGGAGAGCAAATTGGCTCACTCTCCTCCTCTGGCTTTCTATCGCTTTCTTCACGTCTCTTGCCGGATCAGAAAGAAGCCCTAATTATCGCTCCGTCTTCATTCTCTTTCTTTCTTCCTCTTGTAGGCGATTTTTGAGCAATTACACACACCACCGCCTTGCTCGGTCGCCTCCAATCTTCTCGGTGGGGGATTGCATCAAATCTTGGTCAGTATTCTGCTTCATTTTGAGATTAAATAAAAAAAGACCTTTAGATGGAATCCGATCGAGCAAATTCTGCTGTCAAAATTGCTCTTTTTTCTTTGACTAACCATTTCACATCTCGGATTGAGGGTGATAAATATATCTTTGAATCTTTGCGTACTTCAATTAATCTCGCACTTAGCATGACTTGCTATCGAAAGTTTTGATAAAACAGAGTAATCTAAGATTTTTAGGATGAATTTAATGTCAACTTTATGACATCCACTTTTTACACTTTGATCACAGATTAGGTGGAGTAGAACAGACAACAATGAAGAAGACTATATAAAATAAAATCTTTCATGCAAAATGAGATCTTAATTTGACACAACCCCTACATTTAATGAGCCTTTCTTCTACACGTTGCCTTACAATCTTCTCTTCGAACCCAGCCATGAATTAACAAGGAAAATATTCAAAGAAGTCTAATAAACTGCATCAGCATCAGCAAAACTGATGGCTTACTATCTAAGTTTCAAAAGAGTGTCAGCTGGGAAAGATTTCGATAATTTATCATAAAATCTTGAATTTAAATATCATCTTCATCACTTATCCTTCATCAAAATAATAATAATAAATTATCTCGAAAATAAGATTGCTCACTCTCTAAATCTTATGAAGTAATTGATTCATATGTTGATTCTTCCTGACCTTAATCATCATGAACAGGAGGTTAGAATTGAACCCCATTTACTTGTATATTATTATTCTTGTGGATCATATAGATATATTTTTTTTGTTGGGGTATATCCTCTAGATAGGATAAGCTCAATGTATGCTGTGGGGCTCTTATCTGCCGGTGGCTATCTTTTACAGACAGATGTGGCTTTCTGATATTAATGTCAGTTTGTCGATGTCCTCTTTCCACAATATTTAAAAGTTAAACCCAACCTTCACCACTCACTCTGTTTCCTCTTCTTATTTATTGTCAACAGGAAGAACAGAGAGGTGTGAGAGATAGATGCATTGATGCATCCATCAAACATTAACTCAGTTCCAAAAGAAACTGGTCCTGATGTGTTCTTGGTCCTGCTTGGCCATGAGAGAGATCAAAGTAAGAATGGCTATTTACTTGGAATGCATGCATGATCGAATTGAATCCTTCCACACACACACACAAACACAGGAGAAACATCACACAACTTGTGAGATCTTTGTGGATAATGTTGTGAATCTTTGGTGAGCAGGTCACAGCCAGTTGTATAATTTTAGTGCCTCCACAGATAAATAGGAATGTAATTTCCATGGAGACTATCCTTTATAATTCCATCAAAACAATCCATTCCACTCCCCTCTTTGATCTCCACCGTCCACCTGTTTCTTTTTATTTTTATATAAAATAAATTGAAACAAGACAGAAAGATGGAATAACAATTATGATACAAAAAAAAGTTGCATTTAATAAGCAACTCATATTTTTTGTCAGATCAACTTTTTAAGGGATCAATCAACCATAAACATCCTCCTTTGTTTCCATCACATCACAATTGGAGTCTAAAATCACCTCCTACACCTTTTACATGCCACAATTAATCTGCTAATTATCATCCCTCTTGTCTGCCTTTATAATAGTATTAGGCCACCAGTAAATTTGTGGCGTATATCGACACATGTATGTTTCGGGTACACATATATAATTAGGAATCTTTGAGATTCCCCCGGAATCAGGATATCGGTCTAACAAATTCTGCATCTTCGATGGGACCTACTTGAGATTTCGATAACAAGTGGAGAAGTGGCGTTTCCAGATTAAGTGGAACAGAGAGAGAAGGATCGGAGGAAGTTAGCGTGACGGTAGCAAAGAAACGGCTCGCGTTGCATACGTCGGTGAGATGGTGAGCGCTATCTATACCCCTACGTATCTACCCTAACCCTTCTCCTCCTTGGCGCCCTCTCGCCTCTGGTATTCTGGATCCTTGGTCATCAAGAAGAGGGAGAGGGAGAGGGATCATGGGGGGAGGGGAGGATGGGAGGGCGGGAGAGGAGGTGAGGGCGCCGCTGCTAGTGGTGGGCGGGGATCGGAACGGGGAGGCAGTTGCCTCCCGGGTGCCGCGCAAGAACTCGGTGAACTCGATGAGGGTCGAGTTCGTTGCAAGGCTGCCGGAGAAGGTGGGGCGACCCCGAGAGGCCCTTCGACATCGACGTCTCCCTCACCAAAGACCTCATCGAAGGTTCGTGTCATCCTCAACCACAATCCCCTCAGATTGCCTAACGATCGCATTCTCTTTCGGTGTAAATGCTGTTGAATGATCTGATAAGTGATTCCAGCCGTCTTTCTCGCCCATTCTATGTCACCTGTGGCTGACTTGAGCCCCTTCGCCCGTGACACCACCCCACTCCCACACACCCCCCCGCCCCTTTTTTGATGGTATAATTTGTTGAAATTAATTCCTCTTTCTTTACATTGATCTGTCTTTCTTGTTTTTCTAATTGGTTTCGCATTCTGTTATATGATTTACGTATTATTTCGAGTTCTTGTAGAAGTTGACAGGCAATCTATGGAATCTTTTCTGTTGTTTTCCTTTCGAATCTTGAATCAAAATTCCCCAACTGAATCCTCTAAATCATATTATGTTCTTAGTTTCCTTTCGAATCTTGAATCAAAATTCCCCAACTGAATCCTCTATATCATATTATGCTCTTGTTCTTGACAATGTGTGATGGTGTTCAGATTTGATCAATCTTGATTTCTCCGTCAACTGGCATTTGAGAGTTCCCCTCTTTTGCTGAAGAAAGATAAGTCTGTGATCGTGGTGAAGACGCTTTTCCCTGTTTTAATTCCAGGGGAGAAAGAATACGAGAAACAGTTCGTAACCCTGAGATCCTTCGAGGAAATTGAGTCATTAAACGTGCCTAGCGTAGTTGATGAAGCTCTGGAACTTGAAGAGCAAGAACAGAGTGAGTTTGCCATGAAGATCTCCAACTATGCAAATCTTGCCCTCTTGGGATTTAAGGTGATTAATTCTCATAGCCTGATGTCTCAGATTTTGGCATGCTAGTTTAGAGGGTGTGTTGTGCGATTAGCAAACTGAATTGGGTCATGGCTGCAGATTTATCCTACAGTACAAAGTGGATCCATAGCTATTGCTGCTTCGACGCTTGATTCACTGCTGGATCTTATGGCGGGTGGCATCCTCTGGTTTACTCACCTCTCGATGAAGAACATAAACTTATACCAAGTACCCGATTGGCAAATTGCGCGTACGACCAGTTGGTATCGTTATATTTGCTGCTGTCATGGCTACTCTAGGTATATCTCTTTCCTCAGATTTGACTTTTGAATTAACGATATGACATTCTTGTGATTGACCCTTGGAATCTGATTTATGAAGTTCTTGTGTGACCGCTGGCTTTGGAATTCTTGACATTCTTGTGTTTTGACCTGGAATTTGCTAGTTGACAGTCTGATATGACTGCCCCTTGCCACGAAATCTAAGTTGGACTTTTTTTTTTGGTGCTGTTCATGACCAGAGAAAAAGACTAGAGTGTATGGTCCATAGATGTACAAGGAACGATGGATGTATGCATCAGAAATCTACCAAGCTGGTTACTACCTCTGTAGGTAGTAGATGTTGGGTAGGATGACATTCCATACAGATGTTTGGTTGTAGATGTCTAAGTAGCCTAAAATATTTAATCAAGATATTTAATACTAATAATACATTCATTGGATCCTTTACATCAATTGATGTAAGTCTTTGTGTATTTTTCAGGTAGAATTAAATCAAATTTTAATAATAATATATTTATCAGATTTTATAAGTTAATTTAAGTTTTTATTTATTTTTAATGTAAAATTGAATCAAAACATTATAATAGAAGAAAAAAAAATGATAGAAATTACTACAAGATGGGAGAAAAATTATATTTCTACATATATTTTCTTTGTCAGGATGTTCATTGCTACCTAAATTGTTTCCATCAGGATTTCAAGTTTTTATTCAAGCCCTCGAACGGTTGATTGAGAAGGAGGCGTCTGACAACATGACCTCAGTACAACTGTTGTATTCGATCATGTTGTCTGCCACTTTTGTAAAGCTAGCTCTGTGGCTTTACTGCAGGACCTCAGGGAACAAGATTGTCCGTGCCTATGCTAAGGTTCAGCTGTTGTTTCTTGGTGGTTTTGCTGTTTAGTTTTGTTGACATATGAAGCATCAAGTTGACTTCAATGGCTTTTTGATACGCAGGACCATTACTATGATGTCGTGACCAATGTTCTTGGTCTGGCTGCTGCTATTCTTGGTGATAAATTCTACAGGTGGATTGATCCTGCTGGGGCTATCGTTCTTGCAATCTATACGATTATAAATTAGTCTGGAACCGTCTGGGAGAACGCAGGTTTTGCCCTTTCCTAACCATCTCATCAATTTCTTTTGCACAAACAGCAGTTACATCATATTGATACTTTTGCAGGAGTTGCTTTAACGTCTTTTACTGTCATATCTGGCATTATATGTTAGTCTTCTTCCTCTTCCTCCTGCTACTTAATGTTGAAGCTTATTGGATTTGACAACTCATGACGTTAGGTTGAGATTACCATATATATTTGGATGTTCACGGTGAGATTTGCCATATTGAAATTTTTTTTTTTCCTGGAATATTGAAACACAGAGAGAGAGAGAGAGAGAGAGAGAGAGAGACGATAGGCAAAAAAGATATGCACGGGTTAATCAAATAGTACATTATGTGACCACTGATGTCTTGACGTGTCGTCCATTTTGAGTGTATTTAAAAATCTTTGGCTAATTTGGGTGCTGCGTATTTTTTCTCGATTGCAGTCTCACTGGTTGGTCAGTCGGCTCCACAGGAAATGCTACAGAAATTAACTTATCTTGTTGATACCGTCCGAGTTTGGAGTCCTTTACTTTGTGGAGGTTAGTCGGTTCCTTCTTCTGTTATCATCTCAAAGAAAGCGACATCAATTTTTGCATGGAGAGAAGGTACGTCAACTATTAATAATTTGCTTTCTCATTCATTAATATAAAGAAGGTGTTTCACATCGTAGCCACGCAATTGGAGAAACCCTGCAGATAAGGATCGAGGAACTTGCAGAGGTTGAACGAGCATTTGTGCATCTTGATTTTGAATGCGACCACAAACCCGAACACTCTATTCATGTCAAGCTGCCCAGGAGCCAACCTTGAAAACCCCCACCACGCTCCCCCCCCCCACAAAGAATTATTTCTTTGGAGTAACTTACCAGGATGATATCATAATTATAGAGATTTCTTGTTAAAGCTGTAATGTGATGAAAAATCTAAATTAATGATGAAAAATCTGTGAATTGTCACTGCTAGTTGCAGCACGGAAAACTTGTTCCCAGGCTCTCAATCACCATAATAGGTTATTACCAAATTCATCAAGTTTCACCAAAATAATAATGACCATACAGCACAATCCTTTTACCAGTGGAAGCTCCTTTAACTTGTCAGCAAAGCACTAAAATTGTCTGAGGTCCTTTTTAACTTCCAAAATATTATTCCTGAGTTACCTAGAAAGAACCATCCTCCATAACCTCACTATGATGCGCCTTCTCAAGAATTCGACGATAGACTGCAAATGATAGCAAATATCAATTGTTAGTGCAATTGCAAGAGATCGCAACAATCAAAACACTAACAAGCAAGTATCTATTTTTTTAACAAAAAAACACCAGCCGAGATTTGTTTAAAGTTTTTTTAACAAAAAAACACTTCTTCAACCCACAAAGAATCACAACTACACATGACTAGACCAAAGAAACTTCTATGCCAAAGTATCTATTTTTGATAACTTCCAACAAGATTTTGGAAATTTGTCACCATCCATCAGAATGCAGTAGTTTATGATGCAATAATGCTAGCTTCCAATTGTCATGAAACAACTGACTTCCTGTGGTGGACCAGGACCCATCCAAGCAGAAGCAGCAGACAAGCAGTAAAAGAATGCCAACAGTAACAGAAAACCCAATCTAAGCATGCAGCATCAGATTGTATAATCCAGAAAACTTTAACCTCAATGCTCCACTTAGAATATACATTTACTAATGGCGAACAACAAAAAAAAGAGTTTAGCCCTATTATGTAGCTATCCTTTATCTGACCAAACTTTGAAGCAACCCACTCAACCATGAGGTCATAACCAAGGATTGTTGTTTCAAGTACTGGACCCATTTCGGTGATATGGTTGAACTAGTACACCAGTCAATATCGGTGCAAGAGTGTCGAACCATCGGTACGTATCGGCGTTTCAAAAAGGACAAGAAGAAGAGCATGGGTGGAGGAAGAGGAGGAACAAGAAGGAAGAACAGGAAGTGGTGGAGGAAGAATAAAAAAAGATGAAGAAGAAGAAGAAGAAATGGTGGAGGACAAGGAAGAAAAAAGAAGAGAAGGAGAAGAGGTGGGAGGGTACCTGAGACGAAGAACGAATGCAACGGCAATGACAGCAACAGTGGCATTGCGAACCAGCTACAGTGGAAACAACGTTGAACATGAGAAGAGGGCTTGCGAACGCTGCTACCGAGTTGGATGGACCCCACAACTATTTTCGTTTCTTTTTTTTACTCGATTGGACAGGGCTGCCCGAAATGAGGGTGGTCCACGTACCGGTACATACCGCCAGTTTCATACCGTTTCACTATAGGAGCCATCAATATCAAGTTTCAACTAATAAACTCTAATTTCTTAATTGCAGAACGAGAGTCTTTTAAAAGAAAAATGAGTCCTCAATTATGATATGGCTGCATGGGATAGCTTTAAGCCATCACCTTTTGCATTGTTGTTTATGGTCCTACAAAGCATATTTCAGATGAAACTCATATGGTCTACTTTACTGATGACACATTCAAGTTTGAATAACTGTACACAAGAGCTACAGATAGGATTACTACTAAGCATCCACAGGCAAATTACATAGAAGCAGACACAAAGTATTTATCAAAATCCATCAGTATATTGTACATCAATGGCTTCCCTCACTTAAATTTCAGCAAGAAGAAGAGGTAAAAAGACATAGCGCATGGAAAAGTAGGCTACTTATTGTACATGAGATGTGTTTTTCACCCACCTATGATCAGCCTTTTTAATGGAGAATAGAAGATACAGGAACATAGTTGTCAACCATGTTATGTAGTTCAAGTGAGAAATCTAGTCTAAAACATAAATGATAGCCTAAGTGCCTATGCAGTAATGGGATAACAGATGCAATGCAAGTCATTTCACAATTTTTGAGTCAGATAATACACAGATGCCATCAAAAAATTAATATGATAATATTTTCTAGATTTTTATACTAGGAGGATGGACATCTAGAAACACTAGGAACATATACAGTAGGTTACAACAATTAAACTCATAAATGCTAGATAACAGGGGTACGATATGTATCATTAATATTTTTACGTAAGAAATATATAAATGTATTTACTATATTCAAACAACAATACATAAATCCACATATACAAATGTAATATTTGTATATGCACATATATTTCCAAGCAAGCAACAATACATAAATCCTTGATGTCTTGTGAGCTTTTACTATATAGGTGTCAAGCTAAGCACCTGCAGTAACTATAGTAATTCTACCTTTATCTACCAAGTTATTCAATTCTCAAGATCTAACATATCCAACAACCAACTGCAACTAGCAATCTAAATGATGATCTCATTGTGAAGGATTGAAGAGGAGTGTTGCACTTGTATGTCAATGGAGTCTATGCAGTCAAAAAAATAAAGAACGAGGAAGAGAGAAATCAGTTGAAACTAGAGGCGAGAAGTGGAAAAGCTCAAGATCAATGAAACATGGATAAAAAACAGTGGTCAAATGGACAATCAGGCTATCATTAAGAAAGATATGACCACAAGATACAAAGCAATACACGGCCATAAAAAAAAGTTAAAAGATATAAGCACCCCAATAAGAGTCCCACTACGTTGAAATACTCAACACTTGTAAAATGTAACTAACAGGTGTCCGTTAGAAGATAACTGATCTCGCTTTTTGGACCATAGGCAGAGTCTGATGATGGAAGAGTACCCATTAATCTCAAATGGCAGGAACGTTTGGTCTTCTATTGAGTAACTTTTCAAAAACCAGCAGACTCCTGAACTAGAAGAAATACAAACTTATTGTATTCTTGAACAATAGGACATGGACAGAGTTGGTTGACATATCTTTGTCATTAAAGAAACAAGTTCAGCAACTATGAAACTTATGGAATATAACTAGAGATGTAACCAGGTGTTTAGAATTTCATGCCCATCGAGTACCTGTATATCATTCTATTATAGCACAAAATGTGCTAATATAGTTTGTGTCACAGTTTTACAACTCAATCCGGTAACAATTCCAGTCAGACCAAGCGTACTAAATGTAGTTCACATCATGGCTTTATATCTTCGTTTAATACCAAACTGATACTTTGTCAGATCAGTATGGTTATCGTTTCCAGTGGTAAATCAACCTGAAACATCCAGTATCACTGAAAAATAATAAAAACGAGAACCGGAAGATAGTGAACTAATGTACCATTCCTGATGAGATCAATATTTACCATCTATACCAGTCCCACCGGTATTTGAAACCACAGTTTGCACAATGCTAGACCCCTATCTTAATTGTTCAGGATAACCAAAATAATAAATCCATGTAGTCTTCTATTGATGTAGCCTTCTTTATTATTGTTCTCTTAATTCTCAAAACAACACAGCCCTATCACATCATACGTTTGGTCCGCAGGCATGAAAGAAAAAGGATACAAAATCCAAATAAAAGAATCTATATGGGGCACTAGCGTGAAAAGACTTCTGCAAAATATCATTAAGTGAACAATGCACAGATAAATTATTGGTAAATTCTACAGTGAGCAAAAGCTACAAGAATAGATCGCTGGCACATACACAAAAAGTGATTATTTAAAAGTCACATCCAAGATTCATCGAAATAATGCCACAAGACACATCAAGCAAGAACAATCAAATTTCAAGAAAACCATGAGGAGAAGCAATTTCACCAAATTTGATGCCTCGGGGGCACGGTCCGCACCTCAATCTTCGGATCAGACAATCAGCTAGCTTTGGGATCGGGCATCGGGAAGAGCCCAGCACCGGCCGCGCCTCTTGGGGGCGCAAAACCCAAGAACTTCTGCAGATTGGTCCGGATGCTTATAGAGCAGAGGAAGTACAGGAACACCATGGAGCAGTCGGTGGGATCGGTCCCGGGCAGACCGCGGTGGCTCATCTTGAGGACCAGCGGGATGGGAGCGAAGGGTAGCTTAGCCACCACGCGGCCCTCGAATAGGGAATTGAGGAGGCCGAAGACGACGAAGAGGACGGCAGCGACGACGGCGCCGGACTTGAACTTGGAGAGGGAGAGTTCGCGGGTAGCGTCCTTGAGGCTGGTCTCCACGCGATCCATCTTCTTGGCCCGAGACGAAGACGACGACGACGACGACAAGGACGAGGAGGACGAGGGTTTCTTGGAGGAGGATGAGGCGGAGGTGGACTTCATGGTGTCGAGCTTCTTGGAGGCCTTGTCGATGGAGGAGCGAAGGGATTTGTATGTAGATGTGCGGTAGATCAGGAGCCAAGAGATGGCCTCGCAGAGGAAGGCCGTGCAGACGGAGATGCCGACCACCACGAGGCTATCGGCGTAGCGAAAGGACGAGAGGGCCGAAGACGCCGCCATGGCCGGCCCCAACCACCACCACCGACGTGCGGAGGTCTCAAGAGGGGGTTGTTGAGATGGGAGAAGAGGCGGAGATCTGGGGCGACTCGGGCCGCCAGCAACTCCACTTGCGGGATCAGGTTTGGGTTTCTCCTCCCCAAAAAGCCTAACAAGAATTCGTTTCTTGGAGCGCCGACTTCGAGGAAGACGAGGGCAAATAAGTCCAACTACCAACTAAGGATGTGGGAAGGCTTCGTGATGTACTAATGATGGGTTGTTATGGGGATCCCCTGCTCTCACCCAAGCAGGCTACGCCAGATCAGAACCTCTCCATCCCATGGTGGGCCAACCACCCCACTCCGGCCCGCACGTGATGGGCCGCGTGCATGGCTTGGGTTAAATCCTATATAATCATTTTCACCTCCATATGAGCATCAGGAGAACCTCTCGGAAAGTTCACTCGTGGCGCACATAACTCGTTCCATACGGTGCTTCTGATGGTCATGCTCCGCAATTTCTTGCAATTTCTAGGCAAGAATTCCACGAACTTGATCTCATTTCCCCGTGGCTGGAAGAATGTGTTCTCCTCCATCCTCCGGACGTCTCCAATATCGACATTTTCAGCTTCGACGAAATTGTGAACATCGATTGTTCTCAGATGCGGAACACCAGGAGGAAGGAGCTCCTCCAGCTTCCAGTATTCTTGATCGTCAGACCCAGGTATCAAATAGTTTGGCTGCGAAGCACATCCAAAACTATCAGCCCCCACAATACTCTTTGTAGTCGAAAAACTAAAAGTTCGCTGACTAAATGCATGCTTACCGTGCTCTCTGGCCTTGGGTTGATGATTACTGACAAAGTGTCGATTTTATGGAACTTGTTTAGGAATTGAGCAATTCCAAGGAGCTCCTTTTTTCTGATCGAAGTGCTTAAGATGAGATGTTCGGCGTCAAACCTTGATGCTCTTGTTTGTTCTGCCTTCCATTCCAAGAAAACCTGTAAACTTTGTGTCAGCCTATATGGAAGACTTGACTGTGATACGTGATAGTTCTGATGAATAGTATACTCGAATACCGATGGTCATCATTGCCAACGTACCTCGATGCACC
Organism: Musa acuminata AAA Group; assembly: GCF_036884655.1. Taxonomy (NCBI): domain Eukaryota; kingdom Viridiplantae; phylum Streptophyta; class Magnoliopsida; order Zingiberales; family Musaceae; genus Musa; species Musa acuminata. The sequence goes on along the minus strand of NC_088358.1, from coordinate 28,162,356 downwards.
AAGTGCAGAGGCTGACACTTTCAGCATGAGCAACATCACCAAGTAACTGCACCAACTTCAGGTACCAAAAAAGGTCGCTGCCAACGTAGAGCATATCTTCGAACTCGAATGCCGCAGAGAAAAGAGAGGGGCAGCGCAAGCGAAAACTAGCTCGAGGCATATAGTTAGCGATGTCCAAGAACTTATGGTTTGGAGCAGCTATCTCGACCTTGGAATCAAGAACTCCTTTATCGCTGCACAAGCCAACCCCTAGCCACTCGAGCTGACCCCTGAAATCGATGATATCAAGATCGCCTTTCACTTCGCAACGCCGGATATCTAGAATCGCGAGACGAGGCGAGCCCGAGATCAGGTCACCGATCACTGCACCATCACAACTGACGTAACTGAGGCTAACCAGTTCAAGGGACTGAAACCAAGGGAGCTCAACGAGGTTGATGTCGAAGTATTGGAGCTCGAGTGATTTCAAATAAGTGCAAGAAAGGAGAGTTAAAGAGAGCATCGGGGTACTAATGTCAAGGGGACACAGCTCCAGCTCCAGTTCTTGGACATGACGTCCGAATGCAAATCGAATCTAGACACTGGACTTGTGAGACGTCTTCGCAGAAGAAGGCAACGCGGAGTCTGCGTATGTTATGTGCCACGTAAAGTGAGAGCAGCTTGTCGACGAACGAGAAAAAGGAAACCTTGATCTCGAGATTGGGGGTGACATCGAGATCAGGAAGATGGCTCCATAGAGGTCGAATTCCTCTCCAAATAACCTCTTTACAGTATATACTATTCCAGAATTAACTTGAGTATCGAAGGGTCGGGTCAGAAAACTCTCTTTCGTAGTTGACCTTGAATCTACCGAACAACTAGATTCCACCTCGGACACTCAAAAGCCCCCTAAAAATCACCATGGAGTCATTTTAGATATCTTGGTGCCCCAACAACAGTCTCATAAGACTGTCACGTGAGTTTCTCGGATATCCTTATGCCCTCGAGTTTAGATTGAATTGGGTCGACTTATGGTTGACGGTACTCTCCCTGTTTGATTAGGACACAAGTCTTGGATTTGATACGAGCAAACAATTACTTAATACATTTTAGAGAGAAGAGGTATGTAGTTCAGTGTTTCTACATCGTCCGAATGTATTCCCAGTGAATTAACTATGCGATGAGTAAGCAAATGTTAGGACATAACTCGGGTAGATTATGAAATCCACTCAAACCACCGAGGAGATATTTCTGGTTTGTGAATGACACACAAATTTGAAGTGAAACCATTACAACATGTTCAATTCGCAGAATCAAAACCTTCAGGATTTTGACATGAGATGATCATTAGGACTGTTGGGATTTTTTCGCTTAGCATTTTAACTATAAAATAAAAACTTCAGAAAATATTCTCCTTAAATTATAACTCTACATGTGACAGTACCACTAGGAGGATCGGGTCAATAATTAGGCGATCGTGAAACATTTCATTTTTATCGTAAAATATTTTCACTCGTTAACTTGTAATAAAATAAAATTACATAAGGCACCCACTCCTATTGGCTATTGATTTGTTTGGATAGATGACATCGAGAATCTTATTTAACCTCAATTTTCATACAGATTAATATAGAAACCGAGTCTTCGAGCCAAACTCTTCCACGCTATCAATTCTGCAGTTCAAATCTGAACAGAGCGATCAAGTACGTTGTACCATTGCGTTGACTTGATCGCTTCTACCCAGTCAGTCTCTTCAATTACCTTCGCCTGTTGCATATTGACAGTATTATGATTTCTCTATTAAATTGGTCGTTTCATAAGCTTCGATTGATTATCCCTTTCACTTGTATGCTGCGACACGAATCTCAGCGCCATATGGACGGTGGCAATATTCCGTGTACACGGTTGACCAAGTCATTCTCTGCACCCTACACCAAAGCCTCGACCACTAGTGGCGCTATCGTAATTGCAAACATCCATCCTCGAAAGATCCCATGGATAAGCACAAACCATATACAACACAATTAAATCGCTGCTTGTGTGTCTGAGTGGGAGTCTGCGATCAGAGAGAGAGAGAGAGAGAGAGATGGGGGTAGTGATATTGGACGGGTCGACGGTGCGGGCGTTCGTAGGGGACGAGGAGGTCTTCAACCGGAGCGTGGACGAGCGGTTCGCGGCGCTGGACCTCAACGGGGACGGCGTCCTCTCCCGCGCCGAGCTGCGGCGCGCCCTCGAGACCTTCCGCCTCCTGGAGACCCACTTCGGGGTCGACGTGGTCACCCCACCGGCCGAGGTCGCCGCCCTATACAACTCCATCTTCGATCAGTTCGACCTGGACCGCAGCGGCACCGTCGACCGCGACGAGTTCCGCTCCGAGATGCGGCGCATCCTCCTCGCCATCGCCGACGGTCTCGGCGACTTCCCCCTCCAGATCGTGCTCGAGGACGACGACCAAGGCTCCAACCTCCTCCAGCAGGCCATCGACCTCGAGGCCGCCAAGACCAAAGCCGCGGCGTCCGGCAAATGACCCCACCCCGTTGCCGTCCCCTCCTTTCCATCGTCGTCTTCTTCGACTAAATATCTCGACCACAATAAAAGAAAGCAGCCACGTTTATTCGCCGTCCGGTCCCCACGTGTCGTGGGCCTTTTATTACTGTTGTTGTGCGTGTTACTATCGACCGTCAGATGGTGTCGGTCATGTCAGTCCGTTTTGTGTTTCGAAGAAAGAGGCGAATGGAATAAATTGGTGGGATATAAAGCGATATGCTATTTCCAATTGCATTGTAATATTCAATCTAAGATTAAATTAGCCTGTCATACAAACAAGAACAAAAGCAAAAGATGCAAAGATATGATTGAATATTGTTCGCTCATACTCCAACATGCACTTTTGGATGCTCTGAACCCACTGGGAAACAGCTATGATGATGAAGAAGAGGACATTGGTTTGAAACAGGGGAGGGAGACCATTGTTTCCGAGAGAGAAGAATAGAAAACCTGTGGGGAGAAGAGAAAACCCGATAACCCGTTTTTTGTTTTGATTTGGCCTCCAGGGTCCGGGTCTGCATCATGCTGGATCCGAATAGCTTCGAATCGAGGTTATTAACAAGATCATATAGATGAAGGATCGGCGTCCTGTTGCGATCGGATTCATATTGAATAACCGGGTTATCGGGTCCATTGACTCCTCTCGTTCTATTGTTTGAACCTCTCGTCTGTCATTTCCCAACCCATCCAAAAGATGCTATGGTCTTCCCGCCACCTCTCCTCCCTCTTCCGACGGTCCTCCTCCCTCCTCCACCTCCTTCAACTCCACTCGCTCATCCTTAAAGCCGCTCTCGACCACCGCCCATCCGTCGCTTCCAAGCTCATCTCCTCCCTCTGCCCTTTCTCCCTGGCCCACGCCCGCTCCGTCCTCTCCAACCTCGCCTCTCCTCCTCCTCTCTTCGCTTGGAATTCCCTTATCCGAGCCTACGCCGATTCCGATTCCCCCCAAGAAGCCATCCACCTCTTTTCAGCCCTCCGACGTGCAGGGAACGGGCGCCCTGACAACTTATCCTATCCGTTTGTTCTCAGGGCGTGCGGCCGTGCTTCCGTGCTGCGAGTCGGTGAGATGGTTCATGGGGTGGTCTTAAAGGCCGGGTTTTTCTTGGATTTATACGTTGGGAATACTCTTCTGCACATGTATGCTTGTTGCGGGGTGTCCAAATGCGCTCGTGAAGTGTTCGACGAAATGGGTGTTAGGGACGTCGTCACATGGAGCTCCATGATCCAAGGATATCTTGCTTGGTAGGTATGCTCTTTATTCAACCTTCGCTTTGATTAAAGTTCCTGAACTATTATTTTTATAACCGGTCGATGATGGGCGAAATCCATACCGGGTGACATATCATATTATCAGGGTTAAACCTGATAATTTCTTTTGAAGATAAAATCGTAATTAAGAATTTATGTTTGTGAAAGTATTTGTATTCGAGGATACAAAGAGGATATTTCCATCAACACTCTTCAAAATATAACATATTTCTATACGACAACCAAAGGCATAATCAGATTATGGTCATTCAGTGGATGCATCTCTTCAGGGAGATGCATGCTTGATGTAATTTAATTTCAGTTAGTTCTTATGTAGACTAAGTTTTGGTACAAGTTATGGGTCATTCGGTGAGATATGTTTTGATCTCAAAGGGCATAGTTTATGTGAATCATACAATTGATGCATATTTTCTTTGAGTCGATTAGAACTAAAAGGCTTTTTTCGATCGGTGAGTTCAGATACATGGACAGAGCCCTGTCCCAATTTATAGGTGTGAGACAATGGTGTCTTTAGCCATCCAGTAAGCACCTTTGTTTTGATTCAATGATATCATGGAGTTTCAGCGTCATATTGTTTTTAGTTCTCTTTTGATCCCCCACCTAAGATTGGATGAAGCATATGTAGCATTTGACATGCATTATTTTCCTAGATGCTTCCTATGCTTTATCTCGCAATTCCTATAAACCTCTATTCTTGTTTTTTGTTTATCCCTGTCTTTTTTCTTTTTCACAATAGTTGTGACAAATTCTGATCCTTGATGTTCTATTTAATTTACAGCGGCCATCCTGTTGAAGCTCTAATGGTATTTTTGGAAATGAGATCAGCAAATGTTAAACCTAACTCAGTTACTCTAATAAGCCTACTTTCAGCTTCCAGTTATTTGGCTAGTCCGTGTACAGGACGAGCAATTCACTCATACATAGTGGTTAACAACATCAAATTGGATGTTGCCCTGGGTGCTGCTCTAGTCAGCATGTATGCTAAATGTGGGCTCTTAGAAGAAGCCTTCCAAGTTTTCAAATCCTTGCAAGAGCAGGACTTGCAGTCATGGACAATTATGATTGCAGGGTTCGTTGATCATGGCCAATGGGAAAAAGCAATTGATCTATTCTCCCAGATGGAAGCTAGTGGTGTACGACCAGACAGTACAATATTCTCCGTCATTTTATGTGCTTGCAGCCACCTCGGTATGGTAGATGTAGGCCAAACAATGTTTTCTAGAATGGTAAATGAGTTTCATATCAAGCCAACAATTGAGCACTATGGTTGCATGGTTGATTTGTTTGGCCGAGCAGGTTTACTAGAAACTGCTTATGAGTTCATTAAGAACATGTCGATTACTCCAAATAATGTCATATTGAGGTCCTTTCTCGGAGCTTGCAGGAAAAGCGGCAAATCTTTTGATATCGGTGACGACTTGCTGAAGCTTCTGCTGGAAGAGGAGCCTGACGTAGGATCAAACTACGTGATTGCTGCCAATATGTCTGCATTATCTGGAAAATGGAACGATGTGGCCGAGTTAAGAAGCAACATCTCAAAGAAAGGTTTGAAGAAGGTTCCGGCCTGCAGTTGGGTGGAAGGGAATGCAGAAGTCCCAGAGTGGGAATTATTGGAAACTTCTGGATGATAATGAGTATGTGAATAGCTTCCTATTTGTCTATGATAGATAGGAAAAATGAAGGAAAGATCTATAGTGACAAATAACTTCTGCTAGAATTTGTTAAATGTCTTCTCTGCAATTTTTGGGCTTGTAATGTATACAAGAGCTGAAATTTGTCGATGTAGAACTATATAGATTGTCATACTGATCAAGTATGCAAGAAGTATATTCGATACGTTGTACAAAATCAAATTAACATCATCGAATTACTTCATTATTTTCATGTCAGGTGTCTTACAGTATCAAACAAATGAATAATTTCTTCAGGGCAACATGAGAAATGAAAGGCACATGAACCCTTCTGCACTGAGCTAATACTGGAGCTTTGATGAGCAATTGTTCCATTGTCAGGATCCTCATGCATTTTGAAGAAAGCAAGTAGCCTTTGATCATTACATGCTTCACTTTTTGCAGAAGGAATAGAAGTTAGGAATGAAGATACTGTTTTCACCTCACATGTACAAAGGTGACAATATGTATAGCTCATTGCAGCTCCTGAACCAATGCAGTCAGTCATATGCTAACAGAGTATGCCACTTGTGTCTCATGGACTTGTTTTCTCAGTAGACAACTAGCTAATGTCATCAACTATTAAGGAATCATTGGCATCTCAGTGTTCCTGTCAATAATTACAGGTGCAAGTAGAAGCTCATTCAAGAAGAGCACATGTAGGTCGTTTACTATGTGATATAATTCACTACTTGGAATCCTCTAAATGAACAATATGTCGCAAAGATACCTTTCAGAGAGGTAATTAGAGAGTTGGAAAACTCACAAGCAACAGGAATGGTACTCCCTGAGACAAGGATCGACAAATAATAAAGAGTTACATGGATATAGTCAAAGATTGAAGATTGCAGGGATCAAAATCTACAGAGTGAGCAACACTATTGCAGATCATATGTTTATAGATTCACAGTGAAAATTCTTGATGCATTGTGTTGTCCAAATGAGAGATAGAATTCCTGTTCTTTCTTTTTCCTTTGCCTGACGATAAAAGGATGGCCACTTCTCTGGGCAACACCACAACATGACGAAAGAAACTAAGGAAGAACAAAGCCATAGTATCATCCGAAATCCCACAAGAGTGTTACTGATCACAGGTGCAAATCCAAACTCACGTTCTCCTTCACGCCGGGCATCAGCTGGTAAGCAAATTGGCTTTTGGAAGATGCGGAAGAAGCACCACGATCGTTGCCATCTGAGATAATGCCTCCAATTCCCTCGATTCTTGGCTCTTGATCTCGTCTTGTCGTAGGTGAAGGCATCGGAGAGTCCCCATGGACTAACCCCACGCTCGCGCTGCCATGCACGACCCCAGGGGCCTTCCAGAGTCCCGGCAACGGGCTGCCGTTGATGGGTTGAGCCGCCGAACCAAGCCCGCCGTAGAAACAACCACCGAAGCTACCACTGGCGGCGCTAGTGGCGTGGCATGCAGGGTAGTGCGGCGTCGAAGGAGAGTCGACAGCGAAGTGGGCGGCTGCGGGTAACACCGGGCCGAATGGTTGGTGGTAATTAAAAAAGCCGTAGAGATGATGGCCGTCGATGGCTGCCGGACCGTGGTGGATCGCGGCCAGGGCGGCGGACTGGATGTGAACCCGCTTCGCGTGCTGGCGCTCGCGCTTGTGGGCGTTTTGGTGCCCGCCGAGCGCTTGCGATGTCGGAAATTGGCGATAGCAGTAGTGGCACTCGAACTTGCGTGCGCTCTCACCTCCGCCGTTCACGGTGGTGGTGTGGTCTTTTTCGGTGTTGTCCTCTTCGTTGGTGGGATGGTGAGGGACTTCGATGCCAAACAGTCGGATGCCGGAGGTGGAGGAGGAGGAGGAGGAGGAAGGCTTGGGGACCGGGCGGATGAACGGGAGCTGCGAGAAGGAGTCCACACTCATGAAGTCGCGTCCCTCGCTGCGCTCGTTCATCTTTGCCTTATCTTGTGGACTTAGCCAGTGCAGGCAACTGTCTCCTACGTAGAAAAGAGGCTGCGGAAGCAGATTATGCTCTTCTGCTCCTCTTCTCTCTCTCTCTCGTTCCCCTCCTGGTCTTAAGGCTCGAAGACTACTGTAATCAGGTTCTGTGTCTAAGGGAGAGGCAGAGAGATCGAGACAGAAGGAAAGGACGGCAAAAAAGAGTTTGGATAGACACCATGTAGAGCAACAGAAGAACGCGTCAGTGGAGAGGACATTCTCTCTTCACCGGACGCGCTGCAAGTGATGAAGAAGAAGAAGAGAGAGAGAGAGAGAGAGAGAGAGAGAGAGAGAGAGGGGGAGGGGGGGGGGTGGGTAACGGAAATAGCTACTTTTTTCCCTAGACCTGCTGCGATCGCTTTGGTCCTGGTGTTTGGATGTTGAGAGTGATCTGCTGGTCATCTACATCACCCTTTCTCTGCACGAGGTTGAGGAGGCTAGACAATTGGGGCTGCAGGCTCCTTTTGTGGAGACGACTGACGATAGCTGCAGCAGCTGTTGCTGGTGCTGCTGGCGGTGGGTTTTGGCTCGTCAATTGACAACCAAGTACCGCTCCAACAACACCATCACATCACCACACATCCTCTGCCAATCTCTTCATCATTCATCTTTCATGCTATATATATATATATATATATATATATGTATATATATATATATATATATATATATATATATATATATGTATGTATATATATATATATATATATATATATACATACATACATATGTATATATATATACATACATACATACATATGTATATATATATACATACATACATACATACATATGTATATACATATATATATATATATATATATATATATCGTGAATGTGTAAACGGCAGTCAAGGCGGACGACAGGTACACAACCAGCTCTCATGGTGGGGGTCTCTCTTTCTCTGTATCTGCGTTATGTGATACTCCATTAGCCGCTGGCTGCTGTGGAGCCTCTTGATAGCTGTTTCTTCTTTATATCTGGTGACTGGTGTTGCAGAGTATGGCTTTGGCAGTGGTCAAGACAGCATTTGGTGATTAATTGTGTGAACAACTCTGGTTAATTACCAAATAACCAACAATGGCCATAGTTATGGTGATGCAAAGGCCCAGCCTTGGCCTTCTCCGCAGAAATCTATCTGTGTTTGAAGATATACATGGAGACGATAGTATTGATATGAGTTTAATTCTCTCTCTGGCGTGCCAGCAGCAGAGGTCTGCTTTATTCATGCATGCCTGCTGGCCCATGCTGTAACTATTCCTTCTCCCAAGTCTTCATGCTCCCTCTTCACTGTTCTAATTTATCCTCATCTGCACTGCCTTGGGTTTGTGAAATGGACGTGTAGCCCTGAAACCTCATTTGCCCCTCCAGGGGGACCTCTCGTAAAGAAGTCTCCTTCTGTGTCTCTCAAATACCCCACCACGTGAAAGTGACACTATGGCACATCCTAAGTTATGCCTTAATAACACAATACAACCACCACTGTTCATGGACCATTCCACCTCGTTCTATCTGTATGCTTCCGAACAACAAAAGATCTCATTTCTATCCATGACATGTCTGAAGAGGATGATCAACTCATGCAAGCAATTTTATCCCTCTTTATAGGATGTACATGTTTTGTCCCCCTCTTCGGATTGGATTGGTTTGGATGGGAGAGTACGGACTAACCTGTCGCTGATCGCGTAAAAGCCGCCTTAATGCGCTCAAATGCACTCCATACATGTCCTTCCTCTAATAATAATTGCCTTGCACTTGGTCAAAACGTTCGTGACCACGGAGAACATTTCGAATCTAAAGTTAGATCATTACGTCTTCTTGCCTGTCCAGTTCTGTTTGAGGTCGTAGAGTACTCCATGATCATGTAATTTCAAGTGCTGGATCGATCAACGGTAGGGATATTAACCTGAGGAACTTCAAATGATGTAATGCGGTCTCCGTAGATTATGGCTGAAGAATACAGCAGCCATTCGCAGCATGGCACGACAGTGACATTTGCATCAATTATTGAACTCGACCCTTGAAGAAGAAGAAGAAGAAGAAGAAGAAGAAGAGGAAGATGATGGCTGCTGCATGTTATGCTCTCAAAGGGCTTTGGTGGTCTTCTCGAGGCGTGAAGTGACAGAACTGTGGGAAGGAAGATTTCAGCTGAGGACCACCGAAGGGTGGGATCTCAAAGCTGAACTCATCTTCAAAGAAATCGCAGTGCCTTCTGAAAGAAGCCAGAAAAGAAAAAGGAAGGGACGTGGGGTGCCTCCTTTCACATGTGATGTGGATGTCAGTGAGGGCGGGAGGGAGGGTGGATGGAGCAGCTCCTCTCATGGCTGGCTAGCTGATGGATCCTCGGCATTTCCTAGTTGGTCTTCCTCTGGTTCATGTAGCCATCACAGGGTAAGACATCTTGTGACCTGTGATTAGACTTTGATGAAACGTTTGGTTCACGATGACAAAGACAATGATGAAATCAAGTTTGGTTCACCCAATCACACCACCATTGCTTCAAGCGAAAGTTGCATTTTGTCAAACACAAAGAACCCAATGCGATAACATACAGCACGTCAGCTACCTTATCGTCGATGTCAATTCCTACTGCAAATAACTCTTAATCTGTGCCATCACAAATCAAGCAAAAAACACTTTTTGGCGAAAGAAAAGGGGAGGAATTGGCTCAGGTCCCATCATCACCATCATATACAGATAATTCACTGTCGAATTTCCCATGTCAGTCATTGTAAGAAGAAAACCACATAAATCTACCACTTGATGGCCAAGTGTTCCATCGTTCTTCCACACATGATCTATTTGGATCATTCTTTTCCTTGGACTTAGTCCTCTACCATCACCACAAGTCTTTTCAGGAGAGACGACGGTAATCGAACCCTGCGAGCCTTCGGTTTCTTCTCCACACCGTGATGTGCGACCTCATCTTACAGTCTGCTTCAAGGCCATCGATCAATCTTTGTCACCCATTATTTCCTGCACTCAGTACTTCCAAGGGAAGCAAGACGACGACTTCATGGATGAAAGCATGATGGTTCAGGTCGAGCTGCATCATTTATGACTTCGAGGGAGACCACATCGGTGCATCGCTAGGACACGAGCAGGACACGATGATCCTACGACAGCCACATATTCATATATATGTACGTATGGATGTGTTATATGCGTGACAGTAAAATTTAGATGGGTGAAGTACGAGACGAGTCGTCCAAAGGACAAAAAAGGAGGTCACATCGACTTACAGATGGAGAATTAAATTAGTGAGAGAAGAACAATTTTGCCTTTAATTCATTCATGTACTGTGTATCGGCAAACTAGGAAGCATTACTCCATCTCAACAACCTACCATTATGATGCTATTCGCTTGGCATATACGAAGAGCTCCATGAGCTCATTGAAGTAGAGGAATTCATGTGGTCGCAACCCAGTTCATCTTTAGCAATTTGATGCGGCAGAGGAGGACCACGAGCGTTGCAGACGACCACCAACTCGATCCCTGACACTGTGGAGGAACATGTTGGGTTTGAAGAGGGAAGAAGGAATGCGAGCCCAACTCAAACGCTTGAGGGCCGTGTGAAGAAGATTGGTGTTGACGTAGCTAATTGTTCGTGTTTGACTTGTCAAGGCCTGCTATGGCGCTATAGGAACAGCGTCCTTGTTATCACAGACCCATCTCCTCTTTCCTCACGAACGTTGACGTCGACTGATGCATTTATATTACCGATTCGGCAGTGGCTTCTTAGACATCGAAGAGATCAGAGATTGCAGCCGTTGGTGGTGTCGCTGTTCCGCAGATGGGCGGCAATGGGACGGTGGTTGGCGTCAAACGAGTCGAAGCAGGGATGCCTTCTGAGGAGTGGGACGACTCCATGCCACTCCCCGGTGACATCGTCAAGGGGGTCGCGCCTGCCGACGACGACGACGACGAGGAAAGCCCCATTTTTGCCTCCCCCAAGAGCCGGTCGGAGATCAGCTCCGTTCTCGGTCGGCTGGGACGCCGGTCCGAGTCGGTCTGGATCAAGGTCCAGAGAGGCAGCAGCCTGCTGGACCTTCGCGCCCGTGTCATCCCCTACCGCGGCCACAAGCTCTATCGCCGTTTCACCGTGATGGCCGCCCGTGACGACCGCCACGTCGCGGTGCTCGGCGATCTCACTCTGGAGCGGTGCGCGGAGCTTCAGGGTGAGCTAAACGAAGCCTTATCACTTCATGCACTTAGATCATGACTCATGCAGTACCGTTGCATGCACCCATGCAGAAATGAGCAGAACGGTGGTTAACGTGGATGGCATCGGGTTCGTCAGGAAGAAAAGCGTGAGCTACGACTGGAAGAAGAAGGTGGAAACCTACTTGCCGGACCGCCATTCCACTCTGATTAGCTCCATCCTCTTCATGCCTTTCCCCAGCGAGCGCAACTTCGAGGCCACCATGACGCGATCCATGGCTTGGTTCTCATCTACCGTCTCCTCCGGAGCTCCTCTCGTCTTCGTCAACATCCAAACAGAGCAAATCGTTAGCTCCTCTCTGTCTCTCTCTTTCTCTACTCTCTTGCAAGTAATAGATGGAGTGAACACCAAACATGCACTACATTCTAGTTCTTTTTCCATAATGTTTAACTCTAATGCATGTCGAATCAATGCTTAAGCAAAAGGCTGCATCTTCTGACGGAGGCAATTGCCAGAGTTCTTGGAAAGAAATGAGTTGGCTCAAGCAGCAGAGTCCGAAGCATACCTCCACGGTCGAGCTACTGCAAGCGATCCGACTCTGGTTCCTGCCGGGCATCGCGGAGGTGCCGGTGGTGCTTGCACCCGAGGAAGGTGAGAGAAGATTCGGAATGGACATCAAGAGAACCGAGGAGGTACTAAATCTGACCTCATCAATCACGAGGCCGAACACCTGATGCACAACCGTTTGCGCAGGGCTTCATCTGCATCAGCTCCGTTTTCAAAGGCTCAGCAGCCGATCGCGCCGGGCTCGGCAACCTCTGCGGTGATGCCAGCAAGACAGGGCACCTGGTCATCGTCTCTCGACTGCAAGGGAAAGGAGTCCTCCCCACCGAGGTCTCCTCCGACGGGCGCATCGTGTGCTGCGATCACACGAGCATCAAAGAAAGGCTTGCGGCCGCCATCGAGGAGATGGAGGAGGTTCATCTCCACATCATGAGGTGGCCCGACCAAAGGCCTTCCTCGAACAATGTCGGTCCTGCAATACTTGTACCGCCTGCAGAGATCGATGGAAGCACACTTGGCCACAAGCTTGGCGCGAAATCTTCACATATTATCATGTAACTAACACCAGAAGAGCTCAGCGAAGCAGAGATGATTGGTGTTGACCTGTAAATGGGCCTAAGACTACATGACAAGGCCCAAATAAATTCCTTTGGAATGATGTGAATAAATTTGACTAAGCCAGTGGTCATGGTTAATCAATAGATGATAATTCCCAGGTTGGAACCTTGGAAGCTCATCAAATCATTCTCAGATTAAGATAACTGTTGCCCGGGGACAGAGACCACTTATAGCTACGGACACCTCAAAAAGCAGCCTGACGAATTAACACAAGGTTGATCATAGGAATGATCATACGAGATTCTCATGACCCATGCATTCATGTACCAACTCATCGACTGTGATGATTGAGTGCAGGCTGAACCTATAAAGAAATATTCCCATGAATGCATGAAAAGATAGATAGGGTTCGTAGGCTTAGAGGGACATGTACCGAGAAGCAGATATTATAGTGCATAAGCACATGCCCCTTTGTTTGGGTGCGGGCTTGTGGTCCATGCCAATTATAGATGTAGCATAGCAGGCTGCGCTTGGCAATCTCTGTATCCATAGGCAAGGTATCGTTGGTGGGGCCCCGGAAATATGTGTGTGTGTCTGCCCCTGGGTCGCACTCGCCCAATCATTATTCCATGTAGTTCGATGTGTTGGATTCGTGGCGATGCACGCAGCCATGGGCACGGGTTGGTGGGTCTGGCGGCACACCGAATCCCATCATGGTCCCCATGGGTGCGAGCGACATCCATCAGTGGTCCACAATGTTCGCCCTTGGCGTCTCGATGTGCCCCGACCATCGACTGTCTTATATGGTAAAAACACCACGCATACATAGGTGAAATGTATGAAGCGGATTGTATTCTAGTAGAGGCCGCCTCCATATGTACAATGATTGGATCTACATATACATATGGTTAATTTAGATTTTATTGGCTGACAGCTACAAAACCAAAATAAATCCTACAAAGAGGGATCAGATAACGATGACATAAACCAGAGATATATGTGATTAATCCCCACTTAACCCCCAGAAAGCACTATGTAACAGTGAGAAGCCAAAACAGACCAACGGCAAACGCTCAAGCCCTCTTATCATAAAACACCACCTTATATTTTAAGGAAGCGTTGAGATTGCGAAAAGGAGCGATTCGTGTCGAGGTGGGTGGTTTCGTACACGGGAAGCTCATCACTGTGCACTGCTCCCCCTGCCATTCCGATAACCGTCAGATTCTCCAACTCGAACAGATCGGAGCTCGAATCGCTCGTCTCCTCTTCTTCTTCTTCTTCCTCCTCCTCCATCCCTCTCAGGAGCTCCTCCACCCTCCTCCTCGCTTCCATTGCAGCCGACGATGGCCGCCGCGACGATGTCTCCGCTGCCCGATCCGCCTCGTAAACGCTCTTATGCCCGCACGGCCGCAGGTCCTCGTCGACGATCACGCTCACCGGATAGAACCTCACCGATCGCTTCCCCCCCTCCGCTGGAGGAGCTCGCTCCCTCGTCGACGGCTTCTTGACGAGGCACGATCGCGAGTGGGACGACGCCGTGGAGCAGGCGGAGTCGTCGCATCCGCTTGCGGTGGACGTCGGCCTTCTCGGGGTCCCCGACACCGCCGACAATAGAGAGCCGAGGAAGCCAGCAAGGCGAGCCCCAGGCGAAGCCGGTGCCGCCGACCTGGAACTTTTCATGTCCCGAAGCCTGCCGCGGATCGAGCTCGTCTTCTTCTTCTTTTTCTTTTCATCCTCCTCGTGGCGGTCGAACGACGCCGCCGCGGGCGGAGGAGGGGCCGAACGGATCGGCGGCCCGGCAGTCCGGATTGGCCTGAGCCGGGTCGCCGCCGAGTCGGGCTCAGAGGAGGAGGAGAAGCCGCCGTAGCTGGACTTTTCGGAGGAGCTAGAGGTGGAGATGGGCACAAACGGGCGGCGACGGGTTGCCGCCCTCTCGTCTGCCGCCCCTGCGGTTCGCCGGTCCACCGGGGGCCGCAGGAGCGGCGGAGGGCGCTTCGGGACGATGATAGGAGCGTGGGTGGCGCCACCGCCGTCGGACTCATCGATGGAGCGGTAGATAGCGTCGAGGAGGGTGGAGGAGAAGGAGGGATTCTGGTGACCGCTCCTATTTCTGCCCCTCGCCCACCTCTCTTCCATTACGGTAGATAGCGTCAAGAACACCAACACCTGTTCTTCCCTGGGGTCTTATCTCTATGTTCTCTTTTTACACGCGAGGAGCCGATGAAGAGACTAGAGAGAGAGGGAGGGGGTAAAGGCAAAGGCAAGACGAGTGGGAAGCGCCATTGATGAAGAGCAGAACAAAGCAAGACGAGAAAGGTGGGCGGTGGTGTGGCGATCACTCGCTCACAGCACGCCTTTTTTAGGACGATTCACGCGCGAGTACATGCTGACGTGGCAATTCTATCATTCGCTCTTTTGGTTCGGGGCCCGGTCGTCCACGTCCGTGTGATCCGTGATGAACGACCCTTTTCCTCCTCCAGATTTTTCCGTGCTCCTCGTCACGTAAGACAGGTACGCCGATGATCCCTCCCCCAACCTTCGAATGTAGTAGAGGAAACGAATCAATCTATTTCTGCATTGCCATATTATGGCAACACCAAAACGATTGGATTAATTAGACATATATGGTTGTGTTGCGTGGGATATGGGATCATAGAATCATTTTTTTGTTTTTAAAAGTGACATATATGGTTGGATTAATTGCTCACGATGCAGATGTATCCTGCACAGGAAAGCAACGAAGAGTCCATCATCAAAGTGGTCATACAACAGCGCAGGAGCAACCAACCGGGCTAAACAGTGGTGGACTCGCCTCCTCGTCATGTTGCACTCAAGATGTTTGTGCCGCGGTCGATCGTGCTCACACAGGTCAGTACAATGCCCGTAACCTTTTTCTTTCAGTGTTCGACCTGCATTTGGTCGGAGTCGCTTTTGGGGGCCGAAGGTGCCCCGTTATCGAGTGCCGTGGTGAACGATTTGACCACACGCTACCGCCGGGGGACCATTCACATCACCTGACCCGACAAAAACAATCAATATTAACTTTCCATCATCATTATTACTCGTAACCAAATATCCAATTTGGCGAACGCTTGACCACCTACTACTAAGCTTCGGTTGGAGATGATTAAACTATGAGAACACGCATGGGGGCAAAAAAGGGGTCAGGGAATGAATGGTGGCAAGTGATGCACTAATGGTAGGCCGTGAGAGCGTAGGATGGTCCAGAGGAATTTTGAATTGGGGAAGAGGAAGTAAGTTTCTGAGGCAGCGGAGTGTGCTGTCTTCACCAGGTTTAGCGTGAGAGAGACATGAGATCGTGTGAGGCTAAAGCATGATCGGATATCGAACATTAGAAAAAAAAACCAGCAAAGTGGGCACTCTTTAGATACCCTTTGTTTGCACATTGCTGTCGCAGATGAGTGCCGACGAGCGTGCAAATCATATATCTGGAGTACCCAAGTACTGCTTGCAGAGTTGTACCTCGTGTGTTTAAGCATACACTAATTGAGGCGACACTCCACCCTTAACTATAAGCAGACATAAGCAACTGCTTCCAGCTTTTCAGTGGGATTAGAGTACAGTACTACGCAAGTGGTGTCTATGGAGACTCCAAACTATCCAAGCTGGACTGGTACCTAAAGACTAACAATTGCTTGATGAACTCTTCTTTCTTAGCAGTCCGTCGTAGAAAGCAAAATAAAACCTTTAGAATCCATCAAATACATGGTCCCAGAAACTGAGCCTCGACACCAGAACATGTAATGCATGGAGAGAGAGAGAGAGGGGAAGTGAAAAAGGACTCGTCTCTCAGTTTCCCCCTGGCTGTCTTGCTTTTCCTTCACCTTGAACTAAAAGCATACTGTTGTGGGAGCAGAGAGGGGAAGGCAGAGAGGGAAAAGGAGGGATGACAGAGAAGCAACAGAGAGGGGCAGGGAGACAAGAACAAAAGCTAGGCGATCCCGAAGAATGAGGGCAGAGGTAAAGGATGAAGGAGACAGCGCCTACCTTCTTTTCTCTTCTTCCATTTTGCTTTTGTCCTCCGTCCCAGGACGACCGCAAATGCTTCGGACCCAATTCCCGATTACTTCAGATCCGAACCCGATTTGCTTCTAAACTGCAATTTCACTATGTTTAGTTTTGGGGGTCTTTTTTTTATTATACGAGTCGGATCATAATGTTGCATCGAGATCCGACCCGTTTCTGGATCCGCAAGAAAGCAAGGAGACGATGAGGATCCAACGGGAGAAGAAAAATAGTAACAATGCACTGCACCTGCTGGTTCCCAACTTTAAAGGCCCTCTTTCCCTGACACCGCCTGGCACGCGTGAACTCAGCCCACGTGCATCTCTCTTTCTCTTTGCTTCGGTGTGATTCGGTCTCTCCTTGGGAGGAGGGTTGGGTACTTACGTCTCTGGCCCTCAGTCCCCCCCCCCCCCCCCCACCCCACCCTCTCTCTCTCTCTCTCTCTCATATCTTCTTCCTTGTGTTCTGAACCTGAGAGGATTGATGGTTGAGATCACATCATGGAGGAATCCTCTCTCTCTCTCTCTCTCTCTCTCATCTTTACTGCTTCGAGGGTGGCCTTTAATTCATGTGGGATTGACATGGATGGGAATCCCGTGAGGTCCTTTCAATGCCTCTCTCAGTCTCTCTTTGTTTAGCTTTTAGCCTTTAGTGGTTGGCTTCTTTCTCCGTTCTCGGTGAGCATTGCTGTCGCTTTCTTGCATGGGGTTGGGTCGTCTTTTTAAGGTTGCACCTTCACCAGATCCGATGCAGCCAAAATTAAGCTTGCAATGGTCCCTCCCCAGCCACTCATCCAAAGTTTATTTCTCGTTCTTTTTTTTCCCTTCTTTGTTTTTTGCTTGGAATCGCCCCCACAACATAGAACGATGCAAGGCATTGCATATCGCATCACAATATGGCATGCGAGATGGCATTCTGTCACCCTATCGATTTAAATTTGCTACTTAGTTTTTATCCCTAGTAACACATAGAGAGAGAAAGAGAGAGTGAGAGAGTGAGAGAAACGAGTGTAAACTAAAAAGGATATAAACCCATTCCTTATACATTCAACATTCCTAATAAGTTTTCCCAATTGACACTTCCTAATGAACAAAACTATATTATTGTGTGCTATTTCGAAGTGACAAAATTAAGTGACAAATATGCCTCATCCGATAAAGCAAGACAAAGATGGAAAAAAGAAGAAAAAACACATGAAATATAACAAAGACGGAAATTGATGATGTCGACAACCAAACATTTAGGAGGGGACGAATTTCTGTTGCGAGAATCCTAAAAAATTTATTTGCACTAAATCAATTATCTCAAGACACTTGTGAAGTGCTGGAATTATGTGTGTAGTAAATATTAGTAAAGCAACCACATTTTAAAGTTCATATGCATTTGTGTGAGCGGTAGCACTTCAGCAAACCTAAAATGTTCATGCCATATAAGTAGTTGAAAGAGTGATCAAATGCATGTTCATAAAAGTACCCCACATTTGATAGTAACCTTCTTTTCTTTTTCTGTTGGAAACCCGAAAGAAAAGTTTTTACGCAAGGATAGATCAACAGCTTCAAGAGACTTCAATGCTACTGATGCTGGTCAAATTCAAGGAGAGACAGAACACGGAAGCACAAAAGATAAGGGGACCATAAATCGCTTATAACAATTTTTGTTGCACAACTTTATTATTTCCCGATAACGATCATAAATTGTTTTTGTTTTCATGACGGACACCCTCCTCGTTATTATTTTTGTTTGCCCCAAATGTCCATCGTCAATTATTGAGACAATCCGACATAGTCCGACTCTAAATCTTGTGCACAATATGAAGCAACCAACAACACACAACGATCTAACAAGCGATCACTAACGAGGAAAACCATCAAGGATGAGAGGAATCCGTGTGCTCTCTCTCATCGTTAGAGCAACTCAAGCAGTCTATCGACAACCAATGGGGTTGGAGTTAGGACTAAGTGCTCAACTCTCATAGCCAATTCTTTTCTTAAAGTTATGCATCTACTTTGTGGACTTCTCTTATTAAGTTTTATTGTAAAACAAAGTTTTACACTAGAGATATGACATAATTATTAGTATGATTAGGAGCTCCAACGACACCGGATCTTTCATATTTTCATAGGTTGATGTATCACAAACTTAGTTGATTTTACTTGAATCATGTGGTATCCTTATGTATCCATCTGCAAAGGGTCAAGTCTCCCCAAAACCTCTTATGATTTTTTAATGATATACAAAAGAGAAGACATATTAGAAGAAGTGCTTAACTCGGGATCCATAAGTAGTTCTTTTAACAAACACTTAATATGTAATACAAATTACAAATATAGACTTTGCAAGCTCTGAACGGTTGTGCGACAAAGGGTCTAGGGTAGTCTATCACAGTCAAAAGTCTTCATAAATATCCACGTGATACTATTATGAAATAAAATAACGAATCAACCCCAGACATTATCCTAAAGCCTAATCTAACCATGTGCCACTTGGATAGCTCTTGGGTGCTATGTTGGGTAACACTTCGCATCACTTTACGGAGCTAAAAAACCCTCAAAATAGCTGCTTAGATAGCTTATTTCTGGGTAGTTTTGCCTCTATGTGATAACTATACACAATTTACATTTACAAACCTAAAAAGACTATAAAAGCAAACCAAAATGGGACCGTCAAACTTACTACAAGCCCTTATATGCTATATAAAGCATGAACAAAATTAAAAGACATGGACAAACACGAGCATTATATCGAACACTCTATCTACAGCTTTGTCTGTGATATTCGTCCCAACTTATTCCTTCGTCGTCATCATCGGAGCCTTTGCGAACGTTGCATCTCCTCGCTTTTGTTGAATCTTTAATCTTCTGCTCTAGTTACGATATGCCTCTTGGCTCTCAATTATCCACCATTATTATTATTGAGTAGTTAAAATTTGATCTGATACGTTGTTTCAACTTGCCAATGACTTTGACTTTGGTGTGGGGTCAGTCGAGTTATACCGATCTTTGTTAGTTTCTACGGATCCTTTAGATAAAGGAAAAGACATTGTTGCGCTAGTCTTTTAAACGTCTCATGTTTCTTGAACTCGGTGAATGCTTGTAGGAGCTTTAATGAGCATCGATTCACAGACTTTAAAGTTTTTAAAGTCTTTCCTTAGTAAAATTTGCCTATCAATTTCTCTTCCACTTAGTTGTCACCTTTAGGTATGTTCACATCACTTCCACTTTCGATTGACATTCTATTGAGAAATAAAGCGAACAATTAGTACTCAGTAGAATCGATCATCATTAGTGAGAATTTGATAACTATTGTCTTCTACTTTCTTCAAATGGTCTTTAAACATATCTAGAGCTCCTCTGTTATATAAATAAGAGAACTAGGGTACTTGATTTCGTCCATTCTCTTAAGAGTTGAGAAGACAAATGTTCCTCCAATTCGCATGCCTCCTCGAGGGTTGTACTCCATGCATCCAACTGGTTATTAGCATTCGTCTACTTTTCTCACACTTTCGAAGCACCCAAAGTGTTTACACTCCTTATGTTAAGTTAGCTATTATGATTTACTTTCTTACTGTCATCAAACTTCTGTAATGCAAAAAATATTGCTTTAAAAGAGCAAAATTTCACCCGACTTACAACAAGTCTATTTGGTTGCCTTTGAGATTGAACTGTTTTCTCCATCATCTCTCTTGTCTACTCCTTTGAGTAGAAAAAGTACAACATCGTATACTGCTTGTTAGGATCTTAATGATACTAAGGAGGGGGGAAGGGGGATTTGAATTAGTGCAATAATATTTTTAATCGATTTTAAAATTCAATTGATAAATCAATAAGTTTTGTAAACTCAATTGATAAAGTTTAAGTTGCAAGTAAAGAGAGACATCAATTTATAGTGGTTCGGTCTTCCCGACTTACGTTCACTCCTTATTCCTTTTCTCTCGAAATCATCGACTTTCAATGTCGATCTTCTTTCCAACATGTGAAGATCAACTACTCTTGTTAAATTTTATCTTTTTTTAGGCTAAGGAGATAACCTTCACACTTTCTTTTTACATAAGATCTCTCATATTTTACAATTTAAAATTATAACAAATTCAAGAAGATGAGAGACTAAAGCTATACTTAAAATGAAAGTTTACAATACTTTTTTTTCTCAAAAATAGATACTCTATCAATCAAGCCTAAGTGGAGTATTTATATGTCTAAAAGGCTTCAAAAATTGAGTCAAAAATTTAAATCTTCGAAATTTTGAGGTACAAGTGGTACTATCATCACAACCAATAGCTTTAGCGATATTATCGCTAGCCCAGGTAGTACTAATGTCGGTATATGCGGTACCACCATCATAAATGTTAAAAAAGTATAAATAGTGCTTTTCGACTAACTCATGTGGTACCACTGCTCATGCTTGATTTAGGCCACTGATTTAGTCTGCTGACATGCCCAATTCGGCCTTGGTTCAAGTCCAATGGTTTCCTTAATAAGTTGGCATGATTTCAACCCAATACTAATTGAAATTGACCTATAATGACCTTGATCAGGACTACGATGAATCAACCACGCATACGACACATGAACGAAGCTTTCAACATGTATGTTATTCTTGCATATAGTATGTTCTTCTAACACTTCGTTCGAACCTTCGGCACATCATCCTTTTCTTCAACATATCGCTTATTCCATTGGCATGCCGATTTTCCCACGACATTCAATCTTTTAGCACAATATTTGATCCTTCCGGTACGATGCTCGAATCTATAGCACGAAGTCCAATCTCCAATACGTCGATCAATTCTTTAGCTCGACGTCTAATTTTCGACATAATAATTTTTCAATGCAACGTCTGACTCTTCTGCTCGATAGTTGGCCCTTTGATGATCAAAATTCGTGATCAAAATATTTTCGACAAAACTTATCTCAAAAACATATTTAGTCTAATAATAATTTCATCATCAAAATTTGAGATTCAACACTGCCTACTTCGTTCCTTAGTTGAGCACTCTTGCATTGATCCGAAGTCCCTCACTTTCAGTTATTTTGATGAGAAGCCCGTTGACACCAACTTGACGAAGTTCTTCGGCCTCTGCCCTTCAGCCTTGTATCGGTACTTGAAGTTTGCCTCTACATTTTTCACCTCCTCGGCCTCTTTCATAACCAAGTGCTCTCGCTCCATAAGAGCAAGTGATCGATGACTCTACATAAGTTTTGTCTCTACGGTACCATGGTGCTATCAAGCCCATGACTCTACTATCCGTCGTCTCATATTTGTGCCCCTTTTTTCGCGATGAGTAGATCCATCTCTACGGCACTATGTCACTCATATGAGTCCACCTTCATTCTAATCGACACTTAATTTTTTATAGATAGGTCCCTCTAGACCCTTCGTCACTTTCTCGCCCATTTCGATCACCTATTTCAGTATTTCTATATTTTCTGAGCAATTATTCTAATACATGACATCCACCAACATGTTGTAGGGCTTGTATTGATTCCATTATCCTTTATTTTCTTAATAATAATATCCTTTATTTTCTTGATAATAATATTCATGGCATCTAATTTGTCTGACTCTTTTAAGCAAATATAAGTTCGGAGTAATTCAACTCTCATCATATCATTTACTATTAAAAAATATTTTTTAAAAAGTATTAATAATTCAAAAATATCTTCTATTGTGATTTATGATGACGTGATGGAATTGACAACTCGTTGTTTTACACGGTTGGAATCCATGCGTAAGTCTCAATAGGGAAAAAAAAATGTCATGTTGTGATTTGTGATGATGTGATAGATCAGCCCAATTTATTGTTTCCAAATCTACATATCAAGTCATGATAGGATGATGGCAAAAAATCTATGTAATATATATATATATATATATATATATATATATATATATATATATATATATATATGTATATATATATATGTATATGTATATATATATATGTGTATATGTATATGTATATATATATATATACACATGTATATATACATGCACATATGTATATATACATAAATTGGAAAACATGGAACTAGAAGGACCTTCCCAACAGACTTTGTAACCATGAGTGATACTTGCTGGTTCATCTATGCAGTACACAAGATTGAGAAAGCTGAAGATATTAGACAGGGCACTAAAAAGAGGAAGTAAAAATGAATGAGTTCATTGATGCATAAGAATCATTTACTAGTCATACTATCTGATCACAAATATTGGTACCTGTTCAAGGCAAAAGGACCACCTCAGGTACTGCCTCGGTTTCTTCCTCTTTCAATTCACATTCTGCACTGTCGTTACCAGTCTGCAGTTTTCTATCACCGTCGGAACTTATTTCTGCGGTGTGTAGCTCATCAAAAAATGGGCAGCCCTCCTCATATCAGCCGGAGTGTGAACAGTAGTCATGGACATTTTGATAGTCCTATGAAAATTGTAGCCAACTTCAATACTCATGATGAGTGCTCTGTCATGTCAATGTAAGCAAACAAATGATAATAGTATTACCAACTGCAAACTTATCTTCTCTAGCATTTCAGTGGGCACATAATTCAATCACACATGTCTAGACGTACTACAATCCATATTGGAATCTACTTGATGCTCTCAACAAAATAATAAACCAAATACTTCATGTCTAGACTCGAGCATTACTGTATGCTAGTGCTGCAAAACTGCACAAGTATTCAAGCATTATTGATAATATATCTAAATTTGCACGAGTACACAGATCAGCCGCTTCACATGTATAATTTTAGCGACACCCACCCCACACTATACATCAGTGGAAGCCTCATGCATTGAGCCACAATTTTTTTCCTTTATTTCGCCTCCCTTTTTTTCCCCAAAATTTCATCTTATAGTAGGTGTAGATGTTACCGAATTACAATTAACTACAGACTCCACTGTTGACATGTGACATGTGAATCATGCAGACAAACAATGCAAACCTTTCGGCTCAGAAATTCTGCACACTGTTTGCAATCTGTTCAGTAACTCTGCAGCACATCAATGTTGTAATCAATACTGTTTGTAATCTGTTCCAATTAAGACATGTTCCTAAAAGACAAAAGTAATGAAAAGAATTAAAAAAGTTGCATTGTGAATATTACTTCAAGTATCTGCTACTACAAGTAAACAAATATCATGTTTGATTGATATAAGCCAGAGAAACGTCGGACAAGTTGCTCATATTTCCCAGGAAGGGTTGTGGCAAGACAAACTGTTGATGACACCCCAGACAATGAGGCTTCTGTTTGCAGATAATAAGAGAAGCTTAACAACAACACCACCATTAACACAATAGAACCTCAACAACTACAGTGTTTCATGTTAGAATTTTTTTTTCTTTAATGTTTCTCAAATTCAAACATCCAATAATGCTCAAGCCATTGAAGGATTGTGACAAACCATCCAGGAAGGCACTATACATTCTTACAAATATATCCCTCCAGAAAAGTAAGCAGTAGAATAGTGTGTATCTACTGTGGATGGATGCATGGAAGGGTTAAAAAATCTTGTCATCCTCAGACACAGTATCGGTATGGGGAACCGACCTGCTGTAAAGATGACATGTAGCACCAAAGAATTAAAATTGATTTATCTACAAGAGATCCACAAAAGGTATGACAAATGTTACAAGTTGGAACAGCATGCAGTATCAAGAATTACCTTAAAGTTGATAAAAATGAACACCTTTTGAACAACGAGGGAACAAGAGCTACGCTTGACATAATCTCGTACCTTTCAAGTGAATCCAGCGTTCCATATCTAGACCCAACTGTCTTAACAAGCCAAAAATGATCAAGAAAAAGGATAAACAACATTTATGATCCAACTTTTGAGTGTATAGTACCCAAGAAATTTAAGCATGCATTGGAAAATTACTGAATTACATACTTGTCCAGACTAAACAACTCATAGCAATAAATGAAAGTGCAGGTCTTCAGACACTTTTATATGTAAGTTAAATAGTAAAAGCATCTTAATCAATAACTGAGTCAACTATTAAACAAAAATGAAAGAATATTGATTTGGCTGTGGCAGTTATCAGGTTTTCACAGAAGCAAATGCAGCAAATCCACTGTTTTCAATGAGACATGGGAAGCCATGGTTAATATTTCTGAAAGAAGATAAAGAACCATGTCCTTCCACATGACATACCAAGACACATGATGCATCGAGAAAGCCCAGACCCTTTCTAAAGAAGAAGCCCATCATCAAATCTCGCTGTATTGACTTAACTTCGGCTAGTTTAGCTCTGCATTCAGCAATATTTTCTTTGTCTGATTTTTCTCCCTTAGAAAGCCATGTGATATGTTGGATTTAGAGAAGGAACTACACCGAGTACAAACACAGTAGAAGATGAGAACACTTATTCATTTTTTTTTTTCTAAATTACTAAATTATGTAACATCACTAAAAACAGTTCTTATCCATGAATCTGTCAACCCAATCAAAAAAGGCAATTCAATGTCACAAGAAAAAAAGGACCACAAAATTGATGAGAAAAGGAGATGCAAAATGAATAAATATAGGCACAGGGACTCACCGGACAACCTGCTCATATGGCATGTGAATTAAAGGGGGCCATGGAGTATTTTTGGACCCTGCCTCTTATAAAAACTCTGTAATCAATGGTTTCTTCTTGAGTGTCTTTCACCAAGTCATCAATCTTGTCCCAATCTCACATAAATAGGTGAGTATTATGACTCGGGCTTGATAAGCTAACTGGCCTATCAACTTCGTTTGGTCTAAACCATTGACCAAAATGCTTAAGCTGAAGTTGATAGTAGTACACTCATCAGACCCTTATAAGCCAATCTTAATCTTATTCACTTTCGATGTGGGACTAATCAGGGGTGTTACAATCACCCCCACTCAAAGGCTTGACGTCCTCGTCAAGCCCCAACATAACCCAGATCAAACCCTAGCATAGTGCATGTGAGGCGTAGCCCAGTGGTGGCTCCACGTCATGACGAGTCCTCTGACTCCGTCTACGGGTAGCCCTTTCCTACTCGAGCCCCCTCACCATGCCCAAATGCTAGGTCGGCTCTGATACCAAATATTATGACTCGGGCCTGATAGGCTAACTGACCTATCAACTTCGTTTGGTCTAAACCACTGACCAAAATGCTTAAGCTGAAGTTGATAATAGTACACTCATCAGACCCTTATAAGTCAATCTTAGTCTTGCCCACTTTCGATGTGGGACTAATCAGGGATGTTACATTGAGCTTCACAAGCAATTAAGAAACATCCTCTTATAACTAAAACAATCTAATTGGACTAACCACATCCATAATTGCTTGATGCCATGTTGGCCATCACATCCCAACACATCAATGTGGTCAGCAAAATCAAAGATGGATATTACCTACAAGATCTAATCAAGATCAACATCCAAGAATCAGGATCATGGGCCTTTGGTTTGATTCAAAAGTTGAACCAACTTTACACACTTCAACAATGACAGATATTATGTAGAATGGTAGAAAATCTTTTGATTCAAAAGATCTAGCATTCAATCTCAGCAATGAAAAATCTCTATTTGGAACTGATTCCATAGCTTTCAAGAATCGTTCCTCATTTAAGAGAACCAAAACTTATCAAGTCAATAGAAACTCATTTGAAGAAAAACAGAAAGAACAGAATCTGACATGAAATTGAAAACTTTCTTCGCAAGACTTGAGATTCGCCCAGCCTGCTCATGATAGAGGAAGAAAGAGAATGGATCGCTGCTGCTCTTCAAATCCAAAACATTTGACATTTGACCATCAGCAACTAAAATGCCCCGTTTGGAAATGATTGCAAATCTTTTCGAGAATCGTGTCTAGGGACACCATTCTTGAAGAGCCAAAAACTTCTCAAAACAGAAAAGCTTAACCAAAAGGAGATGTTGAGATAAGACGACTTGCTTCGGAAGAATAGAAGCTCACCCGATAGAGCATGGTGGAGGAAGAAGTAGACTGCATTGCCACTGCACTTCAAATCCACAACATTTGACATTTGATTGTCAGCAATGAAAAGCTCTATGTGAACATCAGCAAAGAAAAGCTTTCAAGAACCTTTACACTTACAGGGTCACCATCATTTTAAGAGCCGAAAGAACTAAGACAAGAAAGCTCGATTAAGAAGAGATGGGTAATAGAAACCTGACGTGGAAAAGAAAACTTGATTTGTAAAACATGAAGCTCGCTAGATCTGCTCATGGAGGGGCCAAGAAGACATTGAATTCACGCCGCTCTTCAAATCCAACACATTTGGCGTTCGATCATCAGCAACGAAAAAGACGTGTATGGAAGATGATTCCATAGCTTTGAAGCGCCACTCTCCTTTAGATCCACCATTTTAGAAGAGCCAAATCTTATCAAGACAAGAAAAGCTCAGTAATAGAGAGGACAGAAAAAAACCCCACACGAAAGACAAGACTTCGCAAGATTGGAGGCTTGCCCTGCCTGTTCATGGTCGAGTCGGGAAAAGATTGGATCGCTGCCGCTCTTTCAATCCAAGAATTCGATCATCAGCAACGGAAAAACCCTAACGGATCAACGTTCCATAGCTTTCAAGAACCCACCATTTCGAAGGGCCAAAAGCTTAGCAACGCAAGAAAAGCTCAATCGAAGGGAGATGATAAGAAAAGAACCGGACATGAAGAAGAAGAAGAATAATAAGACACGCTTCGCAGGATTAGAGGCTCGCGCTCATGGCGGAGGAAGAAAGATATCAGTAACGCCGCCGCTCCCCTCCCTCTCATAAAAACCTAATTTATAAGCCCGCCCGGAGTTTCGAACTCCCCTTCTGCTGACCCGCTCACATAACCAGATGTTGTGCCGTGGCTTACGGAAAGACCCTTCATTACCGTCCATCGCACTTTATCTGTTAATCTCGATCGTCCGTATGATTTCCTTAAATCAACATTTTTATTCAGTTATTAATGGAAACGTCGGACGGCTGAGATTAATAGAAAATGGGAACGGACGGTTTCCGAGGAATTCTTCGTAAAGTGTTTACGGGTTAATTGATGTCGAAGATGATGGGCATTATGGTAATATACAATTTCCCAACCCAATCTCCTCCGTGGTGTTATTATTCTGTTCTCCTCTCCCCGCCTCATCTCCACGCACGCTCCGATGGCGGTGGCTCTTCGTCTCTCCAAGCCACCATCTTCTTTCCCGACCCACCCTGTCGCTCCATCTCTACTGTGCTATTCGCAGCTGTTCTCCTCGCTGCAAAGGAGGACCGCTTCTCCGCTTCGCTGCCGCTGCTCCAAGAAGAAGGAGACCAGCTTCATGGACCAACTCCTCGACTACATAGAAGGTGAGACACGCTGCATCCCCTCCGCCGTTCTTCGGTTATCTTAGCCTGCACTGCATAGATCTCCTGACAAATGGTCTTATAAATATCATTTTGATCTTCGATTTGTGTGAATTACTAGAAAAGCGAATCAGCCAATAGCTTTTCCAAGTGTTCACCAACTTTATTGGCTAGTTCAGTCGTGCCATAGTTTAGACGGTGCGAAGTGTGTTTTCGCAGATCAAAGGTGAAATTAGATGCTCTGCAGAGTTATGGCAATCGCGTTTGTTTTATTGTTGAGATATTAATATGTCTTGTTATTTAAGATTGACTTATTTTGTCATTTGGGTGTACACAATAAACCCTGTTATCTGAATGGTCATAAATATATCGATGGTTTATAAGTTCCCGTGTCTAGATCTGTTTAGTAGATGGCATATCTATGCACTTATAATTTGGAAAGAAAAATGAACTCATATGTAGGTGGACCTAAGTTGAGGAAGTGGTATGGAGCACCTGAACTACTTCCAAAGGATGGTGGTCTTGAGAATGAGGATGAATCTTCAGGTCACATGAACTAGTACATCTTGTGGCATTTTGTTACTGTTAAATTTGTGATGAACTTCATTCCTCTGTTTCCTTGATTGCTACCAGAAATCGATGAAGCACGAGATGCTGTGCTGGTAACTGATGGTGAAAGTGAAATTGGTCAGGTCGGCCTTTCTAACATGAAAAGAATTTTAGCTCTTTATCCAAACATGATTATGTATCATACTCAAACGTAATGATGCTTAATGTTTCGAAAGTAACCATTGACCAGAGTCACTTAGTTTGAGTGTCCTGAATTTTCATACCTCGATTAGATGATTTGTGTGTGCAATTTCCAAAAAAGAAATTCTTTTCCATGATAGCCATCAAATTTTTTCGTTTTTTTTTTATAAAGAGATACTCCTACTGGATCAAAGACGAATAAATACTGCACTGGCTCTTCAAAATGAAATTGCAACAGGAGGAATTAAATAGCTCTTGGAAGCATTGAAATTCTTTATCAAGATACTATGAGAAAGATGTCTGTGGCCAGTGCTGATCTGACTACATCTATGTTTCTTCGTGCCCAACTTCTTTGTTCTTAATCTAAGATTTTGCATCCACAAGACTCAGAACTGGCAGAAGGAATATGGTCTTTCTTTGTTTTGCATGAATTACTTCATTGAAATCCAGACCAATATTATGGTCCATGTAATATTTTTATAGCACACTCATGAACAATCTTAGTGGCAGAAGGCATCTAACCTGAACTATCAAAAAATTTTATTTCATATCCAGTCCCTTGCACAAATCATAATTTAAATCTTTGTTTAAAATCAAGGTCCAATATTGATGCTGCAACAAGCACGTAAGAATAATTAATTTCACATCTGGAGTTGTACTAATTGCATATAAGCATGCTGCAATGTATTATTTCTTCATGTTACTTGTTATCTCATGATATGCTTTAATCAGATGGTAATTCTATCATTGATTCTTAAACGTGCTCGGATAAAAGCACTAGTCAAGGATAAGCGAGCTGCTATTGATGCTTTTGGAACTTATGTTGAGGTGAGCACCTGCATGCTCATGGTAGCGTTTTTTCCTTCAGAAGTCATGTACTGAACACTTCCCTTTCTGTTGACATACAAAAGACACTTCTGTGTTTTTAACATTGTACTGTTTTATTGATTGCATTGTGTAGACAATGGTTGGAGATTTAAATGACAAGACCTTTCTGACAAATGCTCTGAGAGGTGTTCGAGCAATAATTTGTGCATCAAATGTATGTAAATCCAGCTTTATATGTTGATTTCAAATCATTTGTGCTGTGACTAGAATGTTATGTTAGCAAGGTTTCCTGAAAGCACAATGCATCTACAGACAACTTCTAGATATTCTTCATGTGAATTATTATGTCACTTCCAATGTCTGAGATTATTTGTAAAGTCTGTGTAAATACATTGCAATGTAGAGATTTTTCCTGTCACGTATTTTGACTCTACTTTGCATCAGATGTTATGCTTTTATTTGACTGTTGAAGGTCGAATTCAGCACAAAGCAAAATCCTCATATAAGTTGTTAAATAGTCATTTAACCTCAGGAGGAATAATATGGCTCCAACATTAACAATTCTGTACAGAACAGGATAATTTATGTATCTTTCATAGCAAATATTCATCAAAAGTTGGTTTAAGTTGAAGAATAGTAGTTGACTTATATATTCCTCGAGAGCAATGCTGATCCCTGCACGTTTAACCAATTTATCTTGAGCATTATCAAATCTGCATGTGATGGAGTTACTATATCCTGTTTTTTCAAGAATCTGAGGGGGACACACCCACTAGGTATATATAATTCATTTTAAAATACTGAAGAGCCAGTGCCACAAAATTTAGATACAAAATCTCTCCCTATTATGGCCACTGACCACTAAGACCGAAGCCCGGTATGTTAGAAGTTATGGTCCTATTAGTTCATCTGAAGAACATTACCTGAATGATGCAAGAAGCATGGTGAAACTTAAAAAGGGTGCAGTACCAATCAGATCCTAGATGGTGTAACTAGTTCTATAATTTATATGATTTTATACATATTTGACATCACTTGGTTGATATTGTATGTTGATGTTTGATAACCTAAACTAAAATTTTTGCCATACTCTTCTTATTTTGCAGGATGGCTTCTTCTCTGACATAGGGCGAACAAAGGGTGCGCAGCACATTGTTCTTCTATCTCAGGTTCTTAGTTTACCCACATTCATATTTCTCTTAATGAAGTACATGCTCATGCATTCTGTCTTGTCACCATCTTCACTGTGAGTTTTGACCAGACTGCAGTTGGCATTTTATAGAGGCAGCAGCGGAATTCAAGCAGTTATGAATAGCAAGGCCAGAAAACTGGCAGAGAGAGATGAAGAAACCGTGATTGCGTCTGGCATCCCATACACAATAATTAGAGCTGGCTTACTGCAAGATAGTCCTGGTGGCAAGCAAGGATTCAGCTTTTCAAAGGTACATCAGGACAATTTGAGTTAATTATCGTAGACAATGGTTCATGCTTGAGACATAATGATAACAGAGTCATCTCTCTCGTCTCTCCTCAAACTTTCACTGCAACACTGCTCCTCTCATACAAATGTCAAGCTGGAACAGGTTGCTTTTTAGGTCTCTCCATCCAGTGACCGAAGAAATAAATGTAATCATCAGATGGACCATGAAGAAAAGAAATGACAGAATATAGCCGTAATTGTTCGATATGCAGCATGCTAATAAACTTGCACTTCCATCATAAAAAAAAAGGTACCTGGACTCTATGGTGTATAATTTTGCATTGATTTCAGTGATCATGTTGAGACTTGCATCCGGAACATGTGATCCATGAGGCTGACTTCCCACATAATTTTTGAGAAAATAACTCATCCTCGCGCAGAAGCATATTGTTTTGTATTTTTGTGTTAGGGTGCTGCAGCAAAGGGAAGACTCAGCAAAGAGGATGCAGCAGCCGTTTGTGTGGAGGCACTTGATTCACTGCCAGAGGAAGGACTAATTTTCGAGGTAGGTTAGAATTGCTAGCAGAAGCTTCACCTTTCCAAATGCAAATTTTTGGGTTGTATCAGTTTACCTACTGCTCTTTCAGTCTCTCTCCTTTTAGCTCCAAATCCAAGAGCCTTACATGCCCTTGTAAGCTTTTGAAGCCACTGATGGTGCTTACAGAGCCAGTCTACAAGATTTTTTCTTCTTCTTTTTATCTCCTGCTCTCTCTTGATTACTTGTAAGAAGTGATAGAATTACTCATTATTCTTTGTGGACATGAAAGATGTTGAAAACAACAATCATAACCACACCATATGAATTTTCTACATTAGCAGTAATTAAATTTACTAGTCTTTTTCTGTGTAGGTGGTAAACGGCGAGGAAAAGGTACGAGATTGGAAGGAAAAGTTCGCTGAGTTTATTGGGACTGCTGAAGAGTGAGGAGTCACAGTGAGCAGAAGAAAGAATCCACCTGTTCCTGTTGAACTAATGGTGAATGATTCTTGTAATATCTAAATTAAGATTCTGAAAATTCAATTACACGATTTGTTTGTTAACTAATATTGTAATCGATGTCATGCATTCTGTATGTGATGCGGCAAATACTGTTTGGATGGATATATAAGAACGATTCTTAGCTTAATTGACATGACTCAATCCACTTTGTTAAATCCTGTGATTGACATAAATTATGTGATCACAAGCTAGTGATTCTTTAGTATTTATTATTTTCTAGGAGAAGCGGCATTGTTCTCATGACGGTAAACCCATGTCGCCACCACTCTTCATCAGAAGAAGACCCTCGGCCTCCCACTTAACCATGGAAATAGACAGCAGAAGTGGAATCTCCCATTCGAGTCAACATTAGATTCAGCGGGCGATCCCAGTCGTCGATGGACCGACTCGGAGCGGAGACCAGCGAAGCCGAGAGGAGCATCGCCTAAGTGGTTGTCGTCTCCCGCAGCAGATCATTTCCTGCCTAATTGTTCCTCCTTCCCCCCTTCCGCCCTTGCCGCATCTCCAAGGTATCCATCTCCATATCAATCTGGCAGCACAAAGGTCTGTCTTCTTATGCGTTTTGTAGCGTAAAGTTCTTTCCTTGATTAGGTTTGATTGTGATGTTCGAGGGGATTGTGAAGAATCCGGTGTCAAAATTCGATCTTTTTTTGCTTCTCTCCTTTGCTCTCAGTGGTTTGTGATCATGGTTGCCGTTTCAGGAACCGCTCTGAAAGCTTTATTGTACTATGGAAGGTTCCTTTTGCTGTCCAACTTGATCGGTCGTTCGTCTATGAGGTTTTCCTTTCCTTCTTGTTTTGTTTCTTGTATTGATTGATTCAATGTGAGATTTGCGACATGGATTTTGTAGAAAGCTTTTCTAGGGGAATTGGATCAGTTTTTTTTTGTATGCCATCACATGAAAAGAACCACGCCATCCATCCGATCTCGCTTTTCTTTCTGAAAAGGAGCTACTGAGGCCATGATTTCCTTACAATCCTTGTCTCTCATGCCTACTAACGCCTGACAACTTTCCAAGAGATTCCTCTCCTTCTCTCTCTTCCTCGATCCTCGCCATGTCTTCAATGGTTTCGTCCTTCCTAGTTCTCCTTGGCTTGGTCACTGTAGAGGTGAGGTTGAATGAACCAAACAGTATCCTGACTTAGATCAGAATTCTTTCCGTATGAGCTCATAGCAGTCTCCTGTTCCTACCAAAAGGTGCTTTCTTTCAACCCAGAGATTCATTGCTTGCTTTGCATGTTCGTCCCTGCCCGCCTACTTGTTGTTATGTTAGCCTTTTATTCCCTTGTTTTTGCTGCTCTTGATATGATTTATCTGCAGGTCCTTTGTCTTCTGATCTCGTTCGAGGGGTGACGAGGGAGGTGATGATGGAAGGCGATAGCTTCTCGGGGCTTGGCAATGGAACCCAAGTGGACGGCAAAGTCCTCCAGACCTTCCAGAAGAGCTTTCTTCAGGTCCAGCGTATCTTGGATCAGAACAGGCTGTTGATCAACGAGATCAATCAGAACCATGAGTCGAAGATCCCCGACAACCTCAGCCGCAACGTCGGCCTGATCAGAGAGCTCAACAACAACATCCGGCGCGTCGTCGACCTCTACGCTGACCTGTCACTCTCCTTCACCCGGTCCATGGAAGCCTCGTCGGAGGGCGACTCCGAGGGGAAGCCCGGCAACAAGAGGAACCGGCCCGGCTAGGAATGACATAAGATTTGCTTGCATTGTTTTCATCACTGTGTCACTCATCTCCTCCCTCATTTATGTGATGCAAAGCTGTTTGTCTGTGCTCCGGAATAGTCAGTCTAATCTTCTCTAATTGCTGTGTCTTCTTTTTCTTTCTGCTCTGATGTGCATTTCTCTTGCAAATAGTATCAAAGCCTCCATGTAGCCGAAGACATCTTTTGATCCTGTAGATGCCTTTTAGACATTTGTTTGGCTTCCAATCGTAGTCGGCACAGCTATGGAATCTCACAAGAGAGTAGATGAGCTTTTCTGACCACTTGTTTGTTCTAGCTGGGTGGCAGTCACCTGTATATTCTTTGGCTGGAGGTGCAAACATGTAAAGTTCACAGAAACAAGGGAGGCATACAACAGTATAGCCGAAGTAGGTGTACATATCAGTGATGCCAAGGAAGAGGACAAAGGGATTGGATGCTGAAAGCTGCAGCAGTGCTTATCTCTTCTACCCATGTCTGCTCTAAGATGATTTGCCAGCTGTTCCTAGGTGGACCGGAAGCTCTCTGATACTGCTTGTTCTACAGGAACCGGCCGGGAGGAAGAGCCACATGGGGTCATCTCCCTCCATTGGCTCCTTCCCTGCTCAGATGCCGAGTTTTTAAGAATGAGATGGGTCAGATCCAATCCATGGCTGCTAACCATGCATGCTTTGGAAGCTTATCCAGTGGTTTACCTGCTGACAACTTGTATTTGGAATAAGAAACAAAAGATGTTGCATTGATGAAAAGTATGTATGGTCCCCTGTTAGCTCATCGAGTGCTGCTTTGACCAAACTTTAGGGATGACAGTGGGTAGGGAAGAACGTATCAGATAGACCATGGTGAAGGCCTTTCGATCCAGTTATGTCTTGTTAGGTATGTGTGACTCGCCAAAAAGA
Source organism: Musa acuminata AAA Group (assembly GCF_036884655.1). NCBI lineage: Eukaryota > Viridiplantae > Streptophyta > Magnoliopsida > Zingiberales > Musaceae > Musa > Musa acuminata. Next base: position 28,127,653 of record NC_088358.1, on the reverse strand, counting down.
ACATGCTCTCGGTCTCCTCTTAATGGTGTCATATCAAATCGATAGCGTCGACTCGTGTATCCCGCTACAAATAACAATGTTTTGTACCAAAGCTTCATCCTCCCAATCATCTTCTTTCAGCTTCCAAATGGCATTTTTACTCATCTGTCTTACACGGCATTTGGTGCCTTTAGGACCCCTGGCAGCTACTGCAGAAGAAACCAAAGTGTCAAGGACAAAGCCATGTCCAGATCCCCTTTGTGGAGGACATGTGTTCCGTGCCATGCCAGTGCAGCGCAAGTCCTATACCGATTACCAGCGCATCAAATTATTGCAAGAACACAAAGATCATCTCCGTCCCCTCAACCCAAAGTTTTGTGTGGTGGTTATTAGCTGTTATCCTATTTTTCCTCCTATGTTTGCTTTCAACTACTATAATAATATTGCATTTATCATCTTCAACATTGGAAAGTTTTTTTCTATGTAATTATTTGCATCTTTTTTATATTTTTAATTGATTTTTTTCTGAAAAATAAATGAACAAAATGGTCTTCATAAAGTGAAAACTAAAAAATAGCTTCTATTGTGTTCTCTCTCATTCGAGTCGAATATCCTGCTGCACTCATTTCACTCTTCTAATAGCTTGGTTTTATTGGAATCTGCCTCATCCATTTGGACAAAAGACTTTTCCTGGTGTTTGATGATACAGACAATCCCACTCTACAGGGCCTAAATCATGTTAGTATTTTTCTCAGGGCCGAAAATAAATAACTCGAATACTGTTTGACCGGTGGTCAAAATTTTGTAATGCTATCTCGACCCGGCCCACCAATCTAGTGGGCCGGACCTATGGCCTCCGAACCGGTCCGGGCGAAAGATTCCGCACGTCGTCACCCTCAAACTTGTTAACTAACTACAACGGGCCGAGCCTATCGGGGTCGAACCGGTCCGCTTGATTCGGCAGGTTTGGTTCAACTCGTCGCCCCCACATTAAACAACACTGTTCTGCAGTACCACCAGAACTGATCGGAATTAACCTTTATTGACAGTAACTTAATCCGGCAGAGCATCTAAGCATCAACGTGAGCCGTCAAACGAAAGTCCAACGGCGACGATTACCAGTCGATGGAGGAGCAAGAAAACTAGAGGGAGATGTCGTGTCTAAGAACCGTCGTCTATCTCCACTACTCTCCCTCATCCCTCAAAGCCCTCTTCTCCTCTTCCCTTCGTTCCCTATTCTCATCTCCCCGTCGCCCCGCCCCGCCCCGCCGCGACGCTATCGTTCTCTTCCTCCACCTCCGCCGCCGCTTCCATGGCCGCCGCCGCCACTATCGAGCACGTCGTCCTCTTCAAGGTCCGCGACTCCACTGACCCGTCCAAGGTCGACGCCATGGTCTCCAACCTGCGATCCCTCGCCTCCCTCGACGTCGTCGCGCACCTCGCCGCCGGCCCCGTGCTCCCGCGCCCCCACCGATCCGCCACCGGGTTCACGCACCTCCTCCACAGTCGCTACCGCTCCAAGGCCGACCTCGCTGCCTACTCTACCCACCCATCCCATGTGGCCGTCGTCGCGGAGAACGTCCTCCCCGTCTGCGAGGATATCATGGCCATGGACTGGGTCGCCGACCTTGACAGCCCGACGGCGGCGCCCCCTGGGTCGGCGATGCGGCTGACCCTCGCGAAGCCGAAAGAGGGGGCCACGGCGGAGCTAACGGCGACGCTGGCGCAGGTTAAGTTGTCGGCGCCGGCGGCGGTGACGCAGGTGACCTACGGAGAGAATTTCTCACCGGCTCGGGCGAAGGGATACGGTGTGGGACTTCTGGCGGTGTTTCGCGACCTGGAGGAGCTTGAGGCGATGGATGCGGGAGAGAAGGACTTGGTGGAGTCGGTGAAGGAGAAGGTGCGGCCGCTTCTGGAGAGCTTCATTGTTGTTGATTTCGAGGTGCCACCACCGCCTGCTGCTACCCTTTGATGGTTCTTCTTCCAAAGAGGTTCACTCCAAACTCCCATGACTACTACTTGTTTTCACAATTCATAGGTTTCTTTGTAAATTGGCGTGCTGGAGCGAGTGCTCTCTATATATTGCAACGATTTGTAAATGTTAGCTATTGGATTGAAGTTGAAGATTGGAGGATTTAAATCAGTTCCTGGCAGCTGATCTACATTTAATTTCACGAAGAAATAATGTCATTTGCTTCTTAGATTTTCCAGGAATAATTTGGTAAAGAACTTACTATCATGAACTACTTCTGTATGCATAATCTGTTTCATTTTTCTTGTACTAACATCAGCTACTTTCGTATGTTGAATCCTGCATTTTTGTATAAAAAATTGTGGTATCTTCTTTTTGGTTGTGTTCTGTCACTTTGATTAGATTTTGCTGATCTGGAGGTTCTCATTAAAAACTAGGTGGATAAGACTTCAAGATTTGATTATAATGATCTTCACAAAGAAGGAGAAGCTTTGTGAAGAGTGTTGCACTAATCTTCAATGTCACTACTCTGCTACAAAGATGAAGATCTGTGAGAGGAAGAGCTTTCGTACTGAGAAAGATGTTGTTTGATATACCTTTCAACCAGTAGTGTGCTCTTATAGCCCACCTGACTGAAAACATTTGAAAGAGAAAGAAAGAGAGAGAGAAACTCTTTGCTCTTGCATAAGATGCATAGGTCGACAATGGATAGGTCACTTGATGTGTATCAAGGCATGAACTATTCTATCTGTTTCTACTCTTCTTGGAAGTCGAGTCCTATATGACTTTGGACTTGGTTCATGTTCCATAAAACATGTGGCAAAATTGGTCTAAGTTGGTAATAATACTTCTCATTAGTAACGACGACTGCAGGTAATGATGTTAAGGGCACAAGCTGACACTTGCTGAGATAACTAAGACGCTATTAACCTTTTGATATGTGGCCCAAGTTTTTCAATCAGTGCATGGGCAGCCTACAAATTGTTCAATTTATCCCTTAGGTGTTGCTTCGGGTGGATTGAATAGACAGTGACTAATTGGCTTGTTCAAACAGGTGCAAATGCCTCGTTTTCTCTTCTCACGCTCTTCAGTACTGTCAACTTCTGCCTAGTTAGTGCTCTGCAGCTCTCAATAAGTTGGAAGTTTTTCTTTTTTACTTTTCAATATTTTCAAGTTTTATTTTTTACCAGCAACAATAACAAGAAGTTGTAATGTCCTGACCATTTGGGTAAACTTTTCAATGTCATCGGCCAAACTATGTATGAGCTAGCAAATCAGCCTTATTGCAAATTCCTGATTTGTTTGGTTAAGTCAAGATGATGGATTTGAGGTAGGTTAATAGTTCTAACTATTGAGTTATTTTATACTCTAACGTGCATTGGATGGAAACATTCTGGAAATTTCTAATTTTTGAAGACTCTTTGAGCATAATTATTTCTTTGGCGAACATCATAATGCTCGTTCTCATTGCCTGGGTCACTACGTGGGTCTTCTTTTGCCATTGATCTGGGGAAGGACTGCCTGCAACTATTGGGGATCTCTGCTTGGTTTTGCCAGTGATTTGTGCATTATGGGACATGGGGGTGGTTCATGTTCCACTAGCTTTATGTGGTCATGAATTTAGATTCACCAAATGGCGATGAACTTTTGATGTTAGTTATAGGCCATCAATAGCATCTTTCAAGGGCTACAAGATGGTGGGATTAGAGGCCATCAATAGCATCTTTCAAGGGCTACAAAATGGTGGGATTAGAGGCCATCAATAGCATCTTTCAAGGGCTATTGAATTTAGATGTCATGAATTTAGATTCACCAAATGGCAATGAACTTTTGATGTTAGTTTATAGGCCATCAATAGCATCTTTCAAGGGCTACAAGATGGTGGGATTAGAGGGCAAGATAAAGTTGGTAATTGATTGTAGTTGGTCGGAACAGACTTTAGGGAAAAGTTTGAGAGGATGCATAGGAAAAGTGCTGAGAGGGTGGGGAGAGCAGTGCTCAAGTTGGAAGAGTTTTGGAATGGGAGAAATAAATGGGAACAATAGGTTGGAGAATAGGGGATTGTTTAAAAATGCCAATTAGCAATTACTTGGGCTGCTGATGTGTTAAATAGAAGAGCAATAAATTGCATAAGACTCTCTCTAATGCATTATCTATGAGGGTTATATATCCTTGCAGCTTATGAATCCATGCATAGCAATGCAGCAACTCTACCTTTGTTCTAATGTGCTATCCTTTTACGTGCATGCATATCTTTGCATAAATTTGTCAGTGACTCTTAGTTTGAATAGTGATGTTACTTTTAGCTGAGTTCAATGATAGGAAAAGATCCATGTAGCTTGTCAACCTCACACTCATATAACTGGGACTTCATGGCTTATTGTTGTATTCTGAGTTTCTCGCTGCTGCTAGTCTTTAGAAGTTATTTGGACATTTACTAGCTGACACAACAAATGAATCGACCTTAATGCTACTTTTTATTAATACATTGTAGGATCCATATGGCAAATGTTTCAACTAATGCTATTTCACTACTAGCATTTTTTAACCTATTAACTGTAAAGGCATGGCAGCTTAGCATGGGGTTGGTCTTAATTCCATGAGATTTCTTATCCTTGAAAAACCACACCAATCAATGTCTGTAACTTTGTATATTGTGTCCTATTGGTTTTGAAAGCTGTCTGTCCTCCATGCAACTATAATGATGTCGTCAATCACCCACGATCTATTCCTGCTTTTCTCTAGGGGCAACACCACTACGAGCTGTAACGAGTCACTTTCTATTTTCTGATTTGCATCTTCCGATGAAGAAAATGCAAAGGGTAGGTGTCCTTCACCCTTTTGTTTCTCCCATCTGGAACATCGTCCATCTCTCACGATACAAGACCTTCTGAAAGGAAGATGTTAATGGCTAGATCCTTCCAACCCACTTCAGTATCCATTTGCTCTTTTCTGCTATGCGTAGAACTTGAGCTTGATAATAGAAGGGTATCATCAGGTGGTTGACAATCAAGAGAATGTGTAGGACAAATATAAAATTGTATTTATCTAATGTATTGATCCTCGATCTTGGAGAAAGGATCACATATGGTTTGTAAGTTCATGTGTGGTGTGTCACGTCCCACAACTACATGCACACGATAAATCTTGATATTTACATTAATTTATGGAATAAACAGTAGGTCTTGTTATGTCTTGCATGTGAGACCTTGCATCTAACGTTGTTTCTGAGATTAACCATGATCAGAAAACTGAAAGGGTATTGGCTGAATTCAACCAATACCTCCGGCATCTGGATTCAGATGGGCATAGGAATTTGGTAACAACCAATCTAAAGAGGTTTAGTTTGGCCTATCTTCTTTCAGGGCCTATTGTTAACCAGAAGATGATCTGATCTCCAATGACAAGAATTCTTCAACAGAGTCTCGATGCATCTTTCATATGAAGTCTTTCCGACATCTCTGTGCACACAAGCTCATGGAAAAAAATATTATCGTTTCCTTGGTGCTGTGTCCTCCATCCTACATTATTCGCAGGAGCTGTTGGTTCTCGATTTTCCTCATCGATTGTCGCAGCTGGAAATATGCACATAGCTATTAAGTTGAAATCTTCAGTTTGTTTGTTTGTTTATCTGACATAAGCAAGAGTGCAGAATTCACCTGCTGCTTTCTTTTTGACCTTTTCGGGTTCTTTTCAATGGATAGAATGCTCCTTTTTTTCTGGACTACTTCCGTCTTGATATCCTCTTTCTACCGAAAAGTTTATATGCTTTTATCAATAACTAAATGTTGTTCAGTTGTTCTGAATTAACCATTTAAAAATCTTAAGATGTGCCAAACTGTGAGAGTCTGCCAAGAATTTTAACCAAGTTTCATGGCACGTTCCTTTTGCAGGTTCTCCATGGTCATACCAGGCTTCGGGTGGACTGACTGTATGTGGATCATATGATCAATCCTTGAATCATGTGTCTGTGACAAGCCAAACAATGCTGCAAGTCCAAGATGGTGAACAAAGTATCATTAATAAGCTATTTTGATTTCTTTGCCCATCTATTGAGGTGAATGAATTAAGTGGATACATAAAAACACGAACAAGTGGTGTCTTATGCACACTTGTTAGTGCAGGCAAGCTTTTGTAACATATCATGGTATATATAAAAGCTTACATGCTGAATTTATCATTTATTATTTGATCATTTATATATATATTGTATTTAATGAGACAGTTGATGTATGAAAATGATAATGATGACACAGGTGGTGATGATTTTAGTATGGATCCAACCATAGGTTTAGTAAAAATAAAAATAAAAATACTCAATTACATATTCGGAAATATAATATTGGAAATTATTTTTATATAACATAAGTGATACAATTGTAAAACATTAAATGCTAAAGTTTAACAAATTTAAATTGTATAATTAATGTCTCTATAAAAATTTCCTCAAAATGACGTATATAACAAATCTAGGATTTTTCCTTTTTGCTGCAAGATTGCAATGAAAGGCCAAGAAATCATCAGAGCAATGATTAAAAATATATTTTGGCACACAGTAATAATAAACATAAAATATAAAACATAACCTCGAGGGAGAGGATAAAGACAGACAGAAATGGGACAACAAAATCTCCATCTTATATTTACTGCAATAATAATCATCATCATAATCATAGAGAGAGAGTGGGCTTTAATCTTGATGAAAAATGGACCGGTTCGTGTGAGCCGGTTTATCTAAAATTCGACTCCGATCACTCGACCGCACACACACAGAATGCACCTAAACTTCTGCTTGGGCAGCTCACAATTTGCGTCTACTCGTCCATGGAAGGTTAGGCCGCACAGGCTCACGCTGTAAAGGCTCCCGTTGTCATCATCCTGCCTGCAGACTCTTCCCATGTACCCTATTAATTTTGCTGAGGATCCCATGTGCATGGCTTCCATTGTGGATAAAATCTCTTCTACTTTCTGCGACTGCACTTCAATTATTGGAAAGCTGACACTGCCTGGGATTCAATATAATGTTCTATTGTCCACGATTCATGTGGGTATAATTTTAAGGCTGAAATTTTACTGCCTAATGAATCCAAACTACAGTGCTTTTTGGATATAATTGCACATAAAGGGCACATTTGCTTTCTGCTAGTTTCGTAGTCATCTTCACGACAATAATTGAGGAGGCAGATACAGGAAAAATACACTGCACTGTTCTCTGCCTCGCATTTGTTTGCGCCGTCTGTTTACGTGAAATCTCTCCCTCTTTCTCCTCCCATATATGTGTTTTCCGCCTCGCAACAATCCAAAGTCATGAATGCACTCATTCGTGCCGTCTTCTTCAGGTGGGTATTCCCTTTTGCTTTCCTCCACTTTATGTTGTGGATGTGGAGTGCTATGATTACAAGCACCCTTCCGACAAATATATTCGATAGACAAAGTGATGGCTTCAAATTCTTGTGCCCCATTTAAATTATTAGCTTACCATCATCGGTGTGTTTAGGGCAGCTATGACTGTTGCTAGGAGAGCTAATTCTTTGGTGAAACATGAGAACAATTCTTGCGGCTTATTGCTACAGCGAAGCACAAAGCGTTCGAGATTGAAGATGAAACAACCACACGTGATTGCTTTGTACCTACACTTCCAGCTCCAGTATTGTACCAGCAGCAAGGTTATGTTTTGTCCCTGTTTCGCCACCCGATGTAGAAAGCTTACGCTGCAAACTGGAGATGGTGACTCCTTTGCTCAGCTCCAATACCCCTGTTCGTCAGCTTCTAAGATGGAAGCCAAAAGCTTGACATCTAACATGCTGTCTTGCTGAAACTGGTCCTTCTCCATCCAGTTTCCAATCAGTGCTCCATCGAGGGACATCAAGTCGTCTGGATAGAAGCCCATGTTCGCGGCGTCATCGGCTTCTTTTGATTCAGGGTTCTCGACTTGAACGCCGTCGTCTCTCTCTTTCCAAGCATCCGAGCTTGAAGGGAAGGCTGCAACCACGTCCAGAGAAGAGCCAAATGGAGAGATCTTGGAGCAGCCATCGGATTCTTCTGGCGCCAAGCGCGGAGGCATGCAGGCTGTATCTTGGCCGAAGAACGCCGTGGTGCACCTTAATGCCTTGGTCTGGATCACCTTCGAGCCGGTCACCGGCGGCGGCGTGGCGACCGCCGTGTCTTTCCCTTTGGATTGGGCTGTGGCGGGGCTTGGATTACTCGGGAGCTGTGACGACCCACCTTGCAGTCTCTTCACCAAGGTGGTGTTCCAGTAGTTCTTGATCTCATTGTCCGTTCGCCCTGGCAGTCTTCCTGCGATTAGAGACCATCTACGGTCCCCCATTCAAGAAAGAACGTGTCCAGAACAAGCTCAAGAAAACCACAGATCAAGGATCCAACAGAGTTGACCATCTCGATCTAGCTAGAATTAGCCTCGAAATCAAATGAGCTGGTTTTTAATGCAAGTACACGAACCGTATCAGATGATAATAGTTATTGGAGCCTCGATCGCCCGCATGTTAAAGACACAGTAACGATGGACGGCTACGCTACCGTAATTACTCTCCGCAAAAGTTAACTGACCTGTTGCCAAGGAGCTTGTGAAGTCTGATGATGAGTTCCTCCTCGTCGTCCGATATGTTCCCCCTCTTGATCCCAGGCCGCAGGTAGTTGAGCCACCGGAGCCGGCAGCTCTTCCCGCATCGCTTCAAGCCTGCAACCCCATGGCAGCCATGCACCGTTGAACTTAATTGAGAGCAAGGGCAGTGAGTAGGTAAGTCTCACCAGCTCTCTTGGGAAGAGATCCCCATTTGGTTGTTCCGTGAGTTGAGATGTAGGTGACAAGGATCTTGTCTTCGTTTGCAGTCCATGCACCTCGGTTGAGCCCCTCCTTTGAACAACAAGGCTTCCTTCCCATTCTCTCTCGCTCGCTCTCTCTCTCTCTCTCTCGCTCTCTCTCTCTCTCGCTCTCTCTCTCTCTCTCAAGGCCTTAGGTGTGAACCGGAAGTGGAGAATGATGGCCCTTTATAGCTTCCAAGGCTGCTTTGACGTGGGATGTTTGACAGGTAGTTAGCGAAAGCTGAAAAGAAATAGAGTATCTTCTTTATTATTCGGCTTTTAACAAATGATCCTCCTAATTGATTTTTATCTAAAATATTTTTCCCAATTAAAATCAATTAGTATAACCTCATTTGATAAAACCCTCCATACTAAAGACTTCTAAAAGAACACAAGTCATACATAGTGACAAACTAGTTTTACGTATGATAGTGTAAAGCTCTTCGATTGATGTTACAAGGCATTTGCAAATGTGGCATGATGTGACTTGGCTATGCTTCCTCAACTCAGCTCGAAATTGTCTCATATTGTAATCTGTAAATGTGATCGTATAAGTAACTGTCATTGTTCTCTTTGTGTTTCAAAATCTCATTCCTATCTGTCACCTTTTTCTTTCCCAAGTAAAGGAAAGAGAAGAAGAAGGGTGAGAAAAGATAAAAGGATGTGTTACCAATAAATAAGGTACGGATTACAATGGCAAGTCATGCTATAATGTTATGTTTCCTACAAATCCATAGTTTAAGGGGCGTATAATCCTACATATTTCACTCACGTGCATGTCCAGTAAACAACGAACACATGCAAATTGGATTCTCGACTTAGATCCGAACCGAGGATCCGATAAGTTGTCGGATGCGGGTTGCGATCCAATTTGGGACGGCAGCCGCTCCTCCGAGACGTGGCGGGGACGGCAGCCATGGCGCTCTAGATCTGCTTGCTCGACGACATGAATGGTCGGGACCCATTTGGCCCATCGTTTGCGCACCCGGAATCTGCATCTCTCTCGCTGGAGATTGGTCCATGGAGAAAGCACCAAATCCCCTGCCCCTGTTTCTGTCCGCTTGTTCGAGCCATCGTTGATTACCGGTTCATGGTTGCAGCTGTTTGTGTGAAGGTGCAAGGAAATCCATGGTAACCATGGACAAGTGTCAGCCTACATCATGAAGGCAAGAACATTTGAACAGGTGCTTCAGCTTGTTCCATATCCTCTTCTTCTTCTTCTTCTTCTTCTTCTTCTTCCATTTTGTCTGTGAGAAGCAGAAGGCGACACTCATGTTTGCGGAGGCCAATTAATATTGATGATCCACGGTGACTGGCCTGCCTGCACATGAATTCGGGCTCTGATGCATCGGAAGCCATGTGTGATGCTGAACTCATTAGAACAATGACATGATCTTCCTTCTGAAAACAGACGCACGTACAGCGCTGTCAACACTTGAAAAGGAATAGCACAAGGGAATTGCAGGTGTTCCCTTTTGGACCGGAGGCTGCGGTAGCTGCTCCCCTCCCGTTTCCTCGCTAAATGATCTGCCGCTGTTTTGGGAAGCTCTTCCTCCAACTTTTGCCGTCCGGACAAGGAAGCGACGAGCTCAGAGAATAGAGAGGAACTCGTCGGCCCAACGCCACTGGAAAGGCGTTTAATCGTATCTATTTCTCTCCATGGAACATTAAACACACTTCTCTGCAGGAAAGAGTCACGGGCATAGGCAGAATCAACGATCTGATGGTTTGCAGGAGTTCTTGTGATGGGTTTGACTATCAACCCCCAACAAGGACAATGGATCTGACCCAGAACTAAATGTTAATCCATCATCTACCTCTGTCAAATCCGAAGCAGAGGAACGCAGCAGGGACTGCTGCAGCCCAACAGCACTCCCATTTCCGTGAAACAGAAGATCATCGGCCACAAAGGAGGGCAAGCATCACAGGCTGTGATCCCGTACATGGGAGCCAGAAAAAGGCAGGCCTGCAACACAGAGCCGCAGACATGCCCCACACCATGAAAGCTGAAGACAAAGTGGAAGCGAGACTGCAGTCACTCGCAAGCAGCATCGTTTCATTGACGAGAGCTAAGGATTATATTCCTCAGGCTGGACCCGTCCAGTGGAGAGCAGATGCTGACCCAAAAGCCAACCCAATCATGGACCACTGCTTCCTCTGCCCTCGAGCAATTAGATAGAACTGGGGAGACCGACCATTGACCATGCCGATGCTGCACGCATCACTCGTCTCTCTTGCCTACTTGTACTTGTGGGGCTGTTTTGCTGGTCGAGAATTAGTCCCTGCGGCAGCTTTCCGCCAAAAGACTCGTGAGGAACCCTATAATTGTCTGCCCACAGGAGAAGCGATGCTCCGATGCCATGCAAGTTTCGGAGAAGCTCTTGGATGAATCTTCGTTGGTAGGGTCATCATCGACTGCATCAACAAGTCCCCAGAAATCCTCCACCCGGAGTGTCAGTGGAAGCGTAGAGAAGAGCGAGGAGCTTCGGATGTGCGGTGTTCGCCATGACGTTGGGTGGGACTCTCTGTAGTGATCAGTCGTTCTTTCCTAATTATATCTTCCTCAAACTATTAAATAATCCTTTTCCCGATAATATTTAGCTTAAATCACTAACAATTTCAACCAAAAAAGATATGAATTAGTGTTCATATGCTTGCAATTAAAAAAATAATGTCTATTTTTTTACATCTTAAATAGGAAAAGATTGAAGCCTCTCTTCCACTAATCTCGCTTCCTCATTCAGCTGAGTAATGGACAGTGGATTCATGGGGTTGACAAAATGTCAAATCCCAACATTAAACCGCACTCGACATCATCAACGAGCAAGACATCGACACCTCCACAAAAAATTGCTTCCATCGATGGCATCCAGATCAACCGCCCAGCGAAGCCTTGCACCTGAGCACAACTCCAAGAACCAGAAGTAGCACAATGATCCCACACGAAGACCCTCCAAATCTATGGATCCAATAGGGGTCAAACCTCATGATCCTGCGGTCGGCGCAGCACGTAAGGTTGATGACGAAGACCAGTAGCAGGAGCAGGAGCCACAGCGACAGGGCTCCACCGCCACCGCCGTCGTCCGGCTCGTCCCGCCCTCTCCTGCCCACGTACAGCGGCGACAGCACGGCGAGAAGCCCCACCGTGATGACAACAAGTCTCTGAGTGGAAGAAGACGACCCCCCCATGCAGCTGCTTTCTTGGGGCCGTGCAACCGGGCCTCCCTTGGTGCATTTATGCCACCGAGCAAAGGAATCCCCTAAAGATAATACGAGCACCTTCTTTTTTTATCTTGGAACAGATGAGAATCTATTCTCGAGGACTACTAATACAGTTGTGTGAAAAAGATTGTTCTGCATGAACCAAATGAATGAGCGTTTGGTGGAATCTGATGCTTCACCGAGTGGGGAGGAAACCCCCACAAAAGCAATCTGAAATGCAAATGATCGCCAATTACCTCATCTACTCTGCAAGTCAACTAGAAATCAACTTCACTATCCTCCTGTGCAATGCATAAAAAATCAAAAAGAACTTGACTGTCAAGGATGCTTGATCATATTGTATGTAGTTTATTGCAACTTTGATAGGGCAATCTGTTAGCTATCATCAATAGGCTAGTGGCAACAACAGCTTGCTAGAATCTAGAGACTGAAGCTACAAATATTTTCCAGAAGAAAGTGTATCAAGGCATGGACATGATGCTAAATTGCCAGTTCATGGTTTCTGGAGGGCATGTGCCTCAACCAAGCACAAGCATCCCAATTCTTTCGATTGTTATCTTTTGACATCATCCTTTCCCTAAAGGTCTTCAAGCATCACTTACCATGCACTAGAAAACAAGTGTAAGTTAGAAGGTTGGAATCACTCATTCCATGCCTGTCATTTATCTCCAAATGATACCATCAAAAGTCTTGCTTAGTGGCAATTTAATTGACATCATATGAGACACACAACAAAACAGGATCATCTTTCTCCACAGATAATATCAGTAAATATTTCATAAAAGTTCACACAGATATGTGGCATTGTTCCTCAAGCCTTAGCTTGATAGTTCACACAGAAACAGTCAGATATGATCTTGATATGGAAATCATTTTTCACATCAAAAAACGGCAAGCAATTACTGGAGGAGCTACGATTCGTTTAGGACGAACGTAAACCGCATGTTCGACATCGCCCATGGGGTTCTGATGTTCATGTTGGCTTATGAATGAAATTTCAACTCAACACATGGATTTCAGCTGTACATTGTCATGGATCAACCTAAAATCAACCAATCTGTCCCTATATTTTCCTAGCTTAAATTCTATGAAGAGTTTCAAAGTCGTTATCATTCGACCCCAAAATACTCGATGTGTGCACAATCCAAATAAAACATTCAGACTAAACGAAATGATAGTTAAGTTCTAACTCCCATTGTCTTCAATGTGTACACAATTCAAACGAAAATCAAGATAAACCGACCGGCAAGCAATTTTTACCGACCAGAGTTTTAAATGTTCTCAAATCAGATTGAATTATAATTTGAAAAGTCCAAAATAGAAGCTTGCCAGGAATATATTGAAGCCACAAAAATCACACCTCCTATAGCATATACGAGTAATGAACCTTTGAAATCGTATAGTAATTGTCGTCAAACTAAACGTAAAATAAAAAGAAAAAGATGACTGATTTTAGCAACCAAATCACCAACCTCTAAGTTCAACACGACAAAAGTTTCATCAAAACACTGGCTGGACTCTATGTACACTACTTTTAGCCTGTCACTTTTATTTCACAAGACATCAAATCTACTATAAAGCAAAAGATAATCAACACAATCATCCTAGATTCTTTGATTCTCTGCCAAAAAAGAGAAGCGGGGAGGTGCCCTAAAATATTTCTCTGGATACCTTGATCACCGAAAGAGGAAGCCAATGATGCCTCTTTAAAGTCTATCGAGAAACAAAGATAGAATCTTGGGCATGTTGACCGTATGGACCTCTCAAATTTGCTTCCCAATGGATTTGGCTTCATGAAATCTTTCTCGAGTGTGTAGGCATATAGCTGCACAGGGTTGCTAATCCTTCTTGCTGTACCATATTGAACCAACTCACTTGTATATGCCTTCGATCATCATGCTCATTTCTCCTCTATTATTTTCTTGTCATGTTTGTTGCTGATGTTATCAATCAGTATGACCAGATTCTAATTGATGAATTATGACAGACTAAAAAGTACGCCAGTAGTACAAGATGATACTCATTCTTATACGAAGATTACATCACATAAGTAAAAGAAGACAATTAAACTGGTAATTCCATTTAGCAGATTGTTCATACTCACTGTGGAAGAAGTGCCGTGACATAACCAAATCAAACAATCGTTTGATACATCAATGCTCTGTGTATAACATCTAAATCAACGTGGATACGACATAATCGACACATCTCAATCAACAACCACTGGAACCAAAAATCCACAATTTCAAACGAATTCTAGCACGCAACAACAAGATTACAGCCCGATTCACGGAACACTGTTCGAATTCAACACGAGAAGGAACAATTACTCCGGAAAAAAAACCCCCAAATCATCGAGTACGCCCAACTTCTCACCTTTCTTTCATCGCCCTCCACAAGTACCGCCCGCTGGCCATGTCAAGAAACACCCAGAACCCATTCTCAATCGCCTGTTCGCGAGAAATCATCATGGTAACAAGCCTCTATCCCCTCCAAACGAAAAAGGTAGAATACTGGTTGAGAAATCCTACCTTTCCAGCTCGAAAGATTCGGGCTTTGATGGAGGAGTCGCCACGGGGGGTGTCGATCTCGTGGGAATCATCGGAGACCAGGGAGGGAGGAGAGGAACGGATCGATTTCCAGGCGAGGAACCCGGCGAGGGCGGCGGAGAGGAACACGAGGATGAAACGCAAAGGGCACATCGTCTACTGTGTTCCCCCACGCCGACCCACCGGGAAGGTCAACACGAAGGATCGGCGGCTTTCGGACACCGACGGTCAGCAAAACACGCCAAAAAGGTAACACGACGCGTTCTAATTTAGTTACTTTTTGTCCCAAATTGGTTTCCAACGCGTGACAATATTAACTTCATTCTATAATTAGAATAGGAAACCCCTACTTAGGATGGCTGAATCACCAATGATCATTTCCAGGGGTGATGTTGTCCGCTCCCGACGCCCGTGTGCGAGTTTCCACGGCTGATTCAGCCACTAAATAATAAAATGACAGCCATATTTAAATCGATAAAAAAATATATTTAGATGGATTAAAGTTTTAAAAACGATAAATATATTTTTATATAAATATTTGGTAGAAAATCTACCATCTACAAATAAGAAAAATAAAATATATATTTTTTATAAAATTCAAATGACTCTCTATCCACTGTGAATGAATATTCAATATGACGAAATATAAACTTCTTATTTATTAACAAGGAATATAATCATAAGTTTTATTCTATTTCTTTATGAAAAAAAAAAATCTAAACTTTCTTCTCATCTATTAAGATATAAAAATATATTTCTTCTTATTTCTTAAGATATAAAAATATATTTTAAATAAGGGAGAGACTTTTTTTTTTCGAACTATCCAAATCTATATTTGGAGATATAAGATTACTAAAGATCGAATCCTCATGCAAGTGACACCTCGAATTCGAATCACATCAGACTAATTTAGACATCAATAATATTTTTTAATAATATTATATTAAATTTTATGCTTAATAATTTGTAAGGGTTGCCAAATTAATCTAAAATATTATATAATATATAGTTAAATTATTCTACATCTTTTTTTCTTAAATATATTTAGCAAAATATTTTTCTAAATATCATAAAAAAAGAACATAATCCTTCGATATTGTATCTAATATCATAACAAAAGGAATCTTTTTGAGGTCCTTATAGCCGTGGACTTTTCATGTGCTCTTGTTGACCCAAACAATGGGTGGTGATTTGAAGGCAGTTCTGCGCTGGTCAAGCTGAGGTGGAATGAGAGTAACTTTTACTTTTTGGAATGAAACAAGTCAACCCAGTGATCCAAAATCCGGTTTATGTGATGAGAAGGTCAGAGCAAATTCGATAATTAGGAGGGTCGAGTTGGATCATGTTATCCCATTTATAGCTAATAACATTATTCCTCACCTATCGGTGGATCGGATTTGTGTGATCGACACGCCAAATGGATTAGATTGGATTGGTCCCACCAAAGATTGGATTGAGATTTAGTTCCTAATCTAAACTATCCTTATAACTTTTGGTATTAAGGTTTTCTTTTCAGAAATATTAATGATATATAATTAACTTTTAGGTTATTGACGATGACATATCTGACTATTGAGATTCAAAATCACATCTTATAATTTTATATATTAAAAAATTGATATGTCCGACTCAAATTGAGTGTTTGGATTTTCATTCTACATTTTTCTTTAAAAATCTGATTTATTTGGTATCTCAATAGCAAATTCATGGATCAAAATCTCACCTTTATCTTTCATCATTTTAATAAAAAATAAACGGTAAAAATCACCAAAATTAAATCTCATTTTCACTAATCGATTAGATAATTTAACAGGTAAGCAATTCGAGAATTATGTCATATCTTGCTAAACATCTCATCAACCAAATGGCTATTCTAATATTAGATACACTCGTAATATATTCTTTATACGATTATTTGTCAAATCTCGTCTCCTCGATATCAAATAATAAGTGAGTTCGAACTCAAGTTATCGATGTGTCAGGCAATTAACATATCAATACCACTTATCATCGAACTAGAAAAATATTAATCAAATAAAGTTATTATGGAAAAATTCTTCGTATGATATACTCTTATCTTAGAAAAAATTTATCTGAAGATTTAGTCCAACGACTAACTGATTGCCAAAACGGAATTCTTAATAATAACAATAATAAATAAGTAAATAAAGTAATAATAACAATAAAAAGGACAAAATTAATGGCGCTTCGTGGATCATTCATTCCACAAGAGGTTAACTAAAAAGCGAAACCGTCGACTTGCTTGGCTTCTGTGATGCGAACAAAGCAAGATTAACTGTGTGTTTGTGTGTTGCCATCACGCACCGAGGAAGCATCGCCGCTGCTTTCCTCACGTACGACCTCATACCTTTTTGCATGCTAATTTGCTTTCCATCTATTCTTAAATTGCTGACATAATTTTTTTATTACTAATTTTTAGAATCTAAATTATAAATGTTATGGTCCGAATGAATTAATTGATACTTTATTTGATTTAAATTATTAATTAAAATATTTAAGATAATAATAGTGTTATTTATATCTTTATAAGTCAGTCTTAATCTTGCTTATTTCCGATGTGGAACTAATAGAAATGTTATAATAAATATATATATTTTAAATTCTATAGTTATAACTCAATATTATTTAAATTTAATAAAAAAATAAAATTAATGAGGGTGATATTACTCTCTTATATCAGCCTCACTAACATGAAAAAGAACATTACTTGTTTATGACTACATTGCTTTCTGAACTCAGACTCAGACTCATATACTTTTTTATTATCTTATTTTTATTTTATTTATTTTTTATAAAAAATATTATATATAAAATATAAAAAAATATATTAATATTTAATTAAAAAAATAAATTTGGGAAAAATAAGTTTAATAGTAATTAAAGTTAGAGAAAAAAAAAACAAATGGATAATTGTGGAGGCTCATTCATTCAACAGGAGGAGGAAAAGGGCGAGAAAGAGAGCAGCTGCCTTTTTCTCCTTACCCAACTCAACCATCAACACAACTGTCTCTCAACCTCTCTTCCACCGTCCTGCCTCTCTCTTTGCGTCCGTAGCTCACGACTCCCTTTCTCTCTCTCTCGCTGGACTAAGATTGCTACTCAGAGCGTTCTTTCCCTTTGCGAGGCGATGGCGGCGGTGGCCACTCCGTCGTCGGGTCTCCGGCGGATTCAGTTCTTGCGCGTCCAAGATCGACGCAAACCCCTGAAAAGACTCGCCTCCGCCGCCACGTGAGTAGATTCCTTCTTCCATCTCTCAAGAATATAGACCTAAAACCACGACCTTTCCTGCTCTGTCTGCGCTCTTCTTGGAACTAAGAAACAGAATTGGGTTCGCCTTTTTTCACATTTCTTTTTGGAGTTAAAATCGATTTTCTCGTAAAAGTGGGATCTTCTTATCAGTTTCTTTAAAAAAGAGAGTTTATGTTTCTTTCTGGGGGGTTAATTTTCGAGTTGAATTTGTAGGAAAGATGGGTCGGCGACATCCTCGGAGGCCGAAGAGGATAAAGGCGTTTCCGTTGAGCTTCGTCCGGCCCCAAGATTCCCTCAGCTTGAGACATCTTCCAGTCAGCCTAACCTGGCGCCGAGAATTCCTCGAATCGAGGCCTCTTCCAATGGATCAAACCTTCGGTTCGACCGTCTGCAGCCTTCGGATGAAGAATTCTCTTGCGAGCACAGACGGGCCTTTGGGCGTTTTGTTGCACGGGAGGCCCTTCTTGATGAAGAACTTTGGGTAATCTCAAGCTTTGGTTGTAGGATAGATTGGAACTCTTTTGCTTTCTTGAAATCATCACCATCATCATTATTACTACTTTTGGTACTTCTTCACGATAGACGGCGGCATGGCTAAGGGCAGAGAGTCAATGGGAGGATCGCTCAGATGTTCGGTTAGCAAATCCACATCCAATATTAACTTCGTTCTTTCTCTTCTTTTCCTTTTTTGAGGAAAAGAATGGGAGAATGCGATTGATATCACTAATTTTGGATATTTCAATGTGTTAATGTAGCTACGTTGAGACTTACAAACGCCAATTTGCTGATCAGGTATGAAATATTTTACCATGGATGTATGTGACATCTTTGTAAACTGTTGCAGATACCTTTGCAGTGAAAAGATAGACCTATTTTAAACATACAAAAATTAAGGAAAGTTGTAACAGAGAATCTAAGTTTAGGATGGTTATAAAGAAGTAGTACAATGCGGCTCTGAATAAAGAAGCTCGATGCATCCACTGTGGCTAAAAATTCCTGAAATGTGATCTCAATTGATGTACATGTCTTGCCTTGTATTAAAAGAAATCCATTCTTAGCATGTATAAATCTTGCCATAATTGAATCTTAGAAAAGTTTGGTACTAAAAGCAACAAATGTTACATATAGAAACAAATAAATGAGCCTTATTGTTACTAAAATTCACTCGAAGTGGTCTCGTTGACTTTTAGGTAATTTCTTGTTGCCTTTCCTAATGATTGTTGATTATTTTGTCAAGTCTTGATTCCAAGAAACAGACCAATAAAACCTTTTTGTACAATGTGTCATATACGAAGAGGCACATGAATCTTGAGATAAAACCAACAACATGCTTTTGGGAACAAGGCTTGTGTGTTTTCTTTTCCGTCATTTAGACAAAAAAAAAAGGTACCATATCGAGTGATTATCTTTTCTTTGTGGATCATGGTTGTTGATGGCCAACATGTTTGGGAAAGCTAATTACGAAGCAAATTAGCATGCCAGTTTTGGACTGGTGAATCAGGATTACCATATTTGGGTTGGCTCAATCCCTGATGCATGTTTGAATTTTTGAGCTTGATGGTTTTGGGATTTTTTTGCAATCGTTTTCACTAATTCTTAATAAACTCATTTTTCTGGTAAATTAGCAAAAAAAAAAGGATGTTTTGAGTATCACAGAGAAATTATGAAGTTAAGGTGTTTTGTCTTAAGAAGGGAGCAAAATAAGACTAGTGGACACATAGGAAAAGGAAATATCAATATTTACACTTCCACCTGTTGTCCAAGATAGGACTTGTTACTAGAAGAACATTAATGAAATTATTTATCTTTGATATTGAATGAACAAAACACATTTTTAGAAAAACAATAAAGCCCATTTTAACGTTTTGTGATGGAGTGGAGTTGCTTTTGGAAGAAAAAAAGTCTAATTATGTAACAAGTTCATAACCTATAAGTTAATTAGTAATGAGGTACCTGACATAACGATATATCCAAAGCTTGACTAACATGGATAGTTATGAGCATATGCACATATATGAATTTAGGTACTAGGTTATCAAGTTCCTTCAACAAGTTAACCAAACTTTCCATACATAGATATATTTCCTTGAATGACTTGAGGCTTTCGATATACCATGCGATATGTTTTGTTTTTTATAATCTTTATGTTGCTGTATAATAAAGTGAATGTGCAACCTCATATGCAATCTGATGCAGGAATTTAATGCTTTAAAGAAGAGATGCGGTAGGCAGCATGCAGAGAAGTGTGTCTGCATTGTTGCGGTATATGCAAAATTTATGTAGTACTTGCTGTTTGATTTGCAGGCATTATGTCTTGTTACGGTTTAGTTTACGACTATGATCGACTTATATGACTTGTATCACAAGAAATTTTATGTTGGTTTCTGAGGTACTTTGTTTCATTAGTTGAATGTATGAATTCTTGGTGAAAGAGAATGAACTAGCTAAGTAGCAATAATGTGAAAGGAAACCGAACTTCTTTATAGGAAGTTGTCTGTATTATTGATCATACAACAATGCTAAATGATGAGACGGCCGATCTAGTTGATCTAATAATTAATCTCTCCTTCAAAATTTTCCTGAGATGAAAATTTTCAACATTAACAACATGTGAAGACCTTATAATGAGAATAAAAATTCCAGTTCTACCTTGACAAGTACTGATCTATAGATTATGAAGCTATTTAATCATCATTCCTATAGAGAAGCTTATTTTCTTCTTTGACAAGATAATTTTGTAATGAAGAGCAAACAATGAAGTTGGAGGATGGTGCCATGAACTAAAGTATGAGATCTCTGTGCATTAATTTCATTGGTGCATGCTATTGTTCATAATACAGATTTTTATCTATGCATGAAGATGATAAGCAAAAGAAACCACCGGACATCCATGATGTAAATTTACTACAATATGCAGATAAAGATTGCATGATGACCCAATATTCTTGGCATATTGGGGAATCAGTTTCTCGATTGTTTCTCACTAGATTTCTTGTTAAGATTGAGATAATATGGCTAATTTGAAGTTCTGTTGCTGATATTTCTAACTTTGATAACTAAGATGAGGATCCTTTTATAGTTAGGACTTTAGGAAAGAAAGAACCTTAATGTGTTGGAAGCGGTCCTTAATTCTGGAATTTATGCCATTTTTTGGAATTATTTGTTTCTGTCATCTGGTATTCAGGAAAATTTTTAGGAGACTATTATCTTTTGCAAATGGCTTCAGCCAACTTCATGTAAGAAATGGTGATATGCACGCCAACTTCAGCGCAGCTACCATGATTGTAGCTGTCCTACTGGTATCAAAATCATTAGTTGGATCACTGCCATACGAGGAGATCCGCATCCATGTTGTCTTATGTAGGATCCTTCTTTGTTCATCATAGGAGGGCCACTGGAATAATTCTAGCAAATTCTGGGCTAGACATTACTCCGCACAAAACTATTCCTGATCCACATAATAAAAATTGACTATTCTCATGAAAACTGATGAGCTTCTCCTTGGGCAGAGAATTACTTGAAATTATTAAATCTGCAAAAACTTTTAATCGATATACAGGAGATATGTGTTATATAGTTTTTGGACTTATCCTGTTCCTGTCATCTAATATTCAGGAATTTTTTTGAGAGACTATATTACCTTTTACAAATGACTTTGTCAACTTCTACGGGTGTTTTGTTAGAAATGGCTTTTGCAAATGATCACATCTTCAAATTTGTTTTGTTTTTGTGTTTAAAATTTTCAGATAAGGAAGGATGAGAAAAATGTCAAGCGGACTGTGTTGAAGAGCATAGTTGGGACCTTGGATTTGAGCGTACGACAGCTTCTTTGTGGAGAGACATTTCCTGGAGTATGCAACATGTTCAATCCCTTTTTTCATCAGTTTTTTTTTTTCATTTCTCTCCCAAAACTCAAGAATTAAATTTTAATCAGGAGTGCTTGAAGCCACCAGCTTCCTCCAATTTCTACCGAGCAGATCAACCAAGATATGCATATGTCGCAAACTTATGTGTTGCCAAGCATGCTCGTCGACAAGGCATTGCGACAAACATGTTATTATTAGCTATTGATGCAGCCGTTTCATATGGTAAAACACAACCTTCTATTCAGTGTTTTTATGCCAAAAGGTGTATTTAGTCCTTGTGAAACTGTGGTCATGGTTGAAGAAGGATGCTTATACATGACAGGCCAGTCTTCATGTTTATAGTGTGCTTGCTTACCCGAGCTTTGCTGTGTTAGGTACCCACAGGATATTTGTACATGTGCACAAGAACAACACGGGGGCTCAGAAACTCTATGATCGAATAGGATTTCAGGTATCTTATCCTAATTCTAACTGCAAAGATAGCTTGAATCATCTCCTGACTTAACATTACTTTATGCCACCGCAGATGGTCAAAAAGGCTGTTCCTCATTTACTGGCAGACGACAAGCACTTACTGTGCTTGAAGGTTAAATCTGATTCCAGCAGTTGACTTCCTATGTTCTTAAAAGTCAGCTTCAACACAAGCTGTGAATCTTTTGTATTCATGGAATCAAGTATAGTTTGACAGAAAAATACTGCTACTTGTTGTATTTTGTCTACACATAGTGGCATCCTTTGTTTTCATGGAATCAAGTTTAGCCTTCTTTTTTCATCTGAGTGAATCCTGCATTTTGGAACTTGAGCTCTCTGAATGAATCAGTTTATATCGTAACAATGCAACATATAAGAGCACAAACATGAAGGAGAAAACCAATATATATATAGGACACTATGTAGAAACGCAATGCTGGAACTTTGCATTTGGTGGCCACCCCATAGTGATCAACCAAACCAAAGGCTCGATTGCATCAAACACAATCTACAATACGTTAAGCCTCTCTTCCTCATCCCTCGAAGTCGTTCTTCGCCCACCGCCCTTCCTTGCTCCTCCTCGTCTTCTCCTCCAACTCCCTCGCCACGGCCTCCGCGTTGGCGATGGCCTCCTCGTGCACGCGAGCCATCCTCCGGCTCCTCTTCCTTGCCGACGCCTCCCTCTCGGCCTCCACCTCCTCGTACTGCCGCAGCCACCACCGCTGCACCGCGCAGGCCGAGACTAGCGCCAGCGACTGCACCAGGAACATCCCAAGCAGCAGAGCCTCCTCCACCTTCATCAGTACCCTCTGCTCCTTCCTGCTCCTGTCTGAGCCCAACAGCCGCAGGCTGGGCTCGGGCCGGAGGAAAAGGGCGAGGAAGCTGAGCGACTGACCGACAGAGGAAGCGAGGATGAAGGAGACGTGGGTGACGAAGCAGAGGCGGGTCAGCTGGGAGAAGAAGCCCAGCAGGGAGGAGAGGACGGTGGTGGAGGAGACCGTGAAGAGGGCCCAGCCGGAGGAGGTTGGGGAAGTCCTGAGCAGGAAGACGGGAGCGAAGGACGCGGAGGCGAGGACGAGGAGGAGGAGGTTCAGGGAGGAGAGGAGGAGGTTCGGGAGCGAGGAGGAGCTCCTAAGCTTCATGTCACAGACCATTTCTCTCCACCCCTGTGCTGCTTTCTTCTTCTTCTTCTCGATGCATTAAGGGGATTTGGAAGTGGCAATTTATCAGTTAGTTTGCGAACGTTGGAGCGTCAGCTTAACGGCTAGGTTTTATTTGTCTTTTGTTGTCTCCTTTTTGCCTTGTCAGAACAGCGGAAGTTTAAACAAGGATGAGCGGGAATCATAGTTCAAATAACTGTCACTGGATCGGCTGTAACACAGTTTTAACTTAACTCGAATCCATCACAAAAGAATATTAAACAATAACAACAACAACAATAAAATCGTATGATAATTATCCTATAACCATTTAGGATAGACAGACACATACGAATCTTAAACAACATAACATAAAAATTTAACTATAACGATAACTAAGAGGAGCTTACTAAGAGTACAAACACAGAGCTCCTTCCGAATCATATACAGGTTTTGCTACTTTGTTGGGCCAACAAATACCAATCGATACATGCCAATCCAACTTATATTTGAAATCTTGCTAGGTAAATATTATAAGGCAAAGCCTAATGTTTTGTATCCTCAAACCAATTCTCCTACTCTCTCATAGAGCAGACACATGAGGATCATAGGTCATCAGGATGACCATGTTATCTTTGGGAGAGAACTTTGAATCTGTACCTGGGCTGCATGGTGGAACTCATCTTCTTGGAAGAGACGAGGAACAAAGAGCCTCTCATCTTACAGTCCCCTTCCCGATGGTAGTGGATCCCCCTCCCACCATTATCATGCACAACTTCTAGAGCACCATAAATATTTGTCAGCAATTTGTGAAGCAGAGAACACAATCCTGAAAACTTGATTAGCATCAACCATCAAGAGCGACCCACAAGCTAATTGAAACAACATCCATCTGTACCTAGACGTATTCAGACATAGGTACAAACACACATCTACATAATAATTGTTCACCAAAGCACGAATTTATTAGCCACCTACAAATACCAGAACAATGTAGCATATACCTTTTTTCTCTATTCCCTCAGGGCCCCATGAAAAGCATATCTACCTGCCATATACCCTGTCGGCACAATAGTTTATCCCTGCCAAATCAAGATACTAGTCTACGGCAAAGAGAGTAAGTTCCGCAATCCAGTGACACAATCAAACACAAAAATACTAAAGGCATACATTATCATCTCCTGCCAATTCTTTGAAATCATGCAGACTCAAAGTTACCATTTATCATAGCAGAACAGCCCCAGCTGTTCTGGCCAGTCAATCTTCCAGTTTGGATAGCATGTCTTCTACCTTAGTTGCAACTTGCAACCACGAGTAGCAACTTGATATGCATGTATCCAAACAGCTGTGCCAGCAGTTACTCCTTGCAGATTTTGCTTCTACCTGCAAGTGTTATTTACAGAAATTTTCAGTTGCAGGCAACCAAATGCCCCCTACATGTGTTCGTAGTTACAAAAGTGCAATGACTGATTGGAATATTTAACGTGTACATATTGCAAATTGCCTCTACATCTAAATTTAACTTTTGATGCATTTGTATGCGAAAGGAAAGTGCTACTCAAACTCAATGTGGCCCATAAATGGATCCCAGATGGAGAATTTAGATCATAAAAAATCTAAATCTCTGCGAAGTTTGAAGTATAGAACACAAAGTTTTAAGATGCATTTCAGGCAAGCATCTAAATCAACAGCCAAAAATCTCAGATAAACTGCATATCTTAGAATGTAGACCTGAACTGGTAGAGTCAATTGTGACACTATTAATCATAGCAGGTACAACTAGATCAATCTTTAAAAGTTTGAAATAATATAATAAAAGAATTATAGAGTCCGCATCATACTTCCATCCCTTGTCAACCATTCAAGTCCCAGAAATAGGTCATCAACCATAAGTATATATTTTAACATTTGTTTAGTACATTTCAAAAATTAAGGTTTGACTACTATTTGCAGATTCCCTGGAGTAAGATTTGAAAGTGATAACCAAATTAATACCATAACTACTTGCGTGATTACAGTAAATCAGGTGCTAACATGCTCAGCTCATTCGAGATGATAAAAATATAGAAGCCTATTTTACAAAAGGAAAACTACACAAAGAAAGGGTCATATCATCCTGAGCATGCATGCTGAGCTCACTGCTACATGATTAGGGGTTTAGACAATGCAAGTGAAAGTGGAAAGCAGAAGCCACTGGAAGTTTCAATATATAATAGGTATGAAGTTGGACTAGTGCACTATTTTAACAAAGATACTCTATTGATAAGGGCAGGTCACTTGCAATCAACTTCAGATGACAAAGGAGTAAATTATAATAGTAATAGGTAAAAGAAAACCAAGGCAAAGGCCCATCAGATTTGGTGAATATATATAAAATTATTAGTATATTTGTCTAGAAATGTTTCACAATTATATAGAAATTAAGAAAGAAATACATAACTTTCCTATCCACAACAAAAGAGAATGATTGAGAAAATGGTCGAAAAGGTTCTAGTACTTGCTACATTTTCTTCTATACCCAATTAATTATCCAGTCTTTTTTATGATTTTAAATAAAGATTGAATGTTTCTAGTACCTAATCAAGTAATTTGTTTTCTTGCAGATAATACTGTCAAATGAACAAGAAGGCAACTGGCATCCTAAACAGGAAAGATGAGAGAGTGGCAAATTGTATTTTTCTATATTTATAAGGTTTTCTTAGAGGCATATCTTGATGATCTCCGCTCACCTAATAGCCATTAGTTATTTTCTTGTTTAGATAATTAGGAATAGGTTAAAGCTTCCCTTGTCTGTCATGCATTTCCTAACCTTCTCTAACATCACTGAGAAAAACAATGATAACTATTTTAGCTCTAGCTTGCTACAATGCCAAACTAAAAATAAATAAAAAAACACACACACACACGCACACAAAGAGATATGCCTCTAAAGCTTCTTGAGAAATGGTATTATTGAGTTGTCTGTATGTTTAAAAAACAAAAGAAAAGGAGTTCCTTATGTTCGACTGCAAGCTATTGGCTATAACCATCCTTGTTTTCTGATGAAACCAATGCATTAAAAGCAATTTGGACTGCCACACATTATGATCTTTCATACTTGAGCCATCTCTTCATCCAAGACCATCTATTTGACCATTGAGATTTAAGACTGGCTTCATAAAGATTATTGGAAGAACTTTCTTTCATATCAAATCCAAGTGTCTTTGGTTAGAAATCAGCCTTGTTCATGAAACAACAATTTGAGATGATTAGCAGACATCTTTTTTCTATGTCAGTTTACAGTGTGGTCATCCAAGAAATTGCAGTTCAATTTGTCTGCCCAGTAATTCAACCTAGATATTGACTAAACACTACAAATATGATCAACCTAACCAATAAGCAGAGAGAAACTGATAAACTTGTTTCTCAAATTTATGCTTTGAATCATCACTCATGTCAAGCACGGACATGAAATTCCTGTTTACTCTATATAACATGTTGGGCTACTCGTTTTCTACCTTAGCCAGCATCTTGTTTGTTACCCTTGGTTAAGTTTATAGAACAAGAAAGCACAAGATTACAAACAATAGAATATAATGGAACATAACATTATAGATAAAACTATCAAGAATAAACTAATTGAGAAGCTGAGTATAAAGCCATGCAAAATAGTAAAGGAACATTATGGGAAACGGCTAGGTCTTCATGAGACATGTTAGCATGAAGCAATTGTAAGAATAATTGGAGACACTAAAAAATAAGCGGATTCATAGAACAACAGAAAGTCCTCAATAATAACAACAATCACAATTCTGCTGCTGTTAATGGCAACAACAATTATATAATAACAATAGTACCAGTAAGTAATTTTGGAATAGGGATCCAATAAACACTCAATAAGGAGGATAATGTAATATGAATATTTGTTGTAGCGCTAAATTATTTTTTAGAGTCTTAGAAATGACTCAGATCTGCAGGTGAATGGCATCTTCTCCCTTTATGATCCACAGATTAAGATGAGCAGTGTCATTTCTTGGGTCAATTCACAAATGTTAATGCATTGCTCATCTAAAAATGCTAAAATTTCTGAAAATATATAAGCTTTACTTCCTTATATGATACCAAAACCCCAGAAGCCATTTAGACCTTTTGCAGACACAAGATGCCAAAAGCCCAAGTAAAAGACAATCAACATATAAAAGTTTAGCCGATTCAAATATAGAAAAGGGACCTTTGCAGTGTCTGTTTAGGATACAGCATTAGGGGTTCACTTGGAGGAATTTCTTCAGCATAATAAGAGCACCCAAACCGTAGTAAAAGCCTATATTACGAGCTCCACCGGAAGTAATTCTGACAAGCCGACAGGGCATACATTCATCGACTTCTTTATTATAGTCAACAGCCATAAGGGCACATACCATCTAAAGACAGACAGCAGATTTTCACTAAGGAAACCAAGAACATAATGGTCAAGAACTACAATTTTTCCTGCTTCCATGATAAAATTTTGATTCACGAATACTAGAAGGTGCTGTAATGGCAGCCAAAACCATAATCAAAGGACTCCTGGATCTAACCATGAGTCCAGCTAGTGCAGGGCATCTCCACTCTTGACCAACCAGTAAATGACACATGTTGAACTTCGTTTTTTGTATTCACCAGCCTATATCCAATAGGAAAAGGCCTTCAATATTTAATTGTTGATCCAGACCTAAATCTCATCCTCTGTGCACAAAAATATTATGCTTTCTTTCTCCTGTTGTCATTTGGATCTCAATCATTCACACATATAATACAGATGGGAACAAGTGATGAATTTCCATACAGACTAACAACCAACAGCCATCTCTTTCACACTCTCTAATATAAATGCAGCAAAGTACAAAGCCTGCACTCCAATGACAAACAACATTCACAAACTTAAAATATTTGAATCCACCGCCCTTCCTACCATCTCATCTCCATTTTATAAGATTCAGTCACAATACAAATCTGATGGACTAACAATGCAGACTCCAAGCATCCATCTCCCTTTCCCACCTCTTGCTTGGTCAATGCTCAAAACCCCTTCAACTTTGTGAACTTCCATGCCATTGTCTATCCCATCTCTCTCATATCCTTAACCACTCTTATCTTCTCCATCCCATTCTAAAGCCCCCACTTCTTTCTCCAACTTTGTGAAGTCAATATCCAAAACCTTTGAACTGTCTGGCAATCCATCCTCCTCTGTTTTGTCTCCTGCAGCTCACTTTCTTCCCCATCTTCCCCGCCCTACTATGGTTCTCAACTTCCTCTAGTTTTCCTTGCTTACTCTTTGAAGTCAATGCTTAAAGACCCCCAGGTCTCGCTGTGTATTATACCTCTGATCCACCATGACCTTCGAGGGAGGACCAGACCCAAACCTCTCACCCAATCGCCACCACCACCATCATGTTCTGGACTGGTTGGAGGATTCTGTGTCCTTCCTCTCCTCCTTCCTCGATGATTCGTACGCTGGAAACACTGCCGATCAAATCACCAACTATGAATGGTGGACTCAAGAAGAGGACCAGGCCAACATGATACACAATCCTTTGGTCTCCACTCTCGCCACGTCTAATAACTCTCCATTACTTCCTCAAGCTGAATTCTCCAAGAAGAGGAAATTATCGACGAACCCAACCACTCCGAACAAGAACCCAACACACCAAAACCGTCAGAGGATTGCCATCGAAGGTGATGGAGGATTTGAGGAGGAAGGTGAAGCAAACAAGAAGCCAGCGGCGACAGGGAGGAAGGGCCATGGAAAAGGGAACGCGGGAAGCTCAAGCAATGGCGTGAGCAAGGAAGTGAGATGGGCTGAGCAATTGCTGAATCCATGCGCTGCCGCCATCGAAGCAGCAAACATCTCGAGGGTCCGACACTTGTTTTGCGTCCTCCGAGAGCTCCAATCATTCTCCGGCGATGCCAATCACCGGCTCGCGGCCCACGGCCTGCGCGCCCTCTCCAACCATACCTCCGCTGCAGGGATCGCCATCCCCGACCGCGGTGGCACCTCCGCCGCCACCTTCGCCACGACGGAACCGAAGCTCTTCCGATCAGCGATTATCAAGTTCCACGAGGTCAGCCCCTGGTTCGCGTTCCCCAGCGCTCTCGCCAACGCGTCCATCTTCCAAACCATGACACTCGACCCCAGCCGCCACGCTAGGTCTCTCCACGTGGTCGACATCGGGGTTTCCCACGGCGTCCAGTGGCCAACGCTCCTCGACGCGCTGGCTCGCAACCCCGGCGGCGCGCCGAAACTCGTCCGCCTCGCTGTCGCCGGCGGGGCGGCGCCTCCCGGACCATTCTCCGTGGCGCCGCCAGGGTACGACTTCCAGTCCCACCTCCTCCGCTACGCCAGGTCGATCGATCTCAACCTACGGATCGACCACACCGAAGATCTCGGCGCGGGGTCCGTGGCTCTCACCGTCGGCGAGACCCTAGTCGTCTGCGTCCAATTCCGGGCGGGCCATGGCAGCGCCGACGATCGCACAGCGTTCCTCCGATCGATACGGGAATTAGAACCCGACCTCGTGGTCCTGAGCGAGATCGACGGCGGCGGCGGCGGCGAAGTAGGGTTCCCGGCTGGGTTCGCGAGGAACGCAGAGCTGCTGTGGAGGTTCCTTGACTCGACGAGCGCGGCGTTCAAGGGGAGGGAGAGCGCTGAGAGGCGGGTGTTGGAGGGGGAGGCAGCGAGGTTTCTGGAGACGACGGCTGAGGCGGCGGCGGCCGAAGGGCGAGATCTGTGGCGGGAGAGGATGGCTGCGGTGGGGTTCCGAGAGGAGGCATTCGGGGAGGAGGCGCTAGATGCCGGGAGGGCTCTCCTGCGGAAGTACGACGGGAACTGGGAGATGAGGGCGGCGCCGGCGGAGGCGGCGGTGGGGCTGCGGTGGAAGGGGCACCCGGTGTCCTTCTGTTCCCTGTGGAAGCCTCACAGGAGAAACTAAAAAATTAGCGCTGTGATGAACAATCGATCGGATCGTGACCGTCCGACTGGTGATCTCTTAGCACGGAAAATGGAGCGCGTTGTTTCGACGCTGGAGGGCAGATGAAGCGATAGAAGCTGTCCCAAAAATACAAATGTGGCTCGATGTACATAATGTGGCCCAGACCATGTGCCGTAGTTCTCCATGTTCAATTAGGCTCGATGTTATATTTAGGGATCCATCTTTAGTTCGAATAACTATCGAATTCGAATCAGCTTAACCTACTGAGACTACCCCTCCTAACCGTGGCATCGCTATTGTGCAGCTTATTTCTAAGGCCATGATTAATGAATGGCTCGCCACATGACTTTAATATCGACGATTGATGTTAGAATAACGACTTTTAGGAGCTTAGGTCATGCACTTAATTTTAGCCAATTGATTGCTAAAAATTCGTAATGCAATCCATCATCAATCCGAGTAATATCGTGTCCAAAATCTTTATTGGACCACATATTTTATAGCCTGGTGAGGAACTATAGAGAATTGAATTGTGACAAGAGGAATCGAATGTATAATTATGGTTGTGTAATTTATTCGATTGTTGGATTGAGAAATCATGGATTTATTTATTATTTCATCCGTTAAAAATCAAAATATCTCAGTTTTATCTATTATTAGGAGCTAAAGTGTCATTATATATTACCAAGCTAATGATCTAGTATTACTAAGGTATCGATAAAACAACGATAGCCAATCAAATCAGTCTCCCATAACATATCCAAAAATGAGAATTTATATTACATTTATAATATATCATTACATTGTTTTAGAGCGTCGAACTCCATCATCAAGACAAAAAGCTTACCAGAAATAAAGATGAGAAGACTTATGCGAGGAAGTGTTCCAAAATATCCGACCCATAAGCATGTCGGACTCGGATCTGGATGGATCTGACCTCAATTCCACCCGATACCACGTAACTCAAATTCTACCCGGTATCAAAGCTTGGCTGACCACATTACAGCCATAGCCTAGCATGAATCAACGATCAAGGATTAAGCTTGTCGGAGCTTCACAGCCGTCCGATCTCATGGTTCTCTTCGCAACGACATACCAAAACCTTTGCCCCGCTTCTCGCACGCAAAGTTCGCGACAAATCCACCGTTTGCCGACGCCGCTTCCGCCGCCATGTCCGCTTCTGCTGTAATCCGGGACTTCGACGACTTCGTCAAGGTCCACGGGATTCTACTCGCTGCCTCCGGCGTCCCACTGCCGCTCTACCGCCAGCTCTTCCGCAAGCTCTCTAGCGAAACCTTCGACGGCGGCGACTTCTTCTCCATCGAGCCATGCGAGGGAGGCCGCCAGCGCCGCCTCCTCCTCTCGGCTGACTTCCTCGGGAAGGAGTCGAACGTTTTCCTTGTCGATCACGCATGGTCATTTCGCCTTTCCGACGCTCTCCAACAGGTGAGAGCTCGAGCAATAAAATGAACCATATCTAACGTTAGGTTTAGGGTAAATTCGGCATTGGAGCATCCTTTTGATGGTCTTTTTGCTTCTTTGATCGATTAATTGGATAAAAAAATTGAATCTTGGATGGTTTTTACAGCTGAGGGAGGTTCCCGGATTAGCTGAGAGAATGGCAACGTTGATGTGCGTCGATCTTGATCTGAAATCCAACGATGAAAATCCGGAGTCAGAAACCCAAGAGGAGGAGAAGAGTGGAAGCCTGGACAATGTGTTGGAAATCTTGCTAAAGGAGATGGACAAAGTGAAGGAGAGAGGAGTGGATGCTGCAACTTGGTTGGAGCTGGAGGAGTTGGGCATCGACGATGAGATGCTGAAGTCTCTAGAATTGTCTACTAAGTTTCCGGTTGGTAGCACCTCATGAACACTGCCGTCGTCAATGTGCTTATATTTTCTGAGCAAACAACCTAAGAATGATTAAAGAGACGCTATATCATGCACTATATTGTACTTATCATATTAATTATTTACCTTACAACAGAACCTGGTTTCTCTTAATCTCTGGGGTAACAAACTCGAGGATGCAGAAACAATTATTCAGGAAGTCACAAAATGCAGAAGGTTAAAGGCAATCTGGTTGAATGATAATCGTGCTCTGCGAGATTGGTAAGTTTTGAGTGTCTTTAACTTTTTCTTGCAGCCCTGCAAGCTTCAGAACATCAAGCTAGTTGATGTTGTCTCATTTGGCAGATGAGGGTGTCTTTAGCTCTTATTTGCTCTTCATCTTTAGTGTGTTGTTGCCTCCTGAGATTCTTCAGTAATATGAGCAGGAGTAGCATATGTAAGCACATTATCTCATTTGCTTTCCATCTATTATAGTGATGTCCTTCTACTCTACAAAATAAAAGAATCAATGGTTCTATGATTCATTGATAGCGATAAAGCTCTATTTAATAGGAAATATTTTGGAAGTTGATTTTTTCCGATGAAACTGTTCTAGCTCTAGGATTTTTGTTGCCAATTTCTTGCATCAACACCCCTTTTCTTCTAGTAATTGACTGATGTGTATAATGCATTTTCAGTGGTGACAGGATTTCTAAATCGATTCTTGATGGTATTCCTGGACTGGAAATCTACAACTCATGTTTTACTAGCAATTTTGGCGAATGGGCATTAGGCTTTTGTGGCAGCATTTTGGGGGCAGATAATCCAGGTTGTTTGTCAGAGTGTAGTGGTTCATTGGCGAGTATTACCACACTCGATCTTTCAAATAGATGTGTCCGGTGCCTGCCGAAGGTAGGTCAAGGAATAAAATTGGTGCAATTTCTCTTTCTTTTTTGTAGTTTTGTCAATTTGGTCAGATGAATACTAGAAGGATGATGCTTCTAAAGAAGAGATCATCTGGATATGCTAGTTACTCTTGAATTGATTTTCTTATGCTATGGGCAGTTTCTGAGACTATTTAATTCTTTTCAACTGTCCTTTCTATGTCAGATTTTACTCTTGAACGAACTGAAGTTTACTCCTGTGAGATGTAATATCTTTTTAATGTCCTTATTTTTCCAGGCCTTTTCACCAATCATGTTGCCATCTCTTTCCCATTTGAATATCCGAGGAAATCAACTAGACCAGATTTCTGTTAATGATCTTTTACAACTTCTAAAGAGTTTTACTTTGCAAACTTTGGAGGTAATTTCCATAAAACTAGTTTCTAAGTTTATGTTGAAGGCTGCATACTTTGGAACACTTTCATATGCTACCTTGCAGGTTGATATACCTGGTCCTCTTGGAAACAGTGCGTTACAAATTCTGGAATATCTTCCTAACCTGTCTTTTCTAAATGGTGTTAGTGCA
This sequence comes from Musa acuminata AAA Group, assembly GCF_036884655.1. Lineage (NCBI taxonomy): Eukaryota > Viridiplantae > Streptophyta > Magnoliopsida > Zingiberales > Musaceae > Musa > Musa acuminata. The sequence continues at coordinate 28,094,116 of NC_088358.1, read as the reverse complement.
TCAGTTATAACTGAAACTGGTAAACATGTTATTGATTCCGCACTCCAACCGCGTTTACCAGAATGGGCACCTTCAGAAACTCTTCCTGATAGGGTTATTGGGGCAATGTGGTTATATTTGATGACATATAGACTTGCTGATGAAGAAAAGATTGATGAAACACCAGTTTGGTATGCATAATTTTTATGTATTGCTCTGATGTTTTCAGTTTGATCTTATACTTATTGTCAATTTGGTATAGAACTGTCCCTAGATTTTAAAAAAGTATGATTGGAAATGATATCAGTCAATCAAAAAAATAAAATCAAGATCAGATCACTCTTAACTTAATTAAGTTTTTTATAGATCTCAATGACAACAAAAGATTCATATAGTCGACCCCAAACGGATGGGACTTGCAGCTTTTTTGTTGTTGCTGTCGTTGTTGCTGTTGTATCTGATCACATCAGTTTGATTGAATGAAATGGATCATAATATTTGGTTTTGGAAAACTTTATAGTTGTTTAGTCTGACTTTTCAACTTATTTTAAATTTGTAATTGACATTTTAAATCCTTGATTACTATTATGATATTTTCATGATGTATTTACTCTTAAAATCCTTTGTTACTAATTTTATGTAGATAATGTTTTTATCTTAAATTCACAAATGTACTATTTCATGATTTTATTTTACTCCATAGTTTATTCTATATCGTCTATATTTATCGTATGACTTCTAAAAGCTATTGCATACGAAGAATTTTAATTTCGAATGATACCGTTTGTACCAGGCAGTACGTACCGGTCCGCCCACATACAGGTACGCGGATCGCCCGCTATCGGGTGGTACTGTCGATTGAGGCTGTTTCCGCCTCGTTATCACTTGAAATCGGTCGGTAACGGTTGATTTCGACTGTCGCCGTCCGCTACCGAGCGGTATTAGTTGAGGGAGAAGGAAGAAGAGGGAGAAGAAAAGGGAAAACCTAGAGATCCGGTGCTGCTCTCCCTTGACGATCTTGATCTGTCGTCGCTCTCCCTCGTTGGACGCTACAGATGAGATGTCACCTCCACGTTTGAGGTGATGAGGCCTCGGCATCGTCTGTGACTTCTCCTCATCCACGTGGGGAGAAGCTCGCGAGGAGAAGAAAACGAGGTGGCACCACCTCGAGGATGTCGCCCTTTTTTCATTTTTTAAACTTTATTATTATTATATATACATATATATATATATATATATATATGTATATATGTATACATGTATGTATACATGTATACATGTATGTATACATGTATACATGTATGTATACATGTATACATGTATGTATACATGTATACATGTATGTATACATACCGAGCGGTATGTGAGAGCGTATCGCTCAGTACACTCATACCGTACTGTATCGTATCGAGCTGAGCTCAATACTGTAGTACGGTATGAAATTACGAACCTTATTTCATACAATTTTTTACTACACATTTGTTATTTTCTGTTCCTGCTATTCTACTATTTAATTTGTAGATTATCTTGCAGAATGTGTTGTGCTCTTTCTAGCTCATAAAAAATTATACCAATCTTTTGACGTGTTTCAGCTCCAGGATGTTTAATCCTGATTCTATGGTTGGGTTATTTTTTAAAACATGAATTGTATCTGCAGTTAGAAAAATACGTTTTGCATATCTTAGTAATCTAACTATTTTGCTTAGATGTATTACAGTAGTCATGGTACAACCTCGAATATTTCTTAGCTCCCTTTTTTGTAGGCATCTCATAGTCTGCATGGTGTTTACGCCAATAGCAACCAACTATCCATGATAACTCATACACTCTTTCCTCACCTACTTATTGGTCCCTGTTCTATAAGATCCCTGCTCCATTCAACCAAATATTCACTAATCCATTCCTGTAGATGTCTATCCTGTTCATTCTGCCTTATTTCCTCCACAGTTCTAAATTCAAAATTATGATCAGGATCAGCTGCTGGACTTTGGATTTGAATTGAATTGTTCTGAAAGAATTGACATCTCTGAGAAAACATTTTCTTCAACTTCCTTCCAATTTTACTCTTCTTTGGTCTATCCTCCTTGTTGGCAGTTGACAGGATCTTAAGGATTAGAGGGGAGATGGGCTTCCTTCTGTTCATTGCACTGATGACACTCTTCAATGTTGTCATGAACCTCAAAGGATGGAAACTAAGGCATCTTCCATGTCTACATTAGGTGCCCAAAGAAGAAATGCCAACCGAATCCCTTTGAATTGGTGCAAAACTTAGATTGGATTGGTTTAACATGTTTTCCATTTTAAGCAACTTATTTTGTTTCTCCTTTTCTTTGGCAGCATATTGGTACTTTCATTGGTAGTAGCATGTATGTGCAAGTGTTTATTACGGATTAATTGTTACCTTGATAGCTGTTAATAGTTCCCTTAAATATTTAGGTATGTCATGGATGAGTTGGGTTCTGCTTTACGTCACAGTGATGATGCGAATTTCAGGGTGGCTCCTTTTCTTTTTATGCCTGATGGGAAACTGGCATCAGCTGTAAGGTAATTGATTTTGAATATTTAATTTTCTTCTGTTTGTGTTCCTTTTGTTGCTTTGCATGTTCTTATGCTACGAGATAGAGGGTGGCAAGGATTCTGATATGTATATGCAACTATTCCACATATGTTTCTGTTCCTATATGGGTTTTTAAACATGCTTTTAATCTTATATCATAAAGATGTGTTCTAATATTTTTACTTTTGAATATTTAATATGCTTCTGTTTGTGTTCCTTTAGTTGCTTTGCATGTTCTTCTGCTCTAAGGTTGAGGGTGACAAGTATTTTTGGATATACATGTTCAACTTTTCCACATATGTCCCTGTCCTCGTATGGTATTTTACTTTGCTATTAATCTTATTATTATGGAGATGGATTGTGCTATATTGATGGATCATTTTATCTCATTTCTAAGATGTTCTTGTTCTATTCGATAACTTTGCGAGCAACATTCGCCAAAGATATTTTCATGGTTCATGCAGACAAGTAGTTATGATGGTTCACTTCTTAAAAAGGTTATTCTGTATAAGATGACTTCCTTATTGACAACTTAAAAAAGAAAATAAAAAAAGAAAGACAAGATATCCTCATATACCAATTCAGTAATAGAAAAGGAGTGCTATGTTGCTTTGCAAGATTGAATGACAGCTATAAGAGTTGTTTTTCATATAACAGCAAGATGATGAGACGTGAGGCAGTTTGGATTGTTTTCTTATTTTAGTAAATGCATAAATGTAGCAATATTTTGTTGTCACCTTGTATTTCTATAATTATTTTTTGAGACAAGATTTTGTACTAATTGGGTAATATACAGACTAGTGTACTGGAATTTAAGTCCTTCCTCACTCAAGAAAATAGAGGCAAAAAGGATTGACATGAAATGCGTCTCATTTGGTTTTAAGTTGGGCTTGTTGCTTCCTGTTATAGATGTTGGCAACACTTGAAAACCTGTTAACACTCAAGGGAAGTTATTTTCAGTTTTTCAGTGCTGTGGCCAATTCAGGATGTCCATCATGGGGAAGAATGCACTCGTGATTTCTTGTTTGGTGTCGGAGAGGATAAACAACGCTCCGCAAGGCTTACAGCTTGGTTCGATACACCAGAAAATTATTTTATTCAGGTATTTTATTTCTTCTTTGCTAATGCAAAAACTATTCGGACACGGCTTATCACTTCAATTTCCTCCATAGGAATTCAAAAAATACCAGCAGCAGCTTGCATCAAGAAGTCTTCCTGCTCCTAAAGAGGCCCCTATATCTAGAAGTATTCTTCAACATGACAGGCATACACTCCAAGTCTATACTGATATACCACACGTAGAAGAGTTTTTGACGCACCCTAAATTTGTTCTTAGTAAGTATGTGTGCAATTATCTCTCTATACTTCTGCTTCTCTGTAGTCTGCAGGACTTTCTCTGGATTTTTCTTATGGAGATGTTGTCGATGAATTAATAGATTGAATAACTCTAATCATGCTATTTGCGTCCTTTGGAAATTATAATCTTTTGTATTATTATATCAACTAGCCTGAAATGGGATCTGGAATTGTAATTGCTTCTGGTTTATAAAGAGCTTCCCTTAGCTGCACTAGGATTTGGAGCAATCCAGACAAAGTCCTCTCCTTTATCTAACACAATCTTTTCCTTTGCCCTTTATGAGACCTGATTTCACATCCAAACTCCTTTGGTGAAAGGTCATAGGTAAAAATGTTGATCTTTGCACTCGTTCCTCCAAAGTTGTCATACTGGCAATGCAATTGCGTGTAGAACATCCAGCATGCAAGACTCTGTTCTTGTTGTGGCATTCATAGATTCATCTTACATATTTATTTTTAGCTTAAAGTGTATTTTATCTTCAGTAACAAATCCAAAGGATGCTGATATTATCTGGACAAGCATGCAAGTGGATCCAGAAGTGAAGAAAGCCCTTGAACTAACTGATCTTCATTACACAAACCAATTCCCTTTCGAAGCTTGCCTTGTCATGAAACATCATTTGGCAGAGACAATCCTTAAGGTATGCAAACTCTTCCTTCAGAGCTTATGCATCTTCCAGTATTTTATATACCATATCCTCGAGGCTGCCTATCTAATGACCATCTCATTGTTTCTTGATTCAATGCTAAATTGCACTGGTTGCAATGAAGTTGTATTCCAATGCATATGTTAACCCAAACAAAAAGATTGTCAAGTTTGCTCACAGAATTTTGTGTGAATTTGTTCTCACTCACCGTCCATGTACACAGGCACAGGGGAGACCTGAATGGCTTCAGCCTACTTATAACTTAGAAACACAGTTATCTCAACTCATTGGTGACTATTTTGTCCGGAAACAAGATGCACTTAACAATTTATGGATTCTGAAACCATGGAACATGGCAAGAACAATCGACACAACAGTTACTGAAGATTTATCTGCAATCATCAGACTTATGGAGACTGGTCCTAAGATATGCCAAAAGTATATTGAGCACCCTGCATTATTCAAAGGGAGGAAGTTTGATCTTCGCTACATCGTATTGGTTCGCAGTATGGATCCTGTACAGATATTTCTTTTTGATGTGTTTTGGGTACGCTGTGAATTCCCTTGGCTATTTATTAGAGCAATGATCCCATAGTTGTTCTTGATATCTTCCAGCTTCTGATAAATTCAGCCTTTCACAGATATAACAATTTATTGATTCTTTCAGGTCAGGCTAGCAAACAATCCATACACTCTGGAGAAAAGCAGCCTTTTTGAGTATGAAACTCACTTCACTGTGATGGTAATTTTACTCTCCTATTTGCAAAGGCACTGTCACAATCTTGTGATAGCCAAAAACAACCCCAATCAACTAGAGAAATTTATCAATTCATGTCGTGAAGTTTACTCTTTCGAAGCATTTCTTTTTGTAGTGGATTTTGTCATATAATTGATGGATCTGTTGCAAATGTAGACTTTGAGACCATTGATGATACTTTACATTGTGCATCTTCAGAACTACAGGGGAAGACTGAATCACATGAATACACCAGAATTTGTTAGGGAGTTTGAAGAGGAACATCTAGGTTGATTGTTATTCTTTTTTCTATTGCAATCTCTACATTGCACTTTAAAATTAAGCGCTAATATAGTGTCCCCTTCTGTAGTGAATTGGCAAACAATCCATCAAGGAATCCAAGATATGATCCGATCTGTGTTTGACTCAGCTGCAGCGGTTCATCCAGAGATGCATAATCCACAATCGAGAGCCATGTATGGGGTGGATGTCATGCTTGATCATTTATTCAAGCCAAAACTTCTGGAGGTAATCCTATTCATTTAGCTGACATATACACCTGATTGACTCAGCAACGACACTAATCTCGAGATTTAGAACTGTAAACACATTGAATCACTCATCAAAATGCAGGTGACATATTGCCCAGACTGTGGCAGAGCATGCAAGTACGATACCGAAGCTATTGTGGGAAATGGGGGCATCTTCCGAGGACGTGATTTCTTCAATACTGTCTTCGAGTGCCTCTTTCTTGGCGAGACCGCACATGTAACACCACTCTAACTTTGCCATTTTGTTCACCGGCAAAGGAAACATTTTCAATTGAGTGTCATCGAAGCAAGTGAATGGGTGAATGATGTTACATGAAACTACTTAGTAAAACATGCATTTGGCAGAGCTTAGAATCGAGAATGAAGTTTTCATGTTGTACATGACAGATCATGAATTAGTAACTGCATCCAATCTTAGAAAAACTGTCAACTGTTTCAATCTCCAAAAAAATTTTAATTGTTTCATTTTTTTTTATTTTTAGAATGAGATATTTATGTAATTCCCATGAACAGGGTCAAACCTTATTCCGCTTTCTTAGACTTAGGCTTAGTTGATCATAAATATTTGTTTTTCACCTTTTGGTTTATTTTGCGAAAGATATTATCGTATTCTTTCTTTTCGGATCATATAAAATTGTCTCTCTCCCATTGCTGTGATCCAAAACTTTCATCAAGCTTAATTTCCTATAGATGTTGAAATCATGGAGTGGTAAGTTATGGAAACAACATCAATATCTGCACTACACTTAATTAACACAACCAAAATTAGGATTGAAGAAATACTTAAAGCTAGAGAATATACATGTGTCAATTATTGTAACTGTAGCATTAGATTATATTTTATGGTTAATTATAAATTATCTCATATATTTAGATACTATTAATATGATGAACGATTTTTATAGTTATGAAAGTGAAACAATTCATTCCATTTTCTCTAACGTCAATAGCTGTCCTGATAGAAGTTAGCATTTAAATCGATTCAATGATGACAATTTTATTATACATCACTATAAAAATATGCCAAATTATAGGTCTTATACTTGTTTGCAAAATCAAGCCAAAAATGAATTTGATTTTGTAATTGAGTGTAATACCCAAAAAATTTATTCAAGTATTAATTACAGGTAAAAAGTAATTTAGTTATAATATAAATAATAAATTTAACCATTTAGCCAATAAGTTGAAAATATAACCAATATGAAATTAAAAAAAATATAGATGTTTGAATGGATAATGATTAAGGAAAAATTAAACACAACATTGATATGTTCAATGAATAGTTTTCTTTGCATAATAAAAATTATTACCCTTTTAGGTTTTTATTTATAGGATGTTAAGTCTTGTTCTAAACCACAACTAATCATAGTTAAATGGCACATGTGAGGATAATGACGATGATGTATGCGATTACCTAATAAATTATACATTTTAAGTGTCAATCAATGCATAAAATGTTTGAGTTACAACGATTCAATATTTATATACTGTCATAAATACACTGACACTTTAAATTTATGGAATGAATCTTCAAAGTCATTAACTTACAAGACGGAATATTTTGACAATTAATGTTTGATTTGCATATATATATATATATATAATCATGTTATTGTTATAAGATCATTTTATTTTTTTTAATTTTTTCCAATAATTTTTTTCATAATCTTAAAATATCCCTTAGTCTCAATGGAATAGTTTCGCATATATGAATGGATCCATACAATGCATTGGTGCAAATGGATGGATCAATCCATATCATAACATGATCTAGTCCATATCGTGAGTGAATTTAATAGTATTTATCACATCTCTTTTGGTAAGGCATGGAAGGGGTTATATTTAGTATTTATGACCTTCAACACAAATATTTTTATTGGATTTATCATGTTTATTTTGATTTATCAACGTCCAACCCTACCATGAGTTCCATATAAGTGTAATTTTCTTTTTATGATATTTTTGTCATGGTTGTTTTTTTTCTCTTAACACAAGATTTTATATGGAAAAATATATGTTCATATATGCAATGCATATATCTTGAATTAGAATTCGGTAATATTGGAAATATATGCGTTGGAAAGAATAAGAAAAATGAGTTGGTAACCCATTTGTAATGTTTTTGTATAATGTTTTCTGTATATTAACAAAAAAAGAATGACGTTCTAAAACATTATAATTAATTTTTTTATTACTTTTATGTAATATAGCAATATAAATTATGTCCATATTCATTGATAATAATTTATATTTATAATATTTATAATATTTTTTTGTTCAGATAAAATATATTGTGTATGAACGAAAACAACTTTTCCAAAGATCGTAATTGGTCTTTTATCACTAGTCTGTAAATATATGAAAAACATAAGAATATATATATATATATATATATATATATATATATATATATATATATATATATATTGATATATTGATTGATAAAACCCTTGTCTCCTCTCTCTTCTCCGCCACTACCACCCCCTCTCTCTTTCTCTCTCTCTCTCTCTCTCTGGTAACTGTTTCTGCCGCAAAACCCAGCAACGAAGTGTATCCCTCTCTCTCCGCCCTCTATTTATAGAGGAGAAGAAGAAGAAACAAACTACTGCTGCAGATCTCTCTATCAAGAACTAACACATCGAACTGCCGATCGGACGTCGGGAGAGGAGGAGGGGCCGCCATGGACGACCTCGAGAAGGCGATCCTCCTCGTATACGAGCCCGGCGCCGCTGACCCGACCTTACGCGCCCAGGCCATGGCCTTCTGCGACCATGCCAAAGCCGACCTCTCCGCCCTCCTTCGCCTCTGTCTCGACCGCCTCCACCGGTCCTCCCTCGTACCCGTCCACTTTTGGTGCCTCCAGGCCCTCCACGACGCTGTTCGCCTCCGATACTCTTCCATCCCCCCCGCCGACCTCCCCATCCTCCGCTCCGCTCTCCTCTCCCTCGCCTCCGACCGCCCCCTCCCCGCCGCCTCCCCTCCCTTCCTCAGGAACAAGCTCGCCCAGACCCTCGCCGCCCTCATCCGCCTCGAGTACCCTTCCCTGTGGCCCGACCCCTTCCTTCGCATCCTCCCCTGCCTCCCCTCAGCGGACCCATCTTCAATCGACATGTTCGCCCGCCTCCTAATCGCCCTAGACGATGACCTCCTCAGCCTCGACTACCCGCGGTCGTTTGCGGAGGCCGCCGACGCCACGCGGGTTAAGGACGCCATGCGCCAGCAGTGCGTCCCCCAGATCGCCCGCCATTGGTTCGATGTCGTGTCCCTCTACCATTCCTTGGACACTTTCCTCGTCGCCGCAGCCCTTGACACCATGCGGCGGTATGTCACTTGGATTGACATCGCTCTTGTTGCCAATGATGCATTCGTCCCCCTCCTCTTTGAACTCATTCTCGCACCTGACTCGATCGAGCAACTGAGAGCTGCCGCCGTTGGATGTGTTCTTGCCATCCTCCAGAAGAGGATGGATCCACGCCAGAAGGTCGCACTTCTCCGTAGTCTACCAGTAAGCCTGGTGTTTGCTGACCCGAATTTGGTCATAAAGGTTCCATATTTGGTTACTGGGTATGCTGCTGAGGTTTTAGAATGTTGCAAGAAGTTAGGTTTGACAGATATAGATAGTTCATCTCCGGTGGAACTTCTCGAAGAGGCCTTGCCTTCAGTGTTCTATGTGATGCAAGAAAGCGAGGAAGTTGAATTGGGTAATGTGGTTGAGTTCCTATCGGTTTATGTCACCACCATGAGAACACCCTCGCAGAAACAAGCAGTGTATCTTGGTCATATCTTAGAATTTATTAGAGTGCAGATATGCTATGATCCTGCCTACAGGAATAATCTTGATATCCCAGATAAGATTGGTAGGGAGGAGGAGGACCAGATGGGTGAACGCCGGAAGGACCTTCTTGTGCTCTTCTGTAGCATTTGCCGGCTTGCGCCTGATGTCACACAGCATTTCATCCAAAATTTATTAATTAGGGCCCTGTCCTCTTCGGAAGCTAGCGTGGAGGAGGTAGAAGCCACGTTTACTTTGTTCCACCGGTTAGGCGAGACAGTAAATGAAGAAGCAATGAGAACTGGTAGTGGGTTGTTGCGTGAGCTGGTCCAAATACTCCTTTCGTCACAATTTCCTTGCCTTTCTCATCGAATGGTGGCACTCATTTACCTGGAGACTGTCATGAGGTTTATGAAGTTTGTCCAGGATAATCCTCAGTACATACCTTATGTGCTGGCTGCATTCTTGGATCAGAGAGGTATACACCATCCAAATCTCAATGTGAGCAGACGGGCTGGTTATCTTTTCATGAGAGCTGTCAAGTTAATGAAATCTAAGTTCGTGCCATATTTGGATATGATTCTGAGAGTATGCATCCTTTACCATTTGTTTATGGAATATGCTTATAATTTTTTTCCTTTCCCAAAGTGGTATATCGTATTTGTTCTATCTGGATACAGGGACTGCAGGATACCATCACTCAATTCACAACTTCAGATTGGTGCTCTAAAAATTTTGAGTGCTCAGGTTCTGAAGATGGCAGTCAGATATTTGAGGTATTACTTTGTGATGCAAAATATTTTTGCTCCAACTTCATTGAGTGTATACTGATTATCATTCCTCAATTTGATGGGGGCCCTAGGCAATTGGATTATTGATTGGCATGGAAGATGTATCCCCAGAAAAGCAATCTGACTATGTGGCAGCATTTCTCAGACCTCTTTGTCAAAAGGTAAAGATGGAATTTGAGAGTCTCTCCTTTTTTTCCCATCAATTGCCTTCTCTTCCTCGATTACTGATTCTCATAACTGCTTCAGCATTTATATGGTGAATAATTAGTAAGTTGACTTGTTACTTGTGCTTGTCTAATCAGCTCAATGAGGTGCTTTTGGATTCCAAGGCACAGGGGCTAGAAGAATCTTCAGGAAAAGTTTTAACCCTACAGCAAATTATCATGGCTTTGAATGCTTTAAGCAAGGTGTCTCTTTTTCTTTGCTGATATGTTCTCTCTCTGATAAATCAAGAGCCCGTTTGACATAATCCCTACTTTTTGTTGTTTCTAAGAAAAGTAATAAAAATGTCATTTCTGTTCTGTTTTTAGTTATTAATTATCAGAACTTATAGTTGATTGAATTAAAAAAAGGAACACATTGCATCTGATGATCTGGAGGAGAATTGTTATCCAATTATAGTTATGACAGGATCTATTGGGTAATAAGATGGTTTCTTGGTTTATAAAAAAATAGATAATACTGCTCTTAAAAGTTTTAAAAACAATGGAAGTACCATTAAGAAAAGAAATAAAATAATTCAAGCAGCATTTCTGTAAAACAATAAACTTCTGCCAAATGGGTCTGGAAACTGCCATCTTTTAAAGTATTATTAGTCATTTATGTATATTTGGTGAATGTTCACTATCCAATTCCCTTGACTTATAATTGTACAATGTTCTCGTCTTCTATCTTTTCAATCTTTTGTTCGTCTTGAGAACATCAATTTGTTGTGGAAGTGACTCCCTATCTTTATGTTTGTGTATTGTTTATGGACAGGGATTCAATGCACGACTTGCCACAAGTATCTGTCCGGCCATTGGAATTATGTTTAAGCAGGTCGGTTGAGCTATCTTTCATGGTGATTTATATATGAGATATTCTTTGATTTTGCATGGCTTCCTTCAAGTGCATTTATATAATATAGGACAGTTTCCTTTAGATGGCAAGCTTTTATGTGATTGAAGGTAGATGAATAGTTTATATTTTTTGTGTTTTATGTACACATGTAAGAGTTCTCTTGTTTTTTGTGTTGCAGGCATTAAGTGGGGTCTTGGAAATCCTAACTGCATTTCCAAACATTAAGACTTTGCGAAATAAGGTGACAAATCTTATACATTCTTCTTCCACGATACCTTTTGTATCTGAAATGTACAGTAACATTATTCGTGGATGCAGATTACATCATTCATTCATCGCATGGTTGATATTTTAGGAGGATCTATCTTTCCATGTCTTCCGGTTGTTTTAAAGCAATTGCTCATGGAAAGTGAGGTACCTTCTTCTCACAAGCTTTTGCTTTTTTTGCCTGTATCTTGTGCCTTTGGTGATGCATCCAGGGTAACTCAATTTGATCAACTATTCCTTTTCATTTATTATTCTGAGGTTACTCCATATATTATTTGTATGATTAGGAGACTGGTGTCACATTACATTGAGTGGTTTATGCTAGAAATTTTGTGATGTCTATGTTTCAGCTGTCTTTTCTCCATTTTTGACTTTTAGATTAACTCTGAATGAAGAACTTGTTATATAGTCTATCTAAGTTCTATTTTAACCTTTGTCTTTCATCTGAAAATTTCAGAAATGAAAATTGTTGAGCTTCCTTCTTGGTTGCAATAGCTTAACTATAACAGGATGTCCTTGAGGAGACATCTCAGTATTTAACACACTGTGCGGTCATGAGGCCAAGGGTTCAAATTTTGCTTAAGCATGTAGTATGTGTGTTATGTAATATTTAAATGAAAGAAGTAAACTTAAACAAAAGGAAGCTCAACAAACCTTGTTGTATGTTTGTGCTTGCACCGACTTAAGAAGCTGGACATCAATGTTAAACAGGAAAATGGCTAAGGTGTCATGACCCAGCCTGATATGATAACTTACCCATTAATTTGTTGTGTTTGAATTACTAGCTTAAAATGCATAAATCAAGTTAATGGTAATACATCTATTAGACTCAATCCAAATCTTTCTGAAATGGGACTACCAACATAGCCTAGATCAAATCATAATATGGTGGATATGAGGTCTAGGTGGCTCACGAGGAGTACTATGAGGCTCTGTCCATAGGGAGGCCTTTCCTATTCGAGTCCCTCGTCTTGGCCAATACTAGATCGACTCTTATATGAATTATTATTATCCGACCTAATAGGATGAGTGACCCATTAACTTGTTAAGCCTGAACCACTGGTCTAAAATGCTTAAGTTAGTGATAGTTTATCCATCAACTCCTTATAAGTAAATCTAAATATTTGTCTGCTTTTGATATGAGACTAAATCCTGATTGTGTTACATGTATGTTCCCCATGGCACACTTCTTGTTGGCTTTCAACTAATCAAATCTATTACCATTGACCAGGCATCAATAGGAAACTGAAGAGACACGTGTAAATCCATTTGATGAACTTCTCATGAAAATAATTTTTGCACAACATACACAAATAATAGGAATGGTATCAAAATCCTTTTCCATATCAAAATTTGATAATGTCCACCTAGGAGTTCCATAGAATATGTCTCACCTGGCTTTTCCATATTAAAAATTGATAAAAACTACACATTTTTACTCATAATTTCATAAACTCTGTGTTGCCTCTTAAGCAAGAAAAAAATAATCATACATTTGTGTGCTTGTCACAAGTTCCCTGTGCGCAGGACTTGATAAATCATTTGTATATCTTTAATCTGCTGACCATGACTTTTGACAAGAGGCTTACAAGTAACACTAAAGGGAGATACACATATAGTAAGTCATCTTTAATAGGTTCAGTTTTCATAATGAAAGTGAGGAAGGTCTTTCCCCATGGAGTTGGGAAGATATTTTGGGTTTAAGATCTTCGGAAAGTGGCAAGGATATCATGGCCTAACTAGTTTTAATGTTTTTGAAAAATTCAATAGTAAATCTATCAAGCTCTGGAGCCTTCCTATTGAGATTTTTTACCTAAAGCAAAGGGTTGAATCAAGTCATCATTGCAGTGTGCAGAAGAATCAGCTTTGGTCAGTGGACCAATCAAATGTTTATCTGGAACTCACAATTGATCCTGTTGTAGGATACTCACTAATGTTGTTCTTTTTCATTTTTAGAAGGATGGAAAACTGAAAGATTAGTGTTTTTGTGACCATCTTGATTCCATTTTACCTATATTTGTTCCTAATTCATTTTACACAATGTTGTTTAGAGACCATCAGTTTGATCTTTACCCAAATTTTTGTCCTGCTTAACTTGGTGTCTCTTAGTCTCATTCTGATCTCTGAATATTCTCGACCATGTTTTTCTCTAGTGTGCATAAATATTATCTTTAAGTTAGCAATATACTTTTAGATAATTTGTGAATAATCACATAAAAGAAAATTTTGAATTGATGTTCATTGGTGAATGGTCCTGTAATTGATTAACAAAGCCCATTAGTACATATGACTGTTTTACCAGTTTCATTGATATAAATGTCATCATGCACAGGAAACATGTAAGACTGTTCATAAATTTGTGGTTTTAATGAAATAATTTGAAGTAACACGGTTTCCTCTAATAACTAACTTGTGAAACATATTTATGCCACTTTTAAGGATAGGTATGCCTTTTAAGATGTCATTTATGAATTTTTTTCTTCCTCCACCATGAAGGTGCTATTTTTTTATTCAGAAGCATACAATTATAAGCTAATTGTTCTTTCAGCGAATTTCCTTTTGTTTTGACGCTTTAGCTCATGATTTGCAGCCAAAGGACATGGTGGATTTTCTTGTTTTAGTCAATCAATTAATAAGCAAATTCAGTACTTCTGTAGAGAGCATACTAGAAGAGATATTTCCTGCTGTTGCTAGTAGACTGATTGTGATACTTTCAAAGGATGCCTTTCCTTCAGGCCCTGGATGCAACACGGAGGTATGGAAGCTCAAACCCTCTACAAAGGTCTTTCTGCATGCCCTTAATTTCTCTGGTACAAATGCTGTGAGATTTTACAATTATGAAAATGATCTGAAAATTTTCCTTCTGATAGTTATGGCCGACTTGGATCCTAATCATACTTTCTTTGTGATGTGCACTTAATGAAAGAATGACTTTGGTGAATACTTGAGCCAGAACTCAAATATTTTTGGCAAATGTCTTTGATACAGGTTAAGACTTGTGGGAAAAGCAGATTGAATTGTTGACTGAGCTTTTATTTTTTGAATTAAAGGAACAAAAAGAGGATGCTTTTTAAGGATGTTAGCAAAATAACAGTAGCATTATTATGATAGTAATGACTCATGCAAAGAAAACAAAGCTTTGGTCAATGAGATAACTTATTAGCTGGATATTTTGTGAACTCTGCTTAGGTGGTATTCATAGGTGTACATCTCTAGTGTGCTCTCTTAAAAAACTTCTTTCCTACTTCCGTGAACTATTCTTCTACTAAAACATGAAGAATTTAATTATTGTGTATGGTTATTGAAATCCCATGATTAGTAATTTCTTGGGACTCAACTTTAAATGCTGCCATGAAACATAATAATTATTACAAGATCCATTGGTTATGTACCTGATTCCATGTCTACTTGGCTTCTGTAGGAAGTGCGTGAACTTCAAGAACTGCAACGGATATTATATACTTTTCTTCATTTGATGGCCAACCACAATCTTTCATCAGTTTTCCTTGCCCCTAATTGTAGAGGATACTTGGATGCACTAATGCAGTTGCTTTTACTAGCTGCTTGCGGTCACAAAGATGTACTTCTTAGGAAGGTACAGAAAATATTTTGCGGTGCATAGTTATTGTTTCTTGCAAGCTTCTATGTTGGTAATGTAATAGAGTTATGTTAAATTCAGAACTAGGAAACTTGCAAATTTTCTTGGTTATGTAAGAAGATGCTCAAGTTAAGTTTTAAACCTCACTCTGGATGGAGTTTAGGTGCCTTGTGGCGCCCTTTTTCCTAGCTCTTAGAACGAAATAGCAAAGTAAATTAACTAATAACTAAGACACCTACTTCATGTTTATTTTGGCAGTTGTGTGTCCAAATCTTCATGAAGCTCATCAAAGACTGGTGCACCAATTGTAATGTTGATGATAAGGTACTCTCCTTGCTATTAATCATTTTTATCATGACTAACCAAATACGTGTTCTTCATTTTTTTCAAAGTTTGTGATTCCAGATAATGGTTTTTGCTAAAAAAAATTTCCAGGTTCCTGGATTCCGCAGCTTTATAATTGAGAAGTTTGCAACTGATTGCTGCTTGTACAGCGTGCTTGATAAGTCATTTGAATTCCACGATGCAAATACCGTATAGTCATCAATACCTTTTCTTTTACTCTTTATGCTCAGCTAATGCATGAAATATTCATTTATGACTTTTTAGTATTTCATAGTTGCAATGCAAGATGGATCTGCAGTTTTCCTACAAAAAAATTCCCCATCAGGCTCGCAATTAGACACGCACTGGCCTCCAGTATATAATACTTGTGTGCTAGCATACAACTTTGGCTTGTTACAATACTTGTGCTTTTTACAAATCCCTACTGACCATTGTCCCATAGGTGATATAGTAACATGAAATTCTTCATGCAGATTTATAAATACACTAGAAGGTAGTGGTCTTAAGAACATAAGGTTCTTTTTGCAAATGAGAGAATAATCTAAGTTGTCTATATACACTTTTATTTGAGAGAAATTTGCACTGATCCAATAAGGAGGTCTATCCGTGATGTTACTTATCCATTTGTTTTCTAATAACCAAGTGCCTTACTGGACATTGGTCAGCATGGGTTGTGTTTCATGATGCTGGGCTAGTTGGGCACCGTGTTGGTTAGCACAAGCCAAAATTTGGGGTGTGGTGTACGTCGGCACTATTGACATTACTTTCATTGCATGTTCTAGTACCTGTCTAGCATGTTATGATCTGTGCTGATCGGCGTGCCAAGCCTTGCCTGTATAACTCTCCCTTTGACCTTTTCTCTTCTAAATGTATTTTAGGCATGAAGAAAGTGTTTCAATGGCTCTCTCCCATCTCAGTTTTCTTTTCTCTTGATGTTTACTCTACAAACTATTTAACAACATACCTCCATCAACAGTTGCTTCTTTTTGGAGAAATTGTGCTGGCCCAAAAGGTTATGTACGAGAAGTTGGGTAGTGACTTCATTATCCATTTTGTGTCTAAAGGGCTCCAAGCAGCTCATTGCCCACATGAACTTACAGAACAATACTATCAAAAGTTGCAGGTACAAGAACTATGCTAATGCCTTATTCTTCTGCAGTATCTTTAATTGTTTGTTGAGGTCTTTGATCTGACAAACTACCAGCTAAGATTAACAAGATATTGCAGAATTTTGAGCAAAATTGAATTATCCAGATCTGTAATGTATGGAAATCGTCAATTTATCTAGAATTGTGTCAGAAATTTTGTATTGTCCTGTCGTTTTCCTACACGTAGTTCATCTAACAGGTTTTTCATCTGCTCTAGGACATAATTAGGTCTAACTAGATGGAACATCAGATGCTGCTACACCTTCCTTATATTGACTTTCTTGATATCTCAAATCTTTTCCAGCAGGCCAATGATATCAAAGCTCTGAAATCATTTTATCAATTACTTGTTGAGAATTTGAGACAGCAGCAAAATGGAAGTCTTGTTTTCAGATAGCACTGCAATATTTGATGGCATCTTGAAATGGAGTCAACGTGTTAGATTGGTTAATAATTTTTTTCTATAGGATCTGCTGGTCAAATGCAGGTAGTCAGAAAATTTCTTCTTAATACAGTGTCATTTTAATTCTTTTCTTTCTTTTTTGGTTTCTTTCCTATGTTATTGTTACTAATTCTTTCAGGAAAGTTTTGTTGATGTACATTACCATCGGGATGTTTCGAAGATTGAGAAGGTATTCTTTGGCATCATTATTTTTACTTCTAACCATGATTTATGATTATTTTGTTTTTTCCATTAAAATTTCTACTAAATGTGATTGCATCAGTTTGACAAATACTTTATTGATGCCTCCTATTTAGATTTGATGCCTGCATAACATTGGCCACTGTCATTTTCCTTTGAAACACAGACTGGTTATGTTCTGGGAGATGTATATTAATCATGTATCAGAAGAATGATAGTTCTTTGAGTTTGTATGAGAAAAGCAGTTCCCTTTGAGAGTCTGTCCTGTTCTGCTGCCTCTCTCTGTCTCTCTCTCTCTCTCTCTCTGAGATAAACGTCAGTTTGATCTTGACGCAGTTGCCTTGACCTGATATTGGGATGCTAATCTGCCAATACCTAAATTTTTTGATAGAGAAACATATGACATAATTCTGATATTGCAGATATAAAATAACAAGTTGAAGAGATGACTAAAACTTTACGATGCTCAAGTGAGAATTTGTGCTCAATGTAATACTTATTGATGCTTGGTAAATTTGTTGTATCCAAGTTTCGCTGATGCTTTGTTTGCAAGGTTGAAATTTTCCATTTTCAATTTTTTAAAATAAAACTAGAGACCATGAGTAGGAACTATTGCAAGATTGTTAGAATCTTATTTTCATGTGAACACAAACAAAAAAGTTGCTTTGATGACTGATTTGATCATTTTGTATGTCATACCATTGTTGAATAAGGCTTTCCTAAGAGGTGTAGAATTCCGACTTGCTTATATTTTTCAAGATATATGCTGATGTATCTATAAGACTAATCTGATAAAGACTTCATAAGACATCCCATGCCACTGCTGACATTTTCTGCTGTACCTAACAACTCATGGAATGATGTTTGTTCTTGAGCCTCTTACGATAAATATATTTATTTAATAATGAGCATTAGATCATCCCCTTTAAACATTTTGTCGGATTGCTAAATTGGATTGCACCATTTGCCTTTGGTTCTTTGTGTGTGCAGGTGTATGTTGCGGGTATGCTTTCTTCAAGAAGGAAAAAGAGTCCTATTCTATTTGTTTAATTTTGAGATAAACAATAATGTATGCTGTAAATTATTTTTCATTAATATCTACCCTTTCTTTCGAGTCAATTTGTTCACACATTATTTTCTGGTCTCGTATCCATAAATATTTGCATCCGGATGTGTTGAGGATATCCTTAAAAGAGACTCTTTATCCACTTCCTGTAACTGTTCTGGTCACATCATAATGTATATGATCAGATGTACCTCAAAGACAACACAGCAAGCAGCTCGACATGTTTGCACTATGCTCGACCAACAGTGACATCCAACACTAGCGAACGAGAGGCTCAGATAAGAATGATTGTAAGATAATTTTATGCCTACCGAACACCGCAGCTCGACATGTTTGCACTATGCTCGACCAACAGTGACATCCAACACTAGCGAACGAGAGGCTCAGATAAGAATGATTGTAAGATAATTTTATGCCTACCGAACACCCAACTCAAACCACCAATCCTTCTTGCAAAGATGGCATGTTGAAACTCTCCAGACTCTTGATTCTTGTTAAAACCACAAACACAAGTAAAGAAAACCCCTAAGAGCCTTAAGTCAGGTTCTCTGTATCTGCCAGAACAGCTTGACGTCTCCCAGCAGAGGAAGCCGATGAATGGTAAAAGCCCAGATTCTATTCTACATCACCGCCCTGAATCGAATTTTCTGCAGAGATTAGGTTGAATTGGAGCAGGAAAGATTCCATTGAACGATTCAGACCACAAAAGGAAGGAGAACAATTTCTAACCATCGTTCACATCTTCCATGTATAGGCTACGGGACTTCGCACTTTGTGCTGCTTGTTGCTCCAAGTGATCCAACCAAATGCCGTGCCGGCTGACCTCCCTCTTTCCTTCGACGCAAACGTAACACTGTACTTGAGCTTCTGATTGACGTGTTTGAACATAAGCTTCGCCGGCTTCACCGTCACAGCAACACCACCAGGCCCGCTTACCTTCGCTTCATAGGTTGACGACGCCGAGCCAACATTCGTCAGCTCTCTTCGGTACTTCACCACTCTCCATTTCTTCGCGAACACAACCGAGAAGGATGGGTAGTTCAGGTTGCCAGGATCTGAAAACCGCCGCGAGCAGGTGGTCACGTTAGGCCTCTTCGTGATGGCCTGGATGTGTGGGATGGTGTAGTTCAGGGAGCAGAGGAAAGCGATGTAATCGTCTGCCGTGATGTCGTAGACGAGGCCCGGGGAGAGGGCTCTCTGTGGATCCACATGGCCCGCACCGTAAGCGAACGGGGTGGCGTATGACCCACCGGCAGCATCGCGAAGGGGAGAATTGGTGTTGTCGAGGACGTATGAAGTCGTCATGAGGGCCGACTTGATGGCAGCAGGACTCCAGTTAGGGTGCGCACCCTTCAGCAATGCAGCAACTCCACTGATGTGTGGGCATGACATCGATGTTCCTACATGAATAAGATCGACAACCACGAGAGAAAGTTATGATCAGCATACACTCATTCTAAAGCTAGCAGATATGACTCACAGAGCAAACACATACCCGACATGATGTTGAATTGGGTCCTCCGGCCATCCTTGAGCAGCCCGGTCGGCCCGATCGATCCCGACCACCCTGCCAATATGTTCACCCCCGGCCCGATGAAATCCGGCTTCAGTATCTGCGGCGACACCGGATTTGGCCCTCTTGAGCTGAATGCCGCCACCACCGGCGACGGCCGCACCCCCAGCACCGTCCCCCCGAAGCTCAACGCTCCCCTTGGTCTCGGGTTGGTGGTGACGTACTGCCGAATCAGATCCCCTTCCTTCTTCCCCACTGCTACTGCCGGCAGCAGATGGCTGTCCGCCACCAGCTCCTCCCCGTTGGCTGCCGTGTTCGCCAGTATCATCCCCGCTCCTCCGGCGGCCTTCACCACCGCCCCCTTTTCCACGCGGGCGCTCACCCCGCGGTCGCAAAGCACCAGCTTTCCCCGCACGCGCGCGGGGTCCAGCGTGCCCGCGAGGCACAGCTTGCTCGCGTTGCTGCTCCCGCCGCCGTACACCGCAGGGACCAGCTTCTTCCCCATCCCCTTCCCACTGTACAGCGAGACTCCTGTGTACCGCGCGCCGTTGCCGAGGCGGGCGGTCGCCGGGAAATCGCGATCTAGGGTGCCGGCGCCCACGGTGGCGATCCACGGGGCGCCGTTCGCGAGGGTGGCGGGGCCGGGGCCGCTGTTGCCGGCGGAGCAGGAGACGAAGATGCCGCGCTCTGCGGCGGCGAAGGCGCCGATGGCGATCGTGTCGCGGAAGTAGGGGGTGGAACCGCCGCCGAGGGAGAGGGAGAGGATGTCGGCGCCGTCGGAGATGGCAGTGTCGATCCCGGCGAGGATGTCAGAACCGAAGCACCCGGAGGCCCAGCAGACCTTGTAGGCGGCGACGCGAGCGGCAATCGCCATGCCCCGGGCGGTGCCGGTTGCGTACCCGAGGAGGCTAGCGTTGGCCACGGCGGAGCCAGCGGCCGTCGACGCCGTGTGCGTCCCATGCCCGTCCCGGTCCCGCGGCGAGTCGTACTCGTTGGGCTTCCCCCGCACGGTGCCGTCTCCGGCAACCGCAGCAGCAGCTCGGAAGCCCCGGGAGAAGCTCCTGGCCCCAACGAGCTTGCGGTTGCAGAGCGAGGGGGAGAAGTCGACGCCGGCCTCGCAAGCGCCGCGCCACCGGGAGGGGACCTCGGGGAGGCCGGCGGCGGCAGAGAAGCTCGGAACCTCCGGCCATACGCCGGTATCGAGGACGGCGATGAAGACGTCGCGGGAGGCAGCCTCGACGGCCTGTATGGGGCGGGGAACGGTCGCCGAGGAGGAGGCGTCGGGTGCGAGACCAAGAAACTGCGGGGAGCGGGTGGTGTGCAGGGTGAGTACAGGGTCGGGGTGGAGTTGGACTACGGCGGGGGAGCGGCGGAGGAGGTCGAGGTGGTGCGGCAGCAGGGAGGCCGCGAAGCCGTGGAGGGCGTCGGAGTAGGTATAGAGTAGGTGGCGGCCGGGGTCGATGTCCAGAGACTGAAGGTGCGCAGCGTACCAGTCGGCGTGGCTCGGGTGGACTGCCGGCCGGTGGGCCGGGTTCATGTACACGATGTAGGTCTGGTTGCCGCAAACCAAACCTCCGGCACAAGCCAAGAACAGCATCACTAACGCCGTAACACTTGCCATACTCCTCGTTACCGAAGGTGGAAGCAAGACGCTCAGTTGTTCTCTATGAAGTCTCCATGAGGTGGAAGGAAGGCTGCCGTGTTTCAAATAATATAGGCGGAAAAAGGTGAGTGAGTGAGTGAGAGAGAGAGTGAGAGAGAGAGAGAGAGAGAGAGAGAGAGAGAGGCAATATTGGTGCTGATGTCGTGGTGGCGATCTGCGCTGCTCACAGTCACAGAGGAGTGCCGCAGGGCAAGCAGAGGAAGAGCTTTTGAATGGATTCAAACGGATAAACAAAAGGAGGGGACAGCTTCACAAACACACACACTCGACTGACCCATGTCGGGTAATGAGCTTTTTCTTTCTTTTGTTTTGTCTCCTTATTAATCCCTTCGCACCTAACAATATATAATCTGCAGACGTCCTCCTCCGTTCCGTCAACTTCTTCTTGGATTTTGTTTTGTTGGATACGCATTTCTAGATCGTATTAAAGATTTAGCCTTCGTGGAGGGAAGATTTTGAACCCAAGGGTGTCAGCTCTTCCTCTCCTTTTCCGTGTACGGACTTGTATGGATAGATCCATCCACGCGGTGGAACTTTCCAATTAGAAAGAATATTGGGAAATGTTTCTCTCTTTTTTTTTTCCTTTTTTTTAAGAAATATTCTTTTTTCTCTTCTTCCATTTGTCATAACCACTAAAATAAATTAAGAGAGTCGGAGATGACACCCAAAAATCGACTCAATCCTCCATGTATAAGATTATACCGCTAATTATATTTATAATATTTTTAATACCTTCGTCGAAACGCTATAAATCTATTCAAAAATATTATAATTGAGATGAATTACGTCAACACTCGATAGAAATCATCTCACAAACAAAAATAGTAAATAATAATTTAATAGGGTGATTTTTTATATCAATGTTTTTGAATAGGCATATAGTGTTTTCAAAGCACTGAGTTTATTCAAAAATATTATAACTAGAAATTTTACCCGATTAAATCATTCTATCGATGGGTCTATCAAAAATGACAAAAGTTGTTTACGCCTCTAATTAGAGGATATTATGAGAAATATGACAAAAAGAAACATCAATTGGAAAATATGGAAACGGATACCTCTTAAGGAAAAAAAAAACCTAAAAAGAGAATTTTTTTCGAGAATTCGTTTACTTTAACTGTATTTAAAAGTCTCATTTTATTCTTTTTTCACTCATAGAGTATTTCTATTCTCATATTTTTATTCACAAAAAGTTTCCTTCATTTTTTTTCAGAAAATAAAATAAATTAAGTAATTACAAGCAAAAAAGCATATCATTTTACAGTCATTTAATTTTGGTCTCGTGGCCTATTTGTTAGATCCCAAAACACACATTCCATTCCATGGCCCCATTGCAATATAATTTGCATGCCCTCCTCAATGGCAGTGTTGTTTTAGACCTCATGCATTTTGAGAGTCTCACCTTCTTACTCGACAAACATGCAATACGTGAAAGCTATTTATGATGTGATTTAAGCTTCGATCGTTCCAAGGTGGCGTCATTCTGCCACAAATCTGGTGTGTCGTGAGATTGGACATCATCCATTTTGAGCGTCTCACCTTCTTCCTTTTTCGAGCTTTCCCTAATACGATTAGTGTAATTTATGGACTTAATAACAATAATTGATGAGGATAGTAATTATGATAAGACTCGGCTGACGTCAGATGACGCCTCACGCAACAGCACCTGATCAATGCAGACCAAAACGTCGATCGAGGCGCATTAACATTCTGCCAAAGCTCAATTCTTCACGTCATGCCAACACAAAGTCAGACGCTACCAGCCTGCCCCCTGCAAGCAAGCAGCTCAGGAGGCAATATGCTTCCCTATAAATACCCTCTCGTTCATTAGAAAGAGAGGGAGGAACAGATGCACAAAAACCCATCTTCATTTGAAACCTCCTCCACATCAGCGAACTTGATCGTCGAAGGGGTCGGGCCGAGAGCCTCGGCTCGACCTTTGTGCAGGTGCGAAGCCAAATGTCCTCTCTGGACGCATAGGCGAGGAGTTTCTGCCCGGAGGAGATGGCTACACCGTCCCGATCAGACATCGCACCCGACCGCCTCAACGGGCTCGAGGAGCGCCCCAGGGAGATCCCCATTGTCCGGACCCAAACCGAGCCGCGTCGACCCCGAGACCACGGCTCAAAGTTGTTTCCCACGACAATAATGAAATGACATATTATGATTGGAGAATTTTGGAATGCATTATAATATCTTTACTGAGCCACTGATGAAATGACATTACTGATTTTTATTTAAGAAAGAGACATCAGATGTTTCTGTTTCTACGACACTCAGTAAGGATAGATGCGTGATCTAAAAGAATACACTGACAAGGTTTTAAGTTGAATGAAATGATGTTTGGATGCTTAGCTCGTGACACAGAACCGATCAGTTTGCTGTTGTTCTTTGATGCTATGAGTCGTGCTTCCTCTGCGACTGAGAACTGAGACGGGGATGTCCACAAGAACATGATGTGCCATAACGGGGTTGGCACACAGTGTAGTCCCTCTCATCATCAGCATTACCGGCGAATGACACAATAATAGATTAGCAGTAACGGAGAACAGGTGTTGCTTTGAGACCGGGGTGAGGTCCGGATGAGAAAGGTGACCAAAAAAGCAACTCACCATAATAGCCATACTTTGGGGCCTCTGTCGATGTGGTTTGCTGGTAGGCAGGCAAATCAGTCGTGAAACGTGGGAGCCCCTTTGCGAACACAGGTGCATGACTACATCATGACCACCACCACCACCACCACCGCCACCTTCCTTCTGTTTTAAGGCTATTATTGAGACCTGCCCAATGGCCACTTCGACTTGTGGAGGACCTTCCACTGTTTTTAAGAATTTGACCCGACGACATCTCAATTTACATCGAATTGGTTTACAACATCATATATGCCTTTTAGATTATTAATTCAATCCCATTAAGTTGATTGACGAGTTAAGTATCATAATATTATATGTTATGATCTGATCCGATGGAATAATCAAACTCCTACAACTCAGCATACTTTCAATGATGGACTAAACTAATTAAACCCTAATATGATGTATATGAGATTAGCGTAACTATAGCTTTTATGTCATGACTATCCTTTAGCCACATTAATGAATTTAGTATTTATATTAGGTTGGATTTAGTATCTATTAGGAAAAAAATATTATTGATATCTTAATCAGTCTAATGTGATTTAGATCCAGATGCGTAGGATTATTCTACGAAGTATCTCTGAGGTGCCAATGTTAAGCTCTTATGATACTATCTGCATAAAGACCGAGGTTAAAAGAGTTTTTCCGACCTAATTCCTTCTATGCTTAATTTAATAACCCAATGTATAAAAGTGTGGATGTGAATAGTTTAAGAAAGTCTCTTTTTTTCTATCTCAGAAATAAACTTTTATATCTAGTTGTAAAAGTAAGAAGAAAACTTATGATTATTTTTATCATCATAAATGACGATAAGAAAGTTTATGATTATTTTTCTCGTTATAAATAATGAGAGAAAAGCTAATAATTATCTTTCTCATCATAAATAATGAGAATTAATTTTTATTTTTATTTCTCTTTCAGCGGTACGTAAAGGTGATGTGCCACATGACAATGTATTCCCTATGACATAATTTGATAAAATAATTAGCTCATTAATTTGTTAAGTTATAATCAATAATCTAAAATACATTAATTTAAACTAATAGAATATTCATTAGGCTCTTATAATCCTTTTTTATGTACAATTAAATTAGAGGTGTTATAATAAATGATGTTTTAAATTTGGAAAACTTGAAAAGGCCTAAATGAGAAATGGTGGTCAAAAATATATTATTGATAGAATTGTTACATATGGAATTATAATATACATATAGAAATGGCATGGACATGGAAGTGAAGTGCTTGCATTGATCTCTCAAAGGCAGTGCTGCGAAAAAGTATGGGAGGGCTGTCGAGTCGTCGATGGGATCGAGAGGTTTCCCCATCTTTCGGAGAAGGGGAGGGGAGGTATGATTCGGAATAATGGCATAGTGCTCGAGTGCAAGCAAGCTCAGTGGTGGCGATGGTGGAGGCAGGTCGACGTCGCCGCCGCACAACTGTCATACATGGGTAAGTAATTTAGAAGGCTCGCATGGGATGTGGAAAGCTTCTTTTTGCATAAAGCTGCAGTGGCACCGCACTCGATCGATCCATGTGTGCATCTCATCTTCCCACCTTTACACGGCGTCGTCCTATCGAACTCACAAGTGGCTGTCTCCGGACGCTCCCTCCATTCCCCTCTCTCGGTTTTGTTTAGTGCTCTCTCTTTTTTAGCGACTTTAATTTGCATTATGGGAATCATGATGAGATTTATTCGACACTCACCTACCCCTCTCCCTGTCGATCGAGACTTGTGGTGGATTTTGATTGTGCTACGTTCGAATTTATTATAAATATAATAGATTAGATTCCGAAAGAAATAATGTTATGTGCTCAATGTTGGTATTATTCCACGGATAGTTACGTTGAATCATCGATCATTACTCGATCGTGAGAAGTTTCATCGGGCCATCTAGTATTACAAGTACCATCTATGTTTTTATTGGACGTGACATAGTCCTAATTGATACATCATGATGATGAGATGTCCAGAGTAGCATCAAGCTGGTATCAATGTAGGCACGAGGTTTGGTCGATAAGTTGACGAGGCATATGTGATGTTGTCATTTGTGTAATACCCCTGATTAGTCCCACATCGAAAGTGGACAAGATTAAGATTGACTTATAAGGATATGATGAGTGTACTATTATTAATTTTAGTTTAAACATTTTGATCAGTGGATTAGACTAAATGAAGTTGATAGATAAATTAATCCATCAAGCTCGGATTGTGACATTGATCGTACTACATTCGAGTTTATCATAAGTTTAATAGATTAGATTTAGAATCGAAGAGTGTATATATTCAAGTTATTTAAAAGAGTCTTTAAAACACATTTGAAATCTTTTTAAATGAGATTTTTAAAATCATAAAAATCAAGTGGAGCATTATTCCATAGGATAGTTATTTTGAATCATCGATCATTACTCGACTATGGAAAGGTTCATTAGGCCATCAAACATTACGACCACCATCCAAGTTTTTATTGGACGTGACAGTCCTAATTGATGTCACGATGACGAGATGTCCCGAGCAATGTTAAACTGATATCAATGTGGGCATGATGTTTGGGCAATGTATCGAGTTGACGGGGCATATGATGAGATGTGACGAGACATTAGTTGCGTACGTATCAAGCCCCCTTATCAATACTAACATTAAAAGTTTTCAAGAAATTAAATTAAGAAAGCAGCAATATGATAATTTTAAAAAGATTAAAAGGAAAAAAATAATAAAGTATTATATTAATAAAAAAAGATGAGAAGAAAAAAATCAGTTGAAAGAAATTAAAAATATTGACTATTTTGGTATTTTGGCGACATAACATGTGGTAATTTTGAAAAAGAATTATAATTGAATTGATAACTCAATTAGGAATTAAAGCAAAATGAAATGGTATCTTTTGCTAATAATTGACTTGAATAATTGCATGTCTCAAATCATTCGGTTCTTCTTCGGTACCACATGAAAAATGTTTCCATTAGTAATTATGATTTAGAATATGAACAATTTATTCAGATGATTAAACATTAGAGACCTTCGTGATGATGATACCTTTACATCTATAAATAAACCCACAATTATCTTTTCAAAAGCATTTGTCACAAGTCATGCAATATGATAGGGAATATTCCCTTCTCATAATGCGCGAGGTTAGACTCTCTCTCTATAGTAATAATGACTCTCACATTCATTACATCGAGGCTCACATCATAGATCGGATGGAGCTAACCTTCCATCAACAACTAACTCTTTACGTATAAATGAGTTATCGAAGAAGAAGACGACTAAAAATTAGAAGCGACGGATATATTAAAACATTATCATCCTCGCAAAAAAACTTAATCGATATAAGAACAAAAGAGAATCCGATCAATTGTAATAATCGACACAAGAGCAAAAGATAATTCAAGTAATGAATCTATTAAAATATGATCCTTCTCACAAAATCTTATCAACGCTAAGAATAGGAGAGAATCCAAATAATGGATCTATCAAAATGTTGTCATCCTCGCAAAAATTTAATCGACACAAGAACATAAGAGAATCCAAGCAATGGATCTATTTAAATATTATCATCTTCACAAAAGCTTAAACAACACAAGAACAAAAGAGAATCCAAGAAATGGATCTATCATCATGTTACCATCCTCACATAAGCTTAATCGACATAGGAGGCAAAAAATTTATTAAAATATTATCATCCTCGCATAAGCTTAATTAACACAAGAACAAAAACAAATCAAGGCAATAGATTTAGTAAAATATTATCATCCTCATAAAAGTTTAATCGACACAAATCCAAGCTAAATTGTTGACTCTTATTCTGTCGGGTCAAATCAAAGTAGATTGGAGTTGAGGCCATGGTCAAGTCTTGAGTCAAGTACATTTATTATGAATTTTGTCTTGGGTTATGAATTTCCTCAACTATATAAAGAAATCTCTCTTCTGTCGAGTGAAATCCTCTATTCTGTTAAAGAAAAATTTTCCTCCTAATCTATATAAATAGGAGATCGATATGTTAATTGTATTCAAACTAAAGTTACTTCAATAAAGCTTCTTCAATAATTATTCTTATCTTCTATTATTTTTTTGAAAGACATCCTCACCCGCTAACCACATCGGGTCAGAATTAAAACATCTTGACCCACTGCCAGCTTGGGTTGGATTTGGATCAAATCTGCACTGATTCAAACTCGACCCGATCCATATTCCCAGACCCATGCCAAAGTTAAAAGACCCAACACAATCGAGTCTTTTTTCTGTGGTGCGTTACTGCTGCATTTGATTCATTGGAAGTTGAAACAATATAATTCTGCTTCTCTATTCTTCTGCAAACAATTTGAGTATTTTTTCTCTATTCTTCTGCATATATATATATATATATATTCTCGATTGATCACTTATGATTTTACTATGATTGATATGCTAAATCACGTTTTACGGTCGAATCTAGTCGCATCAGTGGCAGAATTGAATGGGTAGAGTAGAGTACGAACGATGGGCGGCAGTGTTTGACCGATGCCAAGTGCATCCGCACATAGATTTGGTGGCGTCAAAAGGAAGGATGACACGCCGATGGACGTAACGGAGGGATCACTCCATGACTAGTCTCCCGATCTCGGAACTTGGATCTTCAACCACGGAAAAGCCCAGCCATGGCGATGCGGCGTCAGCCACCAACTCCACCCCACCCCGCAAGTCCAGTTCGTAGTTTGAAGTCAAAGTCCCAATTCAACGCCTTCGATGGAGCTCTCCAAATCCACGTACGTCTCGTGGAACCCTCCTCCTCCAAACCAACGGCGTGCTGCCAGGCTTCGTCTCTTGTGATCGAGCTCCGTGGCTGTTGGATGGGCAGGGAGGCCTTTGAGGCCCAGTCAACGGAGGAGGACGATTCAACATGACCGTATCGCCCTGCCCTTCCCGGAAGCTCGCCGCAGATGAGACCGGCGAACGCAGATCCATCAAGAACAAAAGCGAAGGCGGTCGTCTCTACAGCTTTGTTTCCTTTGACATAGAGACATTTGAAGGTGTGTTTGTCAGGGACGACTCGATCGATCCGTCTTAATCATAGATTGCATGTGTAACAATCTGAAAATAATTACACGTCAGATCTAGTTAATTTTATCTGAATCGTACAGCATCATTTATGTTCAGCGATTAATTTTCTCAAAATATTTTATGATCCTTTAGCATCGGACGAGTTTAACTCGAGATTCCACGAACAATTATTTTAGTCAACACTTGATAGATAATATAAATTATAAAAATAAATTTCTTAAACTCTTAACAATCACGTAACAAAAGATCTAAGATGATCTATCACGATCAAAAGTTTCTGTTTACTAAAATAAATTTCTCTTTTAATTTAGGACTAATATGAAAAGTGAGGTAATTGAGAATGAAAATTTAATAAATTTTATAATAGATTGGATTAAAAAAAAGATTATAATATGAGTACAATATTTTCTTTTTTTCTTTTACCGATGTTATGGATAAGAGATTGTCTGAGCATCAATCATTAGAAATGTTACATTCCAGAGAAGAACAGAATAAGAAAAGATAATTTGCAAGTGACAAGTGGTAAAGACAAGATTTGAGCTATAATTTTTCTATCAACCATCAAAGTCAGTCTAAACAAAACTAATAAATTAAGCCAAAACACTTTATAATTACAAAAAAACAAAGAGTTCCTAATGTGCGACCTCTGTAATTATATTTGCATTCACCTTTTATAGTTCATCATTTTTATAATCACTTATGATTAAAAAAATATTTTTTATATTAAAAAATATCCATGGAATATTTTTTGTTCCGATGATTATGTCGACATGATGCATCCTTTGGTTAAGCCCTACTTTGTAACATATAGCAAATGAAAGAGTCAACCAAGGAAAAAGGATTAGAGTGCATAGTCTTCTCCCTTTAAATCGAAGATTTGGGTGACAACAACGGGAAGCTAATTAGGCGAGTCATTAAAGAATTAGACTTCCGATGACTTCAATTATTATAGAGAAATTTCGGTATTTAAATGATTGAAAAGAAGATAGTAAGTGGCATTTACACCACTCATTAGTTTGTAGTTGAGATAATAAATGATAAGTTTTATGTCATAAAAAATAACACCACGAATTCATTTTTTTACTTGAACGTCACGAGATCGCCATGTCCCTTTATTGGAGAAATTGACTTGGCAGATCGAACTCAACAATCACACCAAGCAAGATTGAATTCTTTTGATGTTGTCTGTGAGCGACTAAAAATATGATAGCAAGAATCAAACAAACAAGTTTGATATCTCCTCCTGTCCTTATGAAGTACCTACGATGAGGAAATCATCCCCATCATGTTCCAATGATCGAGTTGCGGGATTCAGTGTGAAAGTAGTACTGCTTCTGCCATTGATATGCCATTTGAACACCACAGATGGGCATGCCGGTCCTTCGAGCTGCAGAAAATGAACCCCACTACCTGGAAACATCCTTCATTTCCTCACGGTTGACTTTGTTCTACCATCACGAAATCGATCACACCCGTACAGCATGTGTTTATGAGCTATAAACGCCAAGAAATCAAACAAGAAACGTGCACGAGGTAGAAAAGTAGAAACCAAGGGGCCGCCTGCCGCCCCTCCCTTCTTATATTTGCCAACCTATCCTTAGATCACACCGCAATAATTCTTGTCGCAACAAAACAGAGCAGGAAGAAGAAGAAAGCTCCCACCACCCCCCCCCCCCCCCCCCTTCTTTCTCCTGAAACTTTGCTCGAGTGACTACTTTGATCTTTAGGAAGAAAAGAGGGGAGGGAATGGCAGCATGTAATGAGATCATCGGCGTCTCTCCGCTGGGGAGATCCTCTTTTCTTCCTGGGAATAGATCTGTTTTGCTGGGGAGCAAACAGAACAAGCTCTGTTTTGCCTCCCCTGCTCTCTTGGAACAGAGGAGGAAGGGGAGACTTCCGTCCATGAAGAAGGCCGCGGCGACGCCAGTCGTGGCGACGATCAGCGAGGAGGTGGTGAAGTTGGTGGTGGGGAAACAGCAGCAGAAGTTGAAGGTGAGGGCGGCGCTGACCGTGAGGAGGAAACTCAAGGAGGATCTCAAGGAGGTCATCGTCAATCAACTCGACGCGCTGTCCGACAAGATCGGCCGGAATGTGGTGCTGGAGCTCATCAGCACGGAGATCAATCCAAGTAAGCCTCGAAACATTTCGATCTGGCTTTTGGTTCTTGGATCACAAGCTCCAGCTCTACTTTGCGTCCTGTTTGATGAGATGGAGGAGGAAAAATACAAAGAAAAAGTGGACTCTTTTGGGGTCAAGCTATTTTTACTTGATTTTTGGTAGATTTAAAGTGGATCTAGTGCTGTTATCAGATCTTTGTAGTATAAAGCAAATCCAAAGATGACTCTTTTCAATCTTAAAAAAATCCCCATATTTACCAAAAGGAGGTACTTTTTTTCTCTTCCCTCAAGAACAATCATCGATTGTGTCCTTCCAGATCGGCTTTTTCAAGATGGAATCATTGTAGATCATAGTTTTTTCCCTTTTAACTTCTCCAGTTGGCAGTAGATTTGCTGACACCAGAACAAGAGAAAATCCAATTTCCTTCTTTGATGCCTCTAATTGTTCTCCCTGCAACTCAGGAACCAAAAAGCCGAACAAGAGCGGCGAGACGGTGATCAAGGATTGGTACGAGAAGAAGAACGTGAAGGGAGAGCGCGTGGTGTACACCGCGGAATTCGACGTGGACTCCGCCTTCGGCGAGCCTGGGGCGATCACGGTGGTCAACCGCCACCAGAAGGAGTTCTTCCTCGAGGGCGTCGTCATCGAAGGGTTCGCGTGCGGGCCGGTGCATTTCCCCTGCAACTCTTGGGTCCAATCCACCAAGGACCTTCCCACCAAACGAATCTTCTTCAGCAACAAGGTCAGCGTCATCCTCTGCGCTTGTTGATCACAGCCATTGAGACATGCAGTTGATCTCATCAGTAGCCATTGATGACTTGAGTGCAGCCATATCTGCCATCGGAGACGCCGGCGGGGCTGAAAGAGCTGAGGAAGAAGGAACTGAACGAGCAACGAGGCGACGGCAATGGTGTTCGGAAGCGGTCCGACAGGATCTACGACTACGCCACCTACAATGACTTGGGTAATCCCGATCGAGGCATCGAGTTTGCTAGGCCAACACTTGGGGGCAAGAAGATCCCTTATCCAAGACGGTGCCGTACCGGTCGCCCCCCAACAGATACCAGTGAGTTCTCTTTCCCCTCTGTCGACAGATGGAGTCGAGGATTCTCCTGTAGCTTATAGGAACCACGGCGAGGATGCCGGTTGCTGATCCGTTGACTTGGTCCGCCACGAATTGGTCACCGCCAAGATTGACGAACATGGCGTGATGTGATATCGTTCTCAATGTGCAGAGGTTGACTGCAATCCATGGAAAGCTAACCAAACGACTTGTATTCATCTACATTGGTGCAGACATGGTAGCTGAGAGCCGAATCGAGAAGCCACATCCCATATATGTGCCTCGGGACGAGGCGTTCGAGGAGCTGAAACAGGGTGCCTTCTCCGCAGGAAGACTCAGGGCTGTGCTGCACAACTTCATCCCCTCCCTCATCGCGTCCATCTCCGCTGATAACCATGACTTCCAGGGGTTCCACCACATCGACAATCTCTACAAGGAGGGCCTCGTCCTCAAGCTCGGCCTCCAGGAACACCTCATCAAGAAGCTCCCTTTCGTTCAAAAGATCCAGGAATCGAGCGAGGGCCTGCTTCGATACGACACCCCACGCATCCTCTCCAGTAAGCACTGCGTCCAATTTCTGATTAGCTAAGTCTCTGCTTGAGCTTAATGCGATTTGGATTGTCCACCTGCAGAGGACAAGTTCGCGTGGCTCCGGGACGATGAGTTTGCACGACAGGCGGTCGCCGGCATCAACCCTGTCAGCATAGAGAGGCTTCAGGTGACCCTCCTTAGCCATACACACAGTCAGTAACAAGGGTATTTGGAACGAAGCTCCCCGTAGTGACAAGGGTATTATGGTCTATAGGCTTTCCCTCCGGTCAGCAAGCTGGACTCTGAGATCTATGGCCCACCTGAATCCGCTATCACCGAAGCCCACATATCCGGTCAGCTCGAGGGTTTGACCGTACAACAGGTACAAATATTGTAAAAGCCCTCGATGTTGATGATACTGACAGAAAGTGCCATCGTCGCGGCCCCTGATGGATGATTGCTGTTTTGTCTTCCTGATCATATGAAGGCTGTGGAGGAAGGCAAGCTGTTCGTGGTGGACTTCCACGACATATACCTGCCGTTCATCGAGAGGATCAACGCGATGGACCGGAAGGCGTACGCGACGAGGACACTCTTCTTCTTGAATCCCATCGGGACGCTGAAGCCCGTAGCGATCGAGTTGGGACTCCCTCCGGCGCAACCGGGGGCGTCCCGGCCGAGCATGGTGCTGACGCCGCCTCGCGACGCTACTACCAACTGGCTCTGGATGCTCGGCAAGGCCCACGTCTGTTCCAACGACGCCGGCGTCCACCAGCTCGTCAACCACTGGTACAGAGATCGACGACGAGTGCCTTGTGATCGAGAATTCTCGCTTCAGGTAGCCCGTGGACGCGGTGAGGTTCTAATCGGGCGGTGGTGACACGCAGGTTGAGGACGCACGCGGTTATGGAGCCGTTCATTCTGGCGGCGTACCGGCAGCTGAGCGCGATGCACCCGGTGTTCAAGCTGTTGCACCCGCACATGCGGTACACGCTGGAGATCAACGCGCTGGCGCGGCAGAGCCTGATCAACGCCGACGGCGTGATCGAGTCCTGCTTCACCCCCGGCGCCGTTTGCATGGAGATGAGCGCCGCCTACTACAAGCATCACTGGCGATTCGACCTCGAGGGGCTACCAGCTGATCTCATCCGCAGGCAAGCTCTCCATCCTCCATCTAATTACCTATGGAAAGGACACACCATAATGCACGGTCATACAATTGACATCCGATCATTTACTGAGTTGCATTCTGGCACTGTATAATTCCCATGCAAAAGAGACGAGTGATTGGGGAAAATAAACGCAATTTGACGTCCAAAATTTCAGGGGAATGGCAGTGGAAGACCCCACGCAACCACATGGCGTCCGCCTCGTCCTCCCGGACTATCCGTACGCCGACGACGGTCTCCTCCTCTGGTCCGCCATCACCAGCTACGTCCGCTCCTACATCCAGCTCTACTACCCGGACTCGGACCCGGGCCGCATCCGCTCCGACTCGGAGCTCCAGGCCTGGTACCACGAGTCCATCAACGTGGGACACGGTGACCACCGCGACGCCCCCTGGTGGCCGCCGCTCGACACCTCGGACGACCTCGTCGCCTTCCTCACCACCCTCATCTGGCTCGCCTCCGCCCAGCACGCCGCTTTGAACTTCGGCCAGTACCCGCTCGGCGGCTACGTCCCGAGTCGGCCCCCGCTCGTGCGGCGACTCATCCCCGACCCGGAGCGCGACGCGGACGAGTACAGGGCCTTCCTCGCTGACCCGCACCGCTTCTTCCTGTCAGCCATGCCCAGCGTGCTGCAGGCCACCAAGTTCATGGCGGTCGTGGACACGCTGTCAATGCACTCGCCGGACGAGGAGTACCTGGGGGGCACGCGGGAGGGCGCCGCCGCGTGGACGGCGGACAAGGAGGCCGAAGCGGCCTACCGGAACTTCGCCGACGAGGTTGCGGCTGCTGAGGAGGAGATCAAGAAGCGGAACGTGGACCCGACTCGGCGGAATCGGTGCGGAGCCGGGGTGCTGCCTTACGAGTTGCTGGCGCCGAGTTCCCCACCCGGTGTAACGGGACGGGGAGTTCCCAATAGCGTCTCCATATAAGGGGAGGTAGTCGCTCTCGACGGTGAGGGGAACATGGATTCTTTTCTTCTTTTTAACTCGTAGGACAAACCAGAGCTTATATACAAAAGATCGAGAACAATATTGGAAATATAATGTTAGAATTATTGAATGTAGAAAGGAAGACATGATTATATGGAAATGTAAATGGTATTGGAATTTATATTATCCCCTTTGTGACAATTATTTACGAATGCTAATTATGATAAGTCTGGAGAGATCCAATTGTAGCTAAACTAGATGGTTATTTATTTGATTGCCCTCTTTTGCAATGATATAGTGTATCAAAAAATATAATGCAACCAAAATCTCTTACTGACTGCATTAAGAAAAGAAGCACTTATTTCATCAGACTCAATTAATTGTACATCAATATGTAATAAAAAGAATTGCATGTATCATTTAATTCCTAAAAGAAAATCCAAGAAAAAAACTGGCATCAAATGATCTGCCCATTCCGAATACACAAAAAGATGTTACTCCATTGATTGCTCAAATTATGGCACCAAATAAACATTCATAGTTTCTCAAAAACTCCTAGCAATTATCCAACAAGTCCAAATTACTATACTAAGGATGATCATGAGATCTATTAATAGAAGTATTGAACATAAAGCTTGACAGCCATCAATTTGAGCTGGTCACATATTATTGGAAAATAGGTTACATTAGGCAATATTTTAATCTCTAAAAACATGACCTAACTTATAGGCTGCTCATTTAATCTTAAGCTCAGGCGGGGAAGATTATCACACTAATGCCAGATAAAACATCAGAAATGTGGTTCAAGTACATGGACCATCAAGCTTGTTCCAAGAGAGCTAACCAAAAAGAAAGCAAGTGCCATAAACTCATTGCAACACAATAAGACTTCGAAGAGCAAGAGTGCCAAATCTAGTTCTAAATAGCATCTTGACATGATCAAACAACCCAATCTCCTAATCATAGCAAGAACTTACATGACCTGTTCTAGCATTATCAATATGAAACAATGAAAATCAGGTGGTTTGGATAAAGATTGTTTATTTCAGAGAAGCTAACTTCTGGGTCAAAATTATAAGACGCAAATAACGATTACAAACAAAAAGAAAAAGCAAGAGACATAAAAGTTTACAAGAAATTAACAATTATATAAAAAATTCAAGACGAAGATGAAATTACCAAGATCCAGCAATCAGCATGTCTAAGATGCAATAGCTCTCACAAAGAAATGGTGGTGCGGGAGCAAATTGAAAATCAAACAGAATATATAACTTTTTCACCATGCAATAACAAGAAGCTGTAAGGCTGCAACATCTTTATCCTCCATGATTGATAAAAATCACATCGAAAAGGATATAAACAACATAAGTTTAAATTATTCTCAAGCTGATGGTTCTTTGTACAAATGTCTAGAACAAATAGGTTTAGCAATCCAAGGTAGAAATGAAATCAGACAAACACATGGTAAGAGAAAGAAAAATGTTTTCAGCCATACACAATGCTATATTAAAAGTTAATCTCAACTAGAAGACAACCTCCTTAAAGGAATTCCCTCTTGCAAGCACTAGACAACAGATCATTAACAAGTAAAAGAACAATACCTCAGGTGGATACCTGACATTCAATAAGAAAGAAACTACAGTTATCTATTCACAAAGTAAATTACCATGTTTAATATATTACCCAAGAGCAGTACATGAGAAAGAATGTGCGACTCCAAAGACAACACTGGGCAGAGTTTCCCAAGAAAACACCGGGCAATCAAAGGGTGATTACCCTTAACACATGAACAAGTTCAATGGCAAGTGCAGCAACATAAAGAAAATCCATCTTCATATGTAACTCTTATAACATCTGAGACTTGTGACAGCATATCCATGTACAGATGCAACCTTGGCTTTCTAGGCAAACTCAACACTTGACCACCACAAAAAGGTACTTCATATAATCATGGCTTCCAAGTTCTTAGTGTGGAAAGTGGTAGGGAAGACCAGCGAATCAGTATGCCAATGGCAATTCAGCTTTCCAGTTCTCCTGAGAGAAAGATAGGTCATTGCAAGCCAGCCAATGGCAAGAGGCCAATTGCATTGCTCACTCTAATAATCAGAAATATGAGGTAAAGTGTTATTAGGCCAAAGCCCAACATCTTGTTAGGACACATATCATTCCGTGGTAAGATGATAAGGGCCCAAACAAGTCCAGATATAAGAAAAATCATGGTGTACACCAAGGTGCTATCTTGTGGTAGCACATAGGATTTAGGAGCAGTCGACCAAGCTCCAAGCAACATTGACATACCCAAACCAGCAAGCGTGTTGAACATTGGTCCTGCATAGCATCCTGACATCGCAATCTGCACACCATCACCCCCGTTTACAGCCAAAGCAACATTTGACATCAAATCTCCCATTGAATTGCCCCATGCCAATACTGTCAGTCCCAGAATGGAAGGATTTATCCCCAAAATCACACCCAAGGTCACCAAAAGAGCAACCAACTCATTAGCAACAATGTAAAACCATGCTATGCTCATGAAAAACCCTCCTAAAACCCATGGAAACAAATACCTCCGTGGTGGATGATCGGTGCTGGTGTACAGGAAAGCAACAGCTGCAAATCCAACACCAAAGAGGCCGCCTACAATGTAAGCAGCAATGCTGATTTTAGAAGTCTCCTGGGTATTCCACACGAATGCCAAAAGAATGGGGGCGAAGAAAGCACTTGCAACTGCATATGGTTTTGACCACCTTTCTTCCTCAACGATTGGAATTGTCAACCTTCTAGGGATGGTCAGGGGCATCTCCATTAACAGAAATAGTTTGGAAAATGAGAAAACCGATGCTTCTGCCTCTTGTTCATTCCAACCCCATAAAGGCCTGGAGCTGTCAAATGAATTCGCTCTGCTTCCCTGATTCGAATAAATAGCCACATGTGAAGCCCACATCCACTGTGGCAATGAACCATGCAGATGTGACACCTCGTTGTCAAGATCATCTTCAAGAAGACTGCTATAGACGGACACATCCTCTTCACTGCCAAGAGAAAAGATGCTTCCTCTAACTGGGAGCAGTGGAGTCACCATGTCTAACTTCAACTTCCGAGCATGCTTCCTCAGAATCTCATTTGCTGCCACGGTGAAAGCATAAACCAAATAAATCGAGACAAACAAAACTGCTCCCCAAAGTGTCACTCTTCCAACAAACAAGATCAAGGACAATGACGCCAATGTCAATAAAAAGAAGCTAATATCTCTGATGAAGCACTTTCTATCAATCTGAACATTCTTCTCCGCCACAAATAAAGCGACAGTTCCAACAACTATGCAAGTGACGAAGACTGCTCCACCCAGCACACTATTAATGCCAACCTCGCCAGCACCCGTACCGATGAATGCTGCAATGCTCGCAAATACATCAGGAGCACCATTGCCAAGTGGAAGAAGAGTGACCCCAGCAACAGTCGGTGGAAGCTTTAGTAAGATGGAGAGTTTCTCTAAGCTACAGCAGAAGTAATCTGCTGCGGTGTTCCCCAACGTGTAGAACAAAGCTGCCAGCCATAATACAAGCACAGCATATCCCAAAACGCGAAATTTCCGACAATCACAATAGAAAAAAGTAATGTAATCGATGATTCCACCGGAATTGCACTGCCTATGCGTCTTCAAGAAGTCACAGTGGCTGGCGAAGCCCTCGTGCTGGCGTATGCCAGCACATGCCACGGTAGGATTCGCCAGGGGTTCGAATGACTCGTCCATCTGAGCGATCGGGACGGACCCATTTGTCGAATTGGTGAAAGAGAGCTCGGCCATCCTCCGACGAGGATAGAGGTCAGATTTGGAAGTATGACCGAGGGAAAAATTAGATCTTGGACCAAGGAAAGGGTTCCTGAGGACATCCTCTCCGTTGTAGAAGAACAAGAACAATACCAGAGAGCAGAAGGCATTGAAAACCGCGCGAAATCTGGAACGGCGCGTATGGATCCCAGCCATGTCGGTGAGGTACGACGATGGTTCCTTACCCCTTCACCGGAGATCTAGGGTTTGGGTACATGGCGAATTCAGCGCAAAAGTTGTCCAGGGGTCGAATTGGGGGATAGTTTGGTATCCAGGAGCTGGAAATCTCGCGTTTATGGGGAAAATCGAAGGCAAAATAGGGTTTTAAAGCCGCAGAAAGATCGATTTCTATTAAAATTAAGGTTTCCGGAGAGTACCTTCGGGGATGACGACGGGAGGTCTCTCGAATCGCCTGCCGCGGAAGGCTTCCAAGGGTCCAAAAATATTCACGGTGACGGATATGCAACCCACACGACACAAGTCACGATCCATAGACGCGGTCGGCGGATGAGGTGCGTCGCGTCAGTCTGTCGAACCTAAATCGTAACTTAAGTTACGGGCTTATCGTGGTGTTTAAGCTGTACTTAGGATTGGCAAGCGGATCGGAGTCTTTTGGCTATTCTGATTAATTCGATCAGTTTGAATGAGTCTATGTAAAATGTTACGCTTGAGTTAGATACTGACAGGGGAGGTGTTCGACTCGCAAATTGCAGCTCGTCATATGACATAGTGGAGTAGAGAGCTGCAGTCATGTAAGTATCAAAATATGTAGCTGATCCCAGCCTACCAATTTACTATTACATATGTTAATTATTATTCACTTATGATTCTTTTCCATCTGACATTAATCTTTATATAAGTCGGTATATCGATTGACGCCTGAACTATCCCCTCAATCACATCGAGTTTCTTATGCATGTTGGTTCAAAATCAAATCGAGTTGATTTGGACATTATGATTTAGATAGTCATATTTGTTCATAGAGTTAGAAACACGACTAGCTTTTGCAGACAGATAATCCGCAAGCAAACTCTGTTCATAAGACTCGTAAACTCTCCTAAAACATTCCACATCCAGACCATAGCCTAATTGGCAAGTAATGTTTACTGGGTTTGTTTAAACAATACTCCTAAAATATTCCATAGACTTTTGTTTTCGATGCTGTGACATGAATATTGTCTTATAAATAGAGAAAAACATATCCACATGAATATTGTCATGCATCCAAGGTTCGACCAGAAATTTTCACTAATGCATGCATATCGGTGTAACATTCCGTTTTAAGATAAATCAGGTTATCCTCAACCAGTGTAATCACAGAAACCAAGAGAGAGTTACCAAAGTGAGGTGTTCATCTACCATCAATCAAAACTGAATCGAAACTGAATCAAGCTGTAGATGAAATCGAAACTGAATCAAGCTGTAGATGAAATAATCTACCATCAATCACGTTCACTGATCGCTGTGAGGTGTTCATCTATCTCCTCTGTGGACAACACTCTAAATGCTGGATCATCATTCCTCACAACTCCCACCTAGGGAATAACCAATAACTGTAAGTCAAAAGCAAGATTGGAAGCACTATTTATTGACGAGCCTAAGATACAGTGGAAAAAAAGTAATTATTTTTTTTTTTATGTGAACGGCTAACAACTTCCGCTCCAGGGTAGTTTTCTCCAGCCTTTCAAATGAAATTACTGGTACTTCATAACCATAAATCAAGAAATTACCTCAATCTCTGTTGCTTTAAAATCCTCCTGCAGAACTGATTGCAGAGCAGATATTGCAGTCTACAAGGCAAAAACCATAATTACAATCATAAATTCATTAATAAGAAAATGCTAACCTAATTTCAAAATATAATAGTCTTCTACAAGCACTTTATAAAAGAAGCAATTTCGACATTGTATTGACAAAAAGAAGAAACAAACGGTGGAAGAATTAGAAAGAAATAAATAAAATGCCTAAATCTCAAATGAGACAAAGCAAATACCAACTCAATACACTAAATGAAATCACCAAGGAAGAAACAAAAGTACATCATATTACTCATGCCAGCAGGTCAAAGGACTAGAAATTGCAAGTCATGATATTCACAAGAACAAATTTTCAATCAATGATAGGTCACACTAAGATAGGAAACAGATGCTTAGTGCATATTAACTGCAGTCTCAGATTCTTACCTGCACAGTTTCCTCATACGAGAATGCAGGATCATTCTTCATTTTCTTTTCCAAGAAGTTGATTGCCTCTTGTTCTTTCAAGCCAGCACTTGTAGCCTGAAAACATAATACTCAATTTTTATTTACTGTCATAATTACATCTAAAAGGTAAAAACATAATGGCAAAAGTTAGTTTGTTTAACAAGGAATCTAGAACCAATTCACAACTTAGTATAACAACTAAACATTTTA
The DNA here is from genome assembly GCF_036884655.1 of Musa acuminata AAA Group. Taxonomy (NCBI): domain Eukaryota; kingdom Viridiplantae; phylum Streptophyta; class Magnoliopsida; order Zingiberales; family Musaceae; genus Musa; species Musa acuminata. The sequence continues at coordinate 28,052,692 of NC_088358.1, read as the reverse complement.
AGTAAAAGTAAATTGACATGAGTTCCAAAGACAAATAAGATAATGCTACAACCCAAAGTAAACCTGCAATCTAAGATCAGTAATCAACAGCCATTTATAAAAACAATATTAGCTTGCATCATCAACTAAGGGAATTAAAGAAATCAGTACTAAATTGGTTTTATAAATTTAATCTACAGCAAGTGCTCATTAGATTTTACAGAAAAAAAAAACAACTCCAGGGTCAAATAATCAGCAAGCCACAGAGCTCCATGAAACCCCATGGCAAGCATCAACTCCAGCTAAGTTAAAGTTTCTCTCCATATACCATCCGCTGGTCTAGCATATCTAGCTGTTTACAACCTATTCATCTACTTATGACAACAAGAACAACAATGATGATGATGACGATGATGCAGTGCGGCTAGCTTTCATTCACAACTATCTGGAGTTTACTGACATTGGGTCTCTCTTACATCGGCCATCTAGCTCTTATCTACTGACTGCTATGAAACCCATATAACAATGTTCTGTTCAGATTCCAATATATCTAGCTGAGAACAGTCCAAAATCATTGCATACTAGCAAAAACAATTTTGAATCATACTAAATTATATCCTTGTATGAAATCAAAAAGCATACTGATTCATTCGATGCTCAATGACAAAACTCAAAAACAGTCATTAGCACCACTATATATGACAATTATAAAAAAATAATAATGTGTCATAAATGTCAGTTTTGTTTAATAGTTTCACATATAACCCATTGACGCTCACCTGTGGCTATTACTATGACTAATTATTTTTAAAGTAATTTCTAGTTAGCTAAAATCTCAGATTTATCCTAAAAGAAAGAATTACCTTATCTCTTTCTTTCATCTTCATAGTCTCATTAAAGTTCAATTATGTTGATTTAGTAACGAGCTAGAAAAAGAGCAATGAGAATAATATAAACCATCGGCAAATCTCGAATCAATTTAGCAGTTGGTTATCAGCTTTTCCAATGCAAAGAAAATATATAGGTCAGGCTATGCCAACCTATAGTGGATGTGAACCTCAGTCAATGAGGACGCATCACATCATAACTGCACCAATTTGATCGATCAGGAAGAATACGACTTGTCTTGAGCTAGATCAATCATGTGGAATAAACAATAGCTCTAAACTGAACAACATCCTATATATGTTTTTTTCTTGGCTAATAAAACAATGCATACATAAAGGTGGGCACTATTGAGTTAAAACCCATTGCTGAACCAAACCAACCCCATAACTTTGTTCAGATTATAAATGGACTCCATTCAATTCATTTTCAATATTGTAAGATTTCAGTTTATGGTTGTGTAAAATCAAAAACCAGGAAAACAAAACCAGACCCGTATTGATTAGATTAACTTGAGTATGAGCCCGAACTGATTGATTTGGCCCTTCCTAATTAGTTAACCTGACCACACAATTCACCGTTCCACGAAAGTTTCATTTAGAAGATTGCTCTCTCTCTCTGATCAAAGCCCTTACCTCATTGGTTCTCTCCCTCTCCATCCTCTTCGTCCTTTCCTGTGAATCAAGCTTGCGTGGCACCTATTCTGAGGGCTCAAACAATGCCCTAGAGGAGATTCCTAAGCTCCATAACACTTTGCTGATCTTTGAGTTCTGCAAGTTAGCGGTTGTCATATATGCAACAATAGCTCGGTGTTTGGCAGCAGTGACCTCACCTATTTCTACTAAGAACCCAATCTAGGTTAATTCAAGGTATTTACTTGATTGATTGTTTTTTCACTTTATGAGAGTTTGCTCATTTAGATCAAAATATTGTACAAAGAAATAATCTAGTAAACTTGTTGTAATAGTTTTTCCTAGATGTTTGCACTAGTTCTCAGTCCCTTGGCTCCCCGCATGACCTCCATCTCCTTGAAACCCATCTCCCTTCCCTTTGCCACTGCACCAAAACTGTATATTTAATTTGATTTGGTTCAAACAATTGCTCGATTGGTCCAAGTTCTGATAAAAGTATTCAAAGGGGTGATTTCAGATGAAAGTATCAGGAAACCGAAACTTGAGCAAATTAAAATAGGTCAAGACCAACTGAACAAATTATTTACTCACTTTCTCATCACTATTGTAGCAACAACATATGTTGTTTGCATCAGTTTAGCATAACATTAGACTAACTAGATTGTGAACTCCAAGGAATCATGATGATTTTTTATGTGAATCAAACACCTTATTGTACCACAAGTTCAAAGAATTCATCATAATACCTAAACTATGTAATCATACATGCTTCAACAAATAATTCATTACCATATCTAACTTGATTCCAGATAACAAATGAAAAATGTCTACATGAAAAGGATGCAGGACCATGCGTATACCATCTTCCACTCACATATTCTGTATCCAATATCAGAAATCACAAGGGCTCTATGAACACAATTTTTCAAATATACTACAAAAGAAATCAAGAAAAAATTGATGCAATTGGTGAAATCTGGTTTTTTATATAAATGGTGAAATCTGGCACCACCACAAGTCATCTGGGATAAGATGCATAAAACTAAGCAGGCCTAAGTGTAAAACATTTCATGATAATTAGCACATGAGATTAATCAGGTTTCAACTTTTAAATTTGTACCCATCTCAGCATCCATCTCTATCTTTAGATAATATCCAAAACTGTTGAAATAAGTACAAGAGCACCATACCTTGTGCCCAAAGAAGTGCCCCGCTGGGTCACATTTAAATAGTTGAGGCCCTTTCTCTTCATCAATACCCAAGACCATAGCAACTACATAACAAAAACTATAGTAGTGAGAAAAACAAAGAAAGAGGGGGGAAGGACTAGGAGAATCCATATATAGATGATACTCCATTAATTTTTTTCAGTATTATGAATCTCAGATATTGTCGGAAACTACCTATTCCAAGAGGTCTCATGTAGGCATGCTGGGTGTATATCTGTGATTTGTCTGCTATCCTGTATGTGCATACAATAGAAATAAGACTACCAATATAAAAAATCCAGCAAGATGAAATACTGAAAGCATTCCAGAGCAGGGAAATAAAAAGGAACATCCCAAATTATGTTGACATACCTAAAAGATCAATAACAGAAAATAGCTGGGGCTATTTAAATAGAAAACAAAGAATATATATAAACTTTAGAAATAACAAGGCTGGTTAGTCATAAAAAGCTCTTAGCCAACAAGCACTGATCCTTTCAGTAGGCAATCATTTAAATTCAAGGAATAACAAAATTAGTTTAAGCAAGTCACAAAACTCACCCTTAACCTGAAGGCGAAGTTATGACACTATGTTGAACTTGACAAGTTATGTCTGATTTGATTAGGGCTACTCAAACCAAACTCAAGGGCTAGTTAGTTGTAGTTATCCACATGCATTAAGGCCTTACATTAAAGGAGTAAACTCTTAAAGTTCCTTTGTTTCTTTTCTTTTGAGAAGCAACAAAAGTTGGCTGCTATGAATTTTGAACAGAGAATACAGCTTAATTGTTGGAACAGACCAAGCCATGTTCAACCCTATTAAAACATGTTTGAACTTTGTGTTTTCAAAATGTTAATCTTGTGATCTTGATAACCTCTTTGAAGGTCTATTACAGTTGCAAAGACCCCATGTGAAAGCAATTTGCAAAACCTGAACGATTCATTTCACCAACAAATGATTCTTATTCCAGGTCATTGATCGACAGTCAACAACTGATTATGAACAGATATTGACTAATTGCAATTTTCAGAAAAAAAAAATTTGTTACATTTAGTTATAAAAATTCTGAGCTTGCCTCAAATGAACCTACCCTGAAGGAACAAACATAAACTTCTACATAGATAGGGATCGCCTAACACTAAAGCCTGACCATCAGATTAATTCTTACTACCAGAAGCGCCAACTACCGGACTTCCTACTTCGACACTGAGTTCAGTGACTTATTTGGTAAACTTCTCTCAGTGATACTGCAAACAAATGTTGAATTCATGATCTTGATCTTTATAAATCTCAATGGCACATCAGTTGCAAATACAACAGTTGCTTATGAGTTTGCCTGCTTTTTCAACTATAACAGTAAATGAATCCCATTCTCACATGAAAAACATTTATGCATACTTTTCACACGATGAATTCTTGGCATGTATGTTAGATGTCTTGTTAGAGACGTACAGAATTATAATAATTCACAAGAAAAATCGTACTAATTTGCCATTGGTGGGAGGTATTATGACATACAACAAATACGGAATCTTACTACAACGATTACAGTAAGGGTGTCACTGTCTAGATGTAAAGCTGCTACAAACTATCAAAAATCTTAACACCAAAAAGAGAACTCTTGTTAAATCTTAGAAAAAGCACATCCCAGTGGCAAAAGACTGAAGCAGACTGCTGGAATATGCATAAATTGACACACGTGATGATAAAAAGATCAGAATTGCAATTGATTTATTCATTGTAAGATATATAAGCTGGAAGTTAATGACCATACCATTTGGCTAAAACATCTACAGGCATCTCATAACCCCATTTAAAACGAAATTCAGCTGCTTCATTTCTTGCTTGTTGGACTAAAGATCTTGCATCAGCTACAACAACCATATACAGAACAATGTCAATAAAACCAACAAATTATGGTTGAACAAATCATCTGAATCCAAAACAATAACAGCACCAAAAAAATCAAATATTCTAATATAAAACATCAAGAGATTTTTTCAAGAATTTTTACACAAGACTTTGAAGTTGAAGGAAATAATCCTTTTATAATAACTAAAAATTATAATTGGAAGCAGGATATTAAGGTAGCTGTTGTTCTAAAAAACATGTCAAGTTGTTCTAATCTAAATAAAAAAGCATCATCGCTATAATACAATGATGTCATCGCCATAATCCAAACTGTTTTGCCTGCTCTTTTATGTACTTGTTGCTAGCCTTCAGATTTTTCACAAGCTTGCTCACGTGATTGGGCCTTATTTATTCTAGAAATAAGTAAGAAATATAGAAAACCTGTCATCCCAGTTGCTAACAGTCCGAGGTACTTTGTAATTGGAAAGAGATGCGTGACACTGGTCTGATCCAGAAGCTTGTCCTGCATTAAGTTTTCCAAGACAAATTTAAAACAAAATTTACACTCCAATAACAAAAACAATATCACATTTTCGATAGTGTTAAAGAGTGAGTTGAAGAAATACTCACGGGAACCTTCTTCTGAGTGACGACGCATACGGAATCCTTTCCTCGGACTCCAATCGACGTGATCCCGGAGGCCTTGACGGCCTTAAACGCATACTCTGTCCCAATCAAGGAAAAGCACGCTTCAAACCAAAATCACAACCCTAAAAATCGCGATTCCTCGTATTCTGCAAAGCCAATAGAAGAATCCGGCTTCGAGAAAGCGAAGGATCAAAGGTTACGCCTTGGGTGGGAATCAAAAACCCTAGGGCTTACCGACTTGGTAGAGACGGCCCTCGGGGGAGAAGATTGTGATGTGTCGATCGTAGCCGGCTCCAGTTCCGCGACTCATGGCGCTGTGTCAGCTCTCTCTTCACCCGGGTGCTCTACGGTTTCTCCGCGAGCCTTGGGGTTCGGATCAAGATTTATGTCTATGGCGACAGATCTCAAGCGCTGAGGGAAGGAAGAAGGCGGCCAAGCTGTGCTTCGGCTGCAAGAAAGAAATGCGTTTTTGCTATTACATCCCTAAATATTCTTTTTTCTCTCAATTAACAAAAATATTTTTTCAATATTGACCCTAAATTAGTTCAATTAATGCTTTGCCGCCTGTATCTTTTGCTAACATAAGTTGATTTCATGCTTGGGCGATTCCCTATAAAATACTCATATTTTAGAAATTTTTAATTGATATTTCCACTTTTAAACAGTCTTTTTAATTTTAAAAATAATCAAAAATACTTTTCAAAAAAACTTCTACTCATTTTTATCAGTTTTAATTTAAATTGTTAAGATCCTTTTTTAATAACATTTATCATGTTTTTATTGATATACCAAAAACACTATAAATGTTATTAAAAAATATTATAGGAGATAGGCTAATAATTCTTTTAAATCATTTATATTAATTTTAAATAAGTTTTATAGTATTCTTATTATGGTGATCAAATTATTTTTTATTTCTATCAAGGTAATGTTGTTTCTAAACTAATATAAACACATATTTGAACTATATCAATGTTTCGTATTGTGTATTGATTTTATTTGATTTATTTATAGTATTTTTATTATGATGACTAAAACATTATAGTAGATGAGAAATTTTTTTAAGAATAATTTTAATATATTTTAAAAAAATTAAGGATACTATTTAAAAAATAAAATATAAATATTTTTATTTGAAAATATTATATATATATATATATATATTCTATATGTGTTAATTATGCTTGTGGGTATAGGTATCCTACCCTATTAGGGGTTGGGATATTTTTTATTATCCACATGGTGATGGAGCGAGGATGGATGAAACACTCCCTAACTCATCTCTTTACTAGTCCCTACCCATTAAGACGTAAGCGAAGACAATGGATGGACAAAGCGCTCACCTAACTCAAATCAGGTTAAGCTTAGTTTTGGTTAGGTTGATCAGAAGTCAATTGTAAGTTATTTGGTTTGATTGAATTAGATAAAACACTATTGATAGGGAATCTACCATCAATTGACACGTGGTTGCCACGTGAGATCCAAGTCACCATCCACTCATCTGCCTATGTGGATAAAGATTCAAAGTATGGAAACACAAGCCTCTTTCTCCTCAATTACAAGCTTCCTTTTCTTCCATTATAACAAGGAAAACAATCATAAACTCTCCTCTCTTCGTTTATGACAAGGAAGGACATTAAAGACTTTCTTTCCCTTATTCAAAGTACAAAAACACATCCTAAATAGAAAAATGAGAAAGGACTCTCTTCATTCTCAAATTACTCGAGCCCATATTTAAAGACTTAGGATTACTAACCTGAGTGTCAGAGGGACCAAGCTATGAAACCTCCCCCTAGTCTTCGTGTGGTGGCACAGTGGGAGCGTAATACTTCCACCTCAGGAGCGTAATATTTCCACCTCAAGAGACCAACACCTTCGCCTTGGATTCACCTCAGAGCCATCTTGGAGCCATCTCGAAACCACCTCAAAAATATTTCGGACAATCCTACGCACACGGGTTTGGACTATGTTAAGTTGACCAAGATACCAATGATATTTTTTCCTAACAATTTGGCACTAAAAGGATAGCTCGATGTCACAAGAATGTCTGCTTACCAACCCTCTCAATGAACCATCCAACGAGGAGGCTCCGCCTCCAACACAGCACTTTTGCTCGAGGGTCAACTGTCATCATTCTCGCATGTGGATATGTCAACCTCAGCACAAACACCGATGAGGCACTGATGTCCATTCAACGACTCAAGCCCGTTGCTCCTAAACTCGAGCCACTTACTCGTTTTTGCCAAAGTATTCTAAACGTCATCAATCAAGTGCATATGCTTATGGGCATATTACAAATTGTTGCCCTACTCCTGCCCCAACTAGCCCAACAAACAACATCGTCATTTCAGCCATGGATGATGCCTCAAATGTCAATGATATCGACACTCGTTAGAATCCACACAACTGACACGATGCTAGTATCTTATGATTGCATAAGGTTTATGGAATTACTAGCCAAAGGAGCACCCCGCTCCCTAATAGTGGAGCTCAATGCACTACTACACTATTACTCTGCTCTGTCCTAATTCAAGGCCCAATCAGTGGATTCAATGGATGACTTCATAAAGGTCCAATTGTAATAAATGGACCAATGCCTAGACGAGATGTGGTAAGAGTTCTAGTAGTACATGAGGGAGAATCTAGTCAATTCTACCTCAGGTTGATCCTCATTCACCCAAAATATTCAAGAGGAACTAATCCCGACCAACTTCCATCTCCCATTGCTGGAAGCCTTTGACGATAATATCGACCTAATTGAATACATTATCGCCTTAATGTCTCTCTATAACACCTCAGACACTCTAATATGTCGCGTGTCCCCAACGATGCTAAGAGGCTCGGTGCAGAAGTGATACACTCATTTGAAGGCACTCTTGATTGGCTATTTTGCTCAACTCATAAAAGAGTTTGAAATATACTTCCTTAGGAATGTACATTCGAGATTATCGATGACAATATTTCTTGAACTCGAGTAGGAGGAGGAAAAGATACTTTCTGACTTCTTCGCTTAGTTTACCAAAGAATATGAGGCATGTAAGAAGTTCATCCATCACTTGTGATTAAGCCTCAATGATGAGGCTTAGGCCTTCTCTCATTTTTCGGTCATTGGCGGAGAGGCCATTAACGACTATACTGGTGAGTCGGGAAAACCCGACCTATGTGAAGAAAAATTCGTTATAGTAGAAATACAGGTCCCACGTGCTCGAAACACTTGAATAAAAAAAACTCGACCGACAAGATGAGATCCCGAACGCTCCCGGACAAACTAAACAACTCACTTCAAACCCCTCTTGTAAGAGCTCCAAAGTACGCTTTCATGGGAGGGACAAATGATAGGGAATCTACTATCAAGTGACACGTGGTTGTCAAGTGAGTTCTAAGTCGCCCTCCACCCATCTTCCTATGTGGATGAAGATTCAAAGTATGGAAACACAAGCCTTTTTCTTATCTATTATGACAAGGAAAGCAATCACAAGCTTTCTACTTATCTTTTATGATGGAGAAAGATGATCATAAACTTCATTCTCTTCGTTTATGACAGGGAATGATATTATAAACTTTCTTACCCTCCTTCAAGATATAAAAACATATGAAAGAATTTTTTTTATTTCTCGAAATACTCGAGCACATATTTAGGGATTTCGAATTCCTAACTTGAGTGTCGGAGGGACCGAGAAATCTCTCATCATTCAAGGTATAAAAATATATCATAAATAAGGAAATAAGAGAGTCAGAAGGGCATGGTCTTTATACAGGTGACACCTCGGGAGTTTAATACCTCTACCTCGGAGCCACCTTGAAGTCATCTCGTAACCGTCTCGAATCCAACTCAAAACTATTTTATCCACCTTGGAGCCATTTCAGATCCACTTCAGATAATCCTACACACACAAGTCTGAACTACGTATAATTACCCAAAATATGTCAATGATATGTTCTCTTAACAATTACAAACAAATATTATTATTTATATTTATATATTATTATGATAGGTAAAACTTTACAAATAATAATATTATTATTATTTATAAATTATGATTCTATTAATTAGTTATGATGATATTTTTTTATTTTTAAAAATAAAAAAAATAATTAAAAATTTGGAGAACCCGCTGGTTCTCCATCCCAACCGGAGATTCTCTAACCAGTTCTCGTCCTGGTCTCAACAAGGAAGATGACGAAGATTAAGGATTAGGGATAAGAGGACAGAGATACAAAAATACTTTCTGCCTCGCCCCCTCTTTACGGATTACAGAATAATCTAGTCTTGGATATCGGATCTCAATTAAACTTGGGATTCGAATCCGTTTTGGAAATTCCATGTGTTCAAGAATGGATACCCACGTCATCGGATCAAATTCTCGAAACAAAGAAGAAGGCGCGATTGAACTTGTGTCTGAACTCGCGGGGTCCACAGGCGCGGAATCAATGAGGGGGCGCTGTTCCGTGTCTGGTCACTGTTGCGTCTCGTCACGCTAAGAATCTGACTGCATCGGTGACGCACCGATGAATGGATCGCAGGGTCTCATCCACCGCCGAGTGGAAGAGAAAAAGGCCCTAATCCTCGTGAGAAACTAGGAGAGGGTTTCTTCTTCTTTCCTTTTCCGTTCCTCGATCTGTCTACCCAAGGCAGAAAGAGGGGTCTCGCGTCTCCGGCTAGGGTTACGATTCTGCAGATCGGGGGGTTGGATCTCGAGGCGTCTTGGCTCGAACCGACGGCTGTAGCCGGTGGCATGTCGGGGCCTGGGTTCCAAAGAGTGCTTTTTTCTTGAGTTTTCGGGGGTGACGCGGAGGGTGAGGTAGGGACGGCGTAGCAGTCGGCATATTTTGGCTGCCAATGCTATTTGAGAAAGTGCGGGGGTATTTTTCGGTGATTTTTAACAGGCCGAAAAGGTTGGGCTGCAATGTCGTGGGCGGGACCAGAAGATATCTTTCTCTCCACCTCCCTAGCGAGCTACCTTGACAGTGAGTTTGTCATTACCTTTTTCTTCTTATTGCCCTTTTGTTGTGTAGCTAGTTTTCTTGTTGTAAATTTCTTCTTGAATAGATATCTGTAATGGATTAGTGAGAAAATCGTAGTATTAATTTTCTTATTATCATTTTGGATTTGAATTTTTTTTGTTACATCTATGTACTTGCTTACTCATACTTTCGTTGAAAGTTCCAATTTTGTTGACCTCTGTTATATTAGCTTTGCTTTTATTATGTTTGCTATTTCGTTTTAATTAGTTAGAAAATATATTGCTTTGGTTTGTCTGGTTGTGGTTTTTCTTTAAGGGCGACATGAGTTTCATGTTGATCTACAGATTCCGTAGTTATGATACCTCTGCCAATTATTTTGCGTTCCTTTTTCTGCAAGAATAGTCGTCAAAGTGTGTTCTTGTATTAGGCAAAATTTCTAACTGATAAAGTTGATGTTTGTAGTTATTAGGATAAAGTGGATCCGCAAAGAATATTCTGCCCATTGGGTGTGAGTAGGCTTTTATTGAAGGATGAATTCAGACATATGGGGGAATTAGGTTCTTACATAATGCAATTTCTGATGATATTTTGAGTTAGGTTGTGAAAGAGGAACCCTACAACAGGATATGGCTGTATGTTTTAATTCAGTGTTTAGTTAAACTAGCAAATTACAATTCATGGGGGTAATGAAGTGTATGACCTTTCCAGATAACAACCAAACTAAATGCAAATTATTACTTAAGGCGGTTCCTTATCTCTTTCTTCTCTTATCGTGTTTTCAACACACAAAGAATATGATAATCAGACGTTTTTTTAACTGAAACGCTTATTTCCGTGACCCATGGGATACTGCAGCTGCTCCACTAGGCAATGATAATAAAGGCATTCTCTGGTTATAAGGTTAGTCTTTAAGCACTGATATGTTTTCTCCTTGCCCTGATTTTCATCTGCAAGAATCCATCAACCTTTAGGCCACTTCAAGTATCTCGATACATTTTCCAAGGTTTGCTTGGTTGTTTGAAGTGTTTACTAGCAGTAATTCTAAAGGCAGAGGAGCTAATTCAATATGCAGTGTGCCCTTTCAGGAGGACATAAGCAAGGACAATGATGATATATTTTGGTGTTGATCTGTAGCTTTTATTGTCACCATTTTTTATGTGTTTGGTTGCAAGCAATTGTAACGATGTTTCACACTTAACATTGAGAAAACAAACCATTTTTCCTCTAGTTTTCAGTGTCATCATGGACCAGTTTCTGTTATCTCGTAATAAAATGAGGAATCCTTCCACTCAATTTATTAGATGCACGGAGAGTGTGACTTGGACAGTTTTTATTTTTCACAGAAAAGCTTCTTGTATTATTACGTGATGGGCGAAAGCTTCTAGGTGTTCTTCGTTCTTTTGACCAATTTGGTATTCTTCCATCCTTTATTTGTAAACTGTGTTGCATTTGCTCTGGCAATATGAGATGCTTATCAGAGTGAATTTTGATTGTTTACAGCAAATGTGGTTCTTGAAGGTGCTTGTGAGCGAGTGATTGTAGGTGATCTCTATTCTGATATTCCTCTAGGCCTCTATGTGATCCGTGGGGAGAATGTTGTCTTAATAGGAGAACTGGTATTGATGTCTCTTTTGATGCTTATATGACTTTAATATGTTGAATCTAATATTGACACCATTTTGTTTACTGTACACTGCTCATTATCTGAAAGGACTTGGAGAGGGAGGAGATTCCAGCCCACATGATTTGTGTTTCAGTTGCAGAGATTAGAAGAGTGAGCACTATATTTAAGACTAATCCGGATAAGTTTACTGTTCTACATACTTCTAGAGGCATTATTATATTTTCATGTGATGTTTCTGGATGCCTCTGCATTCATTACCGTTTAACTTGTGTGCGTGTTTTATGTGCATTCCTTTGCATATTTCTTTTCTTTTTGCCAACTTGATCCTGTTTATAGTCCAGTAGGTGGATTTGTGTCTAAATACTGTTGGAGTTGAATACTTGATTGCATCTAACTACTGTACATTTAGTTTTATTTTTCCCTTGTTTTGTATATTTTCTCCATGTCCGTCATTGTTGTTTTGCGTAATCTTAGTAGCAAATTTTTAGACCTATTTTTCCATAAAACTATAGTCATGTACTCTATTTTGTGTAGTGACTAAATTTGGATAGTCAGTCATATTATGAGTTCAGTTTTGGAAGATATAAATGTTAGGATTTTGTAGGATTATGTGTTTATGATGAAGGAAAGTGTTGTACTTTCTTATGTTAAAAGTTCTAATTGGCCTAGAATTCCACTCTAGACCCTTAAAGTTATGGCACACTGTTGAGTGACAATGAAAAATGCATATGAGGTCGTAAGTGAAATTTGAGCTTTGACTGCTGTTAATCTGTAGTTATTACTGCTTTCACTTACGATTCCTGTATGTTTATCTTATTTCTTGTCTTCTGTGTGTGTGCTGCAATAGCATAAATGATATTGTTTAGAGCTTGAAATCAGTCAGATTAGATGTACTCGCATCTGATTGGTTTTCCCCATTATCTTCTTATAATAATATCTTCTTTTCTGTTGTTTCCTCCTGAGAGTGGACCATAAAGCTTGTTGAAAAAGAATTTCAGGAGTTTTATCTATACCACCACATGACATCTATTGCAGTGTATTTGGTATCAGAGCCTTTGTCATCATGAATTTATGAAATCTTTTTGTTGGCTGCATTTCTGTTATCTATGTGGTGGGAGATTTCGTGAAAGCACAATTGTGCCATGAGCACTACATGTCATACCCACTGCCATCAACTAAACCTAGTTTCTCAAAGATGAGCACTAAAATGGTGTGCTTTTTAAGAATTTGAACAAGCTTTATGTGCACAGTTCTGGAACATTGTTAGGAGCGTGCTAAAGCACTTCTTGCACCTGTTTTCCATGATGCATTTCCAAGGCCTAGTTGATAATTAGGATATGTTTGGCCAGTAGTTCATACACTTCTGTTACATGTTGACGTTGGAAGTAGCATGTTCCTCATTTATCATATAAAAGTATGCTTGAAGCCTTTCTTTCAGTGACTATACTGTTGTGTACTCTTGTGACAGGCGCAAAAGGCAGAAAGGGATGCCACTGATCTGAAAGGGTCCATGAGAAAGAGGATGGAGTTCCTCGATCTGGATTGACGGCATGCTCTGCCCTCCTCGCCCATATCCATTACCATTTTGATGTGTTTGAATCATCTCGTCCGCATCTTTTATCGCGGTTTCTTTCTGAGTTCAACATAAAACCCTTTTACTGCCCTAAGCTGCTCTAGTTCTGCTGCTAAGTCGAAATTTAGGTCTGTACCATTGCTCTTTCCTACTGTGATTTATTAACGACTTAAAGGTTTCATATTCTCCTGGATTTGTGGAGTTTGTTATAGTGACGATGACTAGCATCGTGCAACTTCTGTTGGAATGGTTCTTGCAATTAAAACAGGTTACCTTTGTGTAGACACATCTGATGATTTGTGTATATAAAATTGAGATCTTTCAAAATCTAATGCTAATATTAAGCTCTTCTATCTCCACAATTAAGGTTGGCAGGTGCCATCACTTTTGTAAGATGAAACAAGCTTGTTGGGTTTTGGAATTTTTCTTCTATTAACAGTCCTAGAACAGTAGACAAATTTCTACAAATAAATGTGTCACACCTTCAAAAAATGGAATGAATACATACATACATACATGTCGTGAGGGATCTCTATCTGGTTTTTTAATCTAATATGCATGTTGCGCATCCATTATCACTTTCGTTATTGTCCTCGATAACGAGCTCTTATCAACAAATGAGCAACATCCAAAAGATTGAACTTTTTCATGCATTTTTCATCCCGTATCAAACGCTGTCTTCCCAATTAACTGCGTTCTTTAACGAGTTGTGGATTGTTCATCCTGTTAACTCGCTGGTTTTAACGACAAATCACGTATACTACAACAACGAACCATCAATAATTATTGTTGCATAAACAATAGTTAATAACTGGGAAAGAAACTTGAGCCAAAAACAACACATCTTTAAGGTTCAACAAACAGATCAAACCACGACTTCAGATCACACAATAGGAGAATTCGCAGCAAAACTCCACGGTTTAATACAGCAAAACAGGATGATTGACGATGAGTCAGATGAACTGCCCATCATCTACAAGAACATGCAGCAAAGAACAAATGGGTGCATGAAACCAGACTTTAAACAAAAGTTTAAACATGTGTTCTCATGATGTCTGAGATCAACATTACCCAATACTGGTCAAAATCATTTGTGCTTCAAGAGCCTCTGGGTTGCTTCAGACTTCAGCCTTAGTAAGTACGAGAGAGCATCATTAAAATAACTATCAATTGCATCTTCCCATTTCTCATAAACATAGAAGGCAAAGAAAGTTATAAAGACACCTGTTGCAACAGCAAAGATCTTCTTTGTTACATCAATGGTTAGCATCGTTTTAATGTTCTTGGACATCAGTGCAAAGAAGTATCATCTTTACCTATTTTGTATATTGTCTGCAGTGACGTCGTGCCCAGGACATTGAGAGCTAATAAGAAGATAATCACCTGTTTGATTTCAACATGAACATTAACAGAGTGAGCACTAGGAAAATAATATTGACACAACTTCAACATCTAGATTTTGATTGAGAAAAGTAGGATCACATTAGACGATTGGGAAATTAAGAAGAAATGTAATATGCAAACAATACGTAGTTACACACCTTAAACATTAATGACCAATCCTTTCCCTTGCAAAGAGATCTCAATATGCCAATTCCATTGTTCCATGAATAAGTGGCTGAACAAGCAAGGCTACGCGCCTGCTCCACTGATATGTTAAAATATGAAGGTGGCATTTTCTCAATTTTGTACCCAAATCTGCACACACAACATTTTCTTATGATCCATCAAGAAGAAAAGTATATGGTGAGAACTCAAATAAAGTGCTGCAAATGCCAACAGAAATCAAAATGTCTTAGGATAAAATGAGAATATCTATTTCTGTCAAAAGTTATTCCAGTGACATCATAAAGAATAGTTATGAAACACGATGAGATCAACTGGCCCAACAAAGGTGCTTGTGTTTTAGCAACAAACTGGATAAATTTTATACAGATAAACTGAAACATACTCAATCTTGTTATAGATGAAAGTGAAATTAAGAACCATATATTTTCTAGAAAATGATTAATCATTCTACGTCTAAAAGACTAAAATCATCAACTTATGTTTAATTCCTTAATGCAACAGAAGGCTTTTGAGTGATAATCTACTTGACATGGTTATACACTGTCCCACACTACAAGAAATAGATAAATACTAAAAGATAGTGAAATATGTAACTATAAGATGCAGAGAAACAGGACGCTCTTACATTTTCTTAGGCAAGGCACCATGAATAAACAAGAATAGTGCAACAAATGAGAGAAGCTTTGCCATTGCTGTAATCAACGTATATCCACTTGCAAATAAGTAATAATAGATGGCAATCAAGAGTAGCAATGCTGTGACTGACTGCTTCTGATCTTTCCAGAGAAGTGTGTTGGCAACTGAAACACAGAATTAGTGCATCACTCAGTAACATCAAGCAACTAAATCGCCAATATGTTCATGTAATGCATCCATACTTTTTCCACCTCCCAGATAGAGATAAGCTTTGGATGTTGTCTTTTTATGCTCAGCTTTCAGATGAGAGTATGACTCGATCGTTTTTTCCAGGCCATCCTATAATCACATGATGAAGCAGTTTATAATGAATAATTAACAGGTGCAGATGCACCTAAAAGATAAAAAAAGAATATGAACTTATATGTAAAACCTTCAGAGACACAATAGGCTCATAACCAATCTGATCTTTAGCCTTTGAACAATTAAAAGTCCTGTTGCAGGATAGAAGTCTAATCCTTGATGGTGTCAGCTGGGGCACAGGCATTCCATACCGAGACAACAGCTTGTATGTCGACTCTACCATGTGAGCAATTGGCATCATAAAAGTGACAGGAATTTTTGTACTAGGCCTGCAATAAAGAAAACTCAGCATTATCATTGATCGCTAAGAGGATGAACCATCTTTCTGAATGTTTGTGAAAAAGGGATAGGAGAAGCTAAGGGGAGGACGGAGAAGGGAGAGTAAGACATATGATTTAACTTACTTGTCACAATTCTTCATTATAGTTGCTCTTAATAACATGAGAAATACAAAGAATCAAAATGATTCTTTGATTCTTTCAAATCCACAAACAGATTTTAATCTAAATTATACTTCTCCAATATGTTTTTACATAAGATTTAAAACACCTAAAAATGTGAGCATAATAAAATTATCAAAAGCATACTCAACTTTTATATCCAAGATCTTCAAGTATTGGTGACATAAACTCCATAAATTTTATTGGTTCTTAGATTCAAAATGGTTCTTTGATTCTTTCAAATCCATAATGTGCAAACAGATTTTAATCTAAAGTATACTTCTCCACTATGTTTTTGCAGAAGATTTGAAACACCTAAAAATGTGAGCAGAACAAAATTATCAAAAGCATATTCACCTTTTATATCCAAGACCTTCAAGTATCAGTGACATAAACTCCCAAAACTTTATTGGATCCATGTTTGTTATGAAATAGGCCTGCAGCAAAAGGTATGTCACAGAAACATCATAAGAACTTAAGTAAACAAAAGGCATACCTGTCCTCCAGCTTTCTTTGCACCCACTTCAGAGGCTAGAGTTTGCTCTGCACATATATGAGCATGTGCCACATTTTCAACGTATGTGAAGTCATAGACATTATTTCCGTCACCAATGATATACTGATAGAGAAGAAAAAGAAGACAATGGTCAACGGAAGTTCATAAATTGAATGACACCTCTTATGTTATACTAATTCCATAATACTTCATACTATTAAAACCAGTGAAAAAACAAGTATAGTAAAAGTGACAAAGGCATATGCATTTTTCACTTCAGATAAATCAATTTGGCCTACAGGAAAAAGAAGATGAACCTTAGAAAAAGAAAGCCTATCAGTTAAAAACTTCACCCTTGGAAGCCTCAAACATAATCAAAGGAATTATCAAGCAAGTTTGTTTTATAAATATGTATCAAGAAGTATGAAGTTAGAACATGTTGCCTTAGCCTTCCCAGCCTTTGCAGCAGCAACTAGTGATGGCACCAACAATCTATCACCAGGGCCAAAGATGCTACTAGGGCGTATACAGCATGTCAGAAGCCCATTCCTACCATTAGCTTTTACAACCAGTTTTTCTCCTTCTGCTTTAGTCTCTGAATATGAATCATTGAACTGGTGCAACATAACAACTCCAAGAGTCAAAAAGATAAAGAAAAACAAAAAATCTCAAACAGAAAAGGCAGACAATATTGCAAAGTAAAGATTTCCAATGCGACCTTATCTGGGTATGGCATTGTTTCATCCCCATTGAAAATTCCATGCACACCATCAAAGACCACACTAGGAGAGCTAGTGTAGATTAGTCTCTTAACTTTGCACTCGATACAAGCATCAATAACATTTTTGGTACCTGCAAATGCGCAAGTACCTCTTAGTAGCAGGGAAATAATATTAGTCATGGTGGGTTTCAAACAGACTCCCATAGTACCACAGTGTGCTGAACTTGTACACCAATGCCAGGTTGCACTTATAACATGTTGTTACTCAGCCTACCAATTTCTTTATGATAAATAACAGCGTGAAAATTAACAAGAACCACTTAACTTCTAACCTTCAACATTCACAGAGTAATGAAGCTGGTGGTTGTTGATGGATGAATCAGGAGCAGCCATATGGAAAACAACCTCAATCCCTTCAAATGCTGTAGAAAGGAATTATAAAGAAACACTAAGACAGGGAAATAGTGCATCCATCATATTTATAAATATAAGAAACTGGTGAAATTAGAAATAAGTAAAAATTTATTACTTATTCTGCACAACTTTGCAGTTTTTCTGTAGCTTTAAAGATACTTTAGACCCTAACATCGATGGACAAAGGAAAAAAAAAAAAGAAAATTATTTGTCCTGTTACTCTTGTCCTAATCTCATAGCCACTTCTCCTATGACTTCATGTTTGCATTTGCAGGCATTCCTCCAGCAACTTTGTTTTCTCTCCAAAATAGGTTAGCATTTCCAAGATCATATGAACAACTATTTATGACATCACATTGCTCCAGAAAATCAAAGTGTACTCACAGTCGACAAATAAGGGATCTAAGCAACAAACAATGATGTTTACATTGTACTTAATCATTGATAATTATCGATAAGATACCTTAATAATTATCAATAAGATAATTAGATATCTTGTTTCTACTAGGAACCAAAATCTCCTAAAATACATTCAGAACATGCAAAGAAAAATAGATGATCTACAGCTAGAAAAAGTATATTACCGAAGCCATAGCATACACATCGAGATCAGATATATGTTTCGCACATAATTGAATAGTTTAGCCCTCCAAACATAATATTGTCACCAGGTAACTTTTGGACTGAAATATTTTGAACTCTTTGAAATGCTAAAATGTGAAGGGAGGCACAATAATCAAATTTGGATCCAAATCTAACTAATTTAACTTTTCAAAACTATAATCAAACCATACATTTTAATGTCGCGAAAATGCAATATGTCAATTTTAGAAACCAAAGGCATTTGCTTCTGTTGTTACCATGCCAGATGATACTTAAATCTATAACCAAGTGCATGACGTTGTATATAAATTATTTCAAGGGATGGGTCCTTGTCATGTTGTTTAGAATATAAACAATAGGAAGACAAAGTCCAAAGCAGAACACCATAGGGTCAATACATTACTTGGCAGCAGAACTTTCTTTATTTCATATCAGCAATGTATAACTAAGACCATGTCTCCTCGGTTGACATTTCATCGATGAGCTTATTAAGTGTCCCGCATCTGTATGCCTATTTGACACGCTGGTAGATATGAGTCATGATTCTCGGGGATGTGTGCAAGAGTCAAAATAACACTATATCGATGGATCAAGAAAAGTGCTAAGATAGAGTCACAATGAAACAAATAGCATTTACATGATAGAGCCAATATTAAGCTTGTTGCTAGGAGAGGGGGTTTTATTGTACTGAACTAAGTGCCTTCTAGATTGAACTGAAATAATCTAGATCATGGATACAATAATAGAAAATTAGAAGATGTGTATCATGAGCTTGCTGAAGTCTTCAAAATGGAATTAATATCATATAAATTGTAAATCCTAAATTGCATAGATAAACATAGTCCACAGAAATTTCCCGGCTTTGTATAATATTTTTTTGTTAGAGAGCTTAGATTATAGCTATCTGCTGATATATTATTAGAGATGTTAAATTGTATGATGGATTAATACGTCATGATTCATACACTCCATGAATCACCATCAGGATTTCCAGAAGTTCTAAACCATTATCGATCTGTTACATGATATAATGTTCTTGAAAACAATGTTTCCAAAAGTATATCAAGTCAAAATAGACATTATACCAAACAGTATCTCAAGGCTGTCATGGTGGATCCTCTCAAAAGTCTATATGCCCTGAAAACTTTTCTGCCAAATGGTGCATGAAAGTAATGCAAAACAGCATACTTTTGGTTCACTGAACCCTATTTAGTCCACAACTAGCAGTTTTCTTTAAACCCAACAACATAAGCAAGTCAAACAATGAAACTGCACCGGTACTTACACCTAACTGTTTTTTTCTTTCCAAAATGAGCTGCATGTTCACTGATGTATTAGCAACTTTTCCTACTTACTATGCACATTGACTCTCCCTGACAGGACTTATTATAAATGCATGGTTTTTCTTGTAAAGTTGACTCTATGAATTTTGAAATAAGGTAAAGCAAAAGAGGAGACTAGGATGCTTTTCTCTTTACAATGCCAAACACCATATTCCTTGGTCCTAGTTTTCGTGACCATGCATCTTTCTGTGGTGGTGTCATTTGCTACTCATCTGATGATACAGGTTACTGGATATGGTCTTTCATGCTTCTCAACTCCATCTTACTGACGTCGTTCGGTCCATATTCTGTCAACCTTTGATTAGCTACAAACTACATATTGTCTTTCTGTGGTGGTGTCATTTGCTACTCATCCGATGATACAGATCAGTGGATATGGTCTTTCATGCTTCTCAACTCCATCTTACTGATGTCGTTCGGTCCATATTCTGTCAACCTTTGATCAGCTACAAACTACATATTGGACTTTTGAACCCCCCACCGCTCCCCAACCCAAAAATAAAACAAGATCTATCAACAAAATCTCTTATAGAACGTATATTATTTTTTATAACAACAATAGAAAAATGGTATCTTTCTTCTAATGAGCCGACAGCTTTTTCCTTAAAATCACAGCTCCGCGTTTGACCAAAACGGACATTTCAACAAAAAGCATTTACTCTTACAGATTATTTAGCTACAAGCCCTCCCAAAAAGCCGGCAGCGGCTGGAAGAAAACCAAGCATCCCAGAGAAAGATGGGGAGGCGGCAGATGCACCCCATTACCGCGGATTGGGGCGACGGTGCCGCGTACCTTTGACGACATGAGCCCTATTGCGTAGATCGGCGGAGAAGTAGGCGGCGCGGCCGGATCGGAGGGCGTGGCCAAGGGCGCCGTCCTCCTCCCGGGGGTCAAGCGAGATGGAGGGAGCGAGGTCGGCGACCCGGACGCACCAGATGTCGGAGCGAAGCAGCATCTCGACCAGGTGCCGGGCGGCGAAGCCACGGCCGCCGGTGACCACGCACCACCGCTCTTCTCCTCCGCCGCCCATCCTCTCCCCCCTCTTCGTTTGGCCGCGCACCCGAAGGCCGAATCAAAAGGGTTACGGGATTCGAGTTCGCTCTCGGTGATATTTTCGAAATGTCCGTCATTTCTTATTCCTTCACGTGTGTTTAGGTTAACCGCGGTGTTACATACGGTAAAATTATACGCGGCGAATTCTCGAAAAAAATTTCTATTTTTTTTTTATGTTTCTAATACAGCATTCCTATTTAATGGGACGAGTTAATCATATTCTTTCGCATTTAGTATTAATTTTTTGAACTTTTTGAAAATTACAATGGAGTCTCTATGATTTTGAAATTATTATAATTTACTGCAACTTTAACAACGCAGTATAGCATCAAAGCGAAGGGTAAACTAATCATTTCATCCATTTAAGCAAAGGGGCAGTTGTCGAATTGAATGGTAGCACGCCGAGAGTGAACAGAGCAACGAGGTGGGCGAGAGCGTCGTCAACCACCATGTCCGTTTCCTGACAACCAACGGGTGGACCCTTCCATCTCCGCAAGGTGGAGGCGAAGTATGTCAACGATTTCCTCTTCACCGGCGACTTCGCTAGTGACACCGGTGCCCACCTCATCGACAAGGTGATCGACTCCTGCATGGACCGACGGCCTCACTTGAGGCAACGAGTTGGCCACCTACGAGTGAGACTTCGGTAACTATGGCGGCATTTGCCCCGGCTGCAAGGAGTCGTTCAAGACGACCGAGTTGGACGAGCCGTTGGGGACCGGCGGAGGACGAGCTGCTGGGGAAGTTCGATCAGTTCCGGTGGTTGTTGGAGTCGATGGGGACTTGCGGGTGGGGAAATGCGATTTGGGCCAAAGGAAATGATTAGATCAGCGATAGTGGACAGCAGAAGGGGGTGCTCAACAACCCATGGAGGCCTCTTATCCGCAAATCGAAGATCTCTGCGGCTATCCTCAGCCAACACGTGAACTTTGTTTATCTTCTTCGATTTGTGGCCACATTAAGGATATTATACATTTTAGTTTGCATTTTTTTTTGTCTCTTGTTTTCGTTCACTTTCTTTCTTTTCCATAAATCACGTATAAATCTAATCCCACAAAAATGTGTCTTAAATGTTCAAATGCCACAATTTTTTTTTTCCATAAATAAAGATTCTATAAAAAATTAATATTTTAAAAAATAAAAAAAAAATATATAATAATTTTGAAACCATGTATATTCTAATGTAACTTTTAAAAATTTAGATTATGTTTTCATGTTATATTTCGGTTCATTTCATACTATAATAATATGAAGTTCTTGTATCACCTCATACTTTCACTAATTTTTCTGTTAATTTATATCAAAATTGATGTATTATCATGTTAAATACTTAAACATATTATCAAAATATAATAATATTATTTATTTTCAGGCGTAACAACTTGACTCCAAACCACTTGATATTTTCATCATTCAAGTCAAATGTGATGTTAATATCATTTCTAAATTTTTAAGATGATTTTATTAATAATTTTATTTAAGTATAAATAAATATAAAGTGGATCAAAATAAAATTTCAATAAAGGAACTTTATTTAATAAAAAGTATTTATGAGGGGCTTTAATGAGAAAATGACCCAAAATCTTTTGGTAAGATGTATGAGAGTTATATATATATATATATATATATATATATATATATATATATATATATATATAATAATAATAATAATAATAATAATAATAATAATAATAATAATAAAAATAAAATTATATAATACCAAAGGATTTCGTAAAAAGAAAAATAGATGGTATTATTAAAACTAAAAATATAATAATTTGGTAGTTATAGTAACCCAATATAATATTTAAAAGAGAAAATTGTAATTAGCCCTGTTGATGTTTTAATAAATAAAGGGAAGCAGGATTTATTTCTGATCGTTGATTCATATGTGATATCACCCAAAAATCATTACTCTGGCCGGAATTTGTGGATATAGGTTTTGCGGATACCTATAAAACCTTTAAATTACTGTGCAAATGATAGGGTTGTAACATGAACAAGTAAATTAATTCCAGTTGAATAAGATTGGACCATAGCAAATTCTTTATTTATTTGGACGTCAAATCCTGAGTTGACTAATCCTTTTATTTACTAAGTTGACTCAGATCATCTGAATTGATCACATCATCATATTTCACTCATCTTTCCCCTTAATATATTCCATTCTTAAATCCTTTGATTAAAGAGAGAATTCAATTATAATTAGGCTTGTTTTAATTCGTGATTCGGAGTTTTACGACATATGTCACGAGAGAGGACATCGGACGGCATCAGCCCAAATCTTGCCTCTGATGCTCAACTACTCGCATCCGCGGCCGATATCTTTCCTTCTTTTCGACCCACTATTGCGCTCTCCTTACCCCTTTTCTTCTTCTTCTTCTTCTTCGTCTCTTTTTTTCCCCCCCTCGATTTCGAGGGTTTTTTTTTGAATTTTTTTCCGTCTTTATTTCCTCGTAAACCTTAATCCTATCACCCTCCATAGGATCAGTATCGGATCGGAGTGGTGCGTGGAAGCCCTAGCGCGAGAAACGATGCAGCAGCTGAGGCTCAAGCAGCAGCAGGCTTTGATGCAGCAAGCCCTCCTCGTCCAGCAGCAGCAGCAGCAGCAGTCCCTCTACCCCCACCCTGGCCTCTTGGCCGCACCTCAGGTCCCTCCCACGCCTCGCCCTCAAATTCCCTTTTCCGGATCGGTTGCAATGTTTTCTTAAAAATCTCATCCTTGGTCGTAGTGTGCAGTTTCTGTTACTCAATTTGATTTTTTTTCCCCATGTGTAGCTCGCAGAATATGTTTATTTTATGATGGATGTTAGGGTTCTTGGATCTCGAAATGAGGGTTTTTATGTGTTGGGGTTTTCTTCATGTTATTCTTTTTCTAGAATCAAGCAAGTTGTTTGTATAAAGATTATCGAATTTTCAATTTTCATTTGCAAGTTCATTTCAAGTCTTCGGCAATGCTGAGGGAAGAGCATTAGTAACCTTTTTAGTTAACCTTGCCATTTATATTCATACTTAGTTCTTTTGGCTTTTCATGTTCATATTTATCACTATTGAAGGCTAAAGGATTAGAGTTTGGTGCAAATCCCTGGGATGTGAAAGATGATTGTTACTATTGTGGAAACTTAAGTGAGAGATAGTATTTGGAGATGCTTGTTGTTCTATTGGTGGAATTTTCTGATTTATATAGTTATTTATTAGGCTTAGGATTACTTTAATTTTATGAGTTTCTTTTTTTATTTTGTCTGTGGGGCCTATTTTTTTTCTGTTTTCCTATTCATTTGCACTTTTATTTTGCAGATAGAGCCAATCTTAAGTGGGAATCTGCCTCCTGGATTTGATCCAAGCACATGTCGCAGTGTGTGAGTGTCATTAGGGCTTTTTTTTTCCTTTTGATCTTTTTGCTCATACAATTTATGCCTTTTATTCTTTTAGTGTAGTTACTTCCTCTCTTGATTGTGGATTAGTGGGGGGGATTCCATTCTTTCAGTTTTTCCATTGGTTAGCTTGTTCTCTGCAAGTTGTTGTTTTAGTTATATAGAATTTCATAATCATCTTGATTGGTACCCTCTTTTATATATGGCACATTCATAATAGTGATACTGTTTTTGTTTCTGGACCTGTTAGTTGGAGATATGATATCATACGCCAGTATTTTTTGTTTATCTATTGTAATAAATAACCTGGATTTTTGATGAGGGCCTGTCATGTCATTATATGCAAATATAGAATGTTAGAGCCCCTCCATCATTAAAATCAGTGATGCGTTTTGAAGATGTTTGAAAATGTGCTTTGAAATTTTTTTTATTTTGTTTGTCGTCATATGGTGATTAGTCATATGATCTGAATTTTTTTTCCCAGGTATGTAGGCAATGTGCATCTTCAGGTTACTGAAGCCCTTCTTCAAGAGGTTTTTCAAAGTACTGGTCCTGTTGAAGGGTGCAAGCTCATTAGGAAAGAGAAGGTCAGTTACCTCTCTATTCTTCAATATAACTCATTCTATTGTGGTGTTTTTTCCCCCGGATTTTTTTCTTTAGGATTCCAGTTTCAGTATTGACATCAGTGTGAAAAATAGGCTAATTTAGATATATTTAGCTAATTAATACGTTGATCTTAAATTGGTTTCAAAATTCTCTCGATGTTTGAATACTTGTGTAGTTCTTATTTTCTGCACTAATGAAATGGTGAAAAGCTGGTATCAGTGTTATATATGAAATTTCATGGATCCCATATTTTTTTAATTTGGCTTACAAATATTTGCAAAAATATCTTGTTCTATATTTTTTTCATTAAGTTGAGTGAATTAGAAATAAAAGATTTTAATAAGATGGAGAAATATGCTCTTTTGTGCTTACAACCTTTTCTAAATTGATGTTCATTT
Source organism: Musa acuminata AAA Group (assembly GCF_036884655.1). Taxonomy (NCBI): domain Eukaryota; kingdom Viridiplantae; phylum Streptophyta; class Magnoliopsida; order Zingiberales; family Musaceae; genus Musa; species Musa acuminata. The sequence goes on along the minus strand of NC_088358.1, from coordinate 28,027,309 downwards.
GTTTTGTGAACAGTGTGATGCTGGTTTGTTCTTAATGGTTGCCTTGGTTTATAATTTTCATTTTGATAATGTTATATGACAAAGCGATGCCTTTTTGTCTACCTGCAATATATATGGCAGCTTATGTTTTAGTAATATTGCATTAATGATTTTTTTTTTTATCATACCTGGATATTGGCATGTTAGGATTTTCATTGTTTGTTTTAAATGTTGATCCAACAGTAAATAGCTTGCTTTATAGCAGAATGAGATATGTCGCTTGCAGATTTTTCACGTCTTCGACATTTCATTCACTTTGATTGTATGAGAGTTGTTCTGTGTTTTTCTGTCTGCCATCCTAGTACTCTTGCAGGATAAAGCATTCACCATAGTTTAAGTGGTCATCGTATCAGTATTGGTCTCCAATTCGATCATTATGGTACCAACATTGTACCATGTGGATGCACGATATGATTGTCACCTTGACTTGTTTGGCCGGTAGTGACAAACCAATGAAAAGTTCTTTTTGGTTGTCTTTTAGGAGTGTATTCTAAATGAATGAATTACATAAATTACATAATTCAAGTCACTTACACCACTAATGTTGTCAGTAATGATAACAATGATACAAGTAATGTCACTTGCTGAGCGGACCTTGTCCGCTAGCTAATCCCATTCCCCATCTTGTTTTGTAAAACCTTGGCATGTATGTAGCTGGCTGTATGCTTGGTATTGCTCTTTATTGTTGTCTCGTTTTCAGTGAAATGGCATACTGGCGTGGTTAGTTATATTTATTGTTCCACATGTCATGTGCATCATATATATATACAGACTGATATTTAATCCATTGTATATTTCTTTAGTTTCTAACTATAATATGCTTGTTCTGATTTGACTTTGTAGTCATCATTTGGTTTTGTTGATTATTATGACCGCCGATCAGCTGCACTTGCAATTGTTGCACTTAATGGGAGGCATTTGTAAGTTGGACAATTCTATTTTGTATTTTGATGTCCATTTATTAGTACTTTGTCATGCTTATGCTGCATGCATTTGCAGGTTTGGCCAACCTATTAAGGTTAATTGGGCATATGCCAGTGGGCAAAGAGAAGACACATCAGGTCCAATTTTAGATAATTTCTTTCTCAAAATTTATGCTTCAGTTCGGATTGGCTTGTACCATATTGGAAATCACTGACATAAGGAAAATATCTTGTTTTTGGTATATGCAGGGCAATACAACATCTTTGTTGGTGATCTTAGCCCCGAGGTCACAGATGCCACCTTGTTTGCATGCTTTTCTGTATATCCGAGCTGCTCGTAAGTTTTCTTGACCTTTGTATTTGTTATATGTATAATATTATTGTCTCTGTGTTTTATTAATTTTAATTTTTTGGTGCCTTTTATGTTTAGGTAATGTAAGAACTTAGCAAACCAGCTCTTTTTTTCTAAATGTTTATGTGAAACTTGTGTCACCACATGCACCTGTGTTTTTCTTTTTCTATAGAGATGCAAGGGTTATGTGGGACCAAAAAACTGGGCGTTCAAGGGGATTTGGTTTTGTTTCTTTCCGAAATCAACAGGTCAGTTGATCAGTTGATAATCATCTTTTAAGGTCTCTAGTATGATTGAACCTTTTCTTTTACCATTCTTTTTGTAGGAGGCTCAAAGTGCCATCAATGACTTGTCTGGTAAGTTGCTCTTCAACAACTTTGTTGTTACGTTAGCATCAATCATCTTGCCTTTGGCTGGCTGCTTGACATTGGTCTTATTTTTTTGCTGGTTTCTGTAGATGTTAACAATTTGAATCTTGTTGGGAAAAAAAGACCTTGATCTTGTAGTGGTTGCTTATTGCATAGATTACATATACCAAGATTAATGGGGCAACACTTATTGATGTATTTACATTATAACATAAGATGATCACTGTAGTTTAACTCATGATACTGACGACCATGGGTTTGCAAATTTGACTTGAATGGTCTTCTGCTGACATGTTTCAGGCAAGTGGCTTGGCAGTAGGCAAATTCGTTGTAATTGGGCTATGAAGGGAGCTAATGCTAATGAAGACAAACAAAATTTAGAATCCAAGAATGCAGAGCTAACAAATGAATCTGCAGGTGGGTGACATGTTGAACTGGTGCAATAACTAGGCACACAATATATTGTTTTTGTGAGTTACACAGTTATGTTTGTAGACCTTCCCTTGATTTAATTTTTTTTTGGCAAAAGCTATTCAGATTTTTTTTTAAACCACTAAGTTAGATTGTCATACTATATTGAGGTGTTTGTCTACCTTGATTGTGTAATGGACTTTCTTCTTCATTCTAGATTTACAGTGCAAAGTTTGTTGTTTTATACATGTTTAGCTTTAGAATTTACATCAATTGAGAATTGTTTGTGTACCCTGTCTACAGGAATAATTATCTGTACACTTGGTATTTCCTTGCAGAACATTGAAATATATCCAGATGCACTTACGCCATCACTAAACTTATGCAAGGAAATACCAAGTGAATAAATTTAGTCCATGATGCTGATGTGGTTTCTATCCTATCACTAAACTTATGCAACATTAGTACGATGTGATAGATTATTGTGTAATTTGCCCCATTTTACAGTTAATGGTGCTGTGATTTGTTTGGTCCTTGTTGATTTTTTACGCATACATATAACTGGTGCACTAAGAATAACTGTGGTAAGGGAGGTGATAGCTGGGTTGTCTATAGTTTCCTAATTTTTTGAGAGGCTGTATTTGAGAAGATATTTTGTAAAGTCATAGGGGTGGACAAGCAATTGCCCCTAGGACCCATTACAAAAGTTCTGATTTTGTACCAAGGTTGATAATATAATATTCAGGCCAGTTTTTTTTTGATAATTTCATCATTGTCTTTTTTGCTCTTGGTTTATCTACTATGTTAGAATGATGTTTTTAATTAGCGCAACATAGGAGTTATTGTCAAATGGTTGTCATTAGAATATTTCCCAAGCATTTTAGTATCTTACCATTGAAAATGATTGAATTAGGTTGAGCATTTATGTGCTTTCAAATCAAGAGAAAAGATTGGGCTTTTGATTTTTTTAATATGTTAGAATGATGTTCTTAATTAGTGCAACATAGGAGTTATTGTCAAATGGTTGTCATTAGAATATTTCCCAAGCATTTTGGTATCTTACCATTGAAAATGATTGAATTAGGTTGACCATTTATGTGCTTTTTCAAATCAAGAGAAAAGACAGGCTTTTGATTTTTTCTAAATATGTTAGAATGATGTTCTTAATTAGTGCAACATAGGAGTTATTGTCAAATGGTTGTCATTAGAATATTTCCCAAGCATTTTAGTATCTTACCTTTGAAAATGATTGAATTAGGTTGAGCATTTATGTGTTTTTCAAATCAAGTGAAAAGATTGAGCATTTATGTTGGTTGTTTGGCTAGTTTGTGAACCTTATTTTTAAATAATTAGCAAAAAGTAGATCAAGAAAATATCAGAATAGAGTAAGTCAAAGCCTGTTGATGAACTTTAGTTCTAAGAGTCTAAAGTTGGGGATGCTTCATGGTAAAACCATTTGGGCCCAGTTGATTCCTAAGCCATCACATTCTGCAAATGTGAAGTCATATATAACCCTGATTTATCCAGTCAATTTTTTATTGTTTGATGGATAAAGATGATGTTCTGCTAAAAGTACCTGGTATGTTGTTTGTCATACTAATGTAATATTTACATAGTCATTTCAAATGTAGCAGCAAGATATTGTGTACCCATCTACTAGGAATTAATAATTGCATGGGTTGTAGCTTGTATTTAGATGGCACATCAAGATGCAATTGCCCGAGTCCGAGCATGTTTTACTTATGATCATTGCTTGACAGAATAGTTCAACATTAACTGTTATTTTTTATCTTTTTTTTGGAGTAGCATTTTGATTTACGGGCCATAATTATTTTTACCATGCAGAAGATGGCCAAGAGTACACAAATGATGATGGTCCAGAGAATAACCCACAATATACAACTGTCTATGTGGGTAACCTTGCTCATGAGGTAAGCATCTCTCCTCCCTCCATTCTCCTCTCCCCTCATGATGTTCTTCTATCAATTCAACTGTCACTCCCCAACCCAATGTATATTGATTTTTGTTTTTTCAAAATGTGAACTTTTTACTGGTATCAGTATCTCATTTATATGCAACATGTCACAAAGCTCATATTGATTCTTTGGTGGGTATCCTATTGCTGCTTCAGTCTGTTTTAGAGGATTTAGCTGCCATTCAGTGCTTGTCATAATTATTTGATCATGTCTGAATTGATTTTGCAAATTGCATTATCTGTTGTTGAGGTCATTTTTGTTCTGAGTTGTCGAAATGTAAAAAAAATGACAGGTTACTCAAGTTGATCTCCACCGCTATTTCCATGCCCTTGGTGCTGGAGTCATTGAGGACGTTCGTATACAACGTGATAAAGGGTTTGGTTTCGTGAGATACAGTAGCCATTCTGAAGCTGCTTTGGCTATTCAAATGGGAAATGGTCGAATATTTTGTGGAAAGCCAATTAAGGTATAGTTGGATTATTTGGTACATTTAAATTGAATTCTAGTGCCCATATATATATATATATATATATATATATATATATATATATATATTATTGGAGCTTAGATGTTTTTGAATCTATGGATATACATTGTCAGAGTTTTTGGTTCTGTTCAAAATTGTGCCTTTACAAGACTCATTTTTATGGCAAATTTTAATTCAATTTTTAAGCTGTGTTCATTTACTATTTGGATGTCCTCAATTGAAGCTTATGTTTGAGAAAACCAGTGTTGGTCTTATTCTGCAAGCCTGGGTATTTCCAATGCTGATTCCTTTGGGATATTAACTTAAACTTCATACAAGCATTGAGCTTGCCTGTGGTGAACAGTGTTAAATCTAAGTCCTCTGCTGACATGGGATGATGTACTTGACTGATTAATTTGCAGCCTTGGACTAGTTGATATTTGACAGTAGATACATGACTCAGCCGAGTTAGCTACTCATACCTTAAATGGCAAAATTCTGTTGTTGAATGTATCATCTGTTTGTGCTATATAATGAGTTTCAAATCTGATGATTCGGTAAGTCATATAATGAATGAACAAGGAAAAAAGAGAACCTACTTTCTCTAGTTTTGATTGGTTGATTCAAACACTGATATATATTTTTTCATGACACTGATTCATTAAATTGAAAAATCGCCTTTTCTTTTAGCCAGAAGATCACATTTTCTAGCATGGATGAAATATTTTTTATGTTTTGGCTGTTGCCACTGATTCAGGAACCAAATAATTCGCTTACTTGTATTTGCAATTGTTTTCTTAATGTTATTAGTTTTATTTTTTTATGTAATATACTCTACCTTTTACCTTAATGATCTTTTTTCTTATTGTGTCAGTATACAAAGTGTTGATTCTGTTATTTTTTGGTAACATTTAAGTTGTAAATTTTTTTTATGTTGTTCATAATATTTCGAGCTATGCTCATTATAGTGTAGGAGTTAGCATTGAATCATAAATCTTTTGGAAATTGTTTCAATGAATTAACTGTTGGAACTACAAAATGCTACTTAACATCCTTGTTTGAGTCGTTTTACCATCCTTCAAATAATGGAGCATGGACAATCACACATGCCACATCATAGTGTGATGCACACTGACACAGTATAAGAGTAGGAAAAGATTGTCATGAATATGACAATTAATACTTGTTATGAACTGTACATATGATGTTCATAGATTGTTTAGATTGTAAGAGAAGTACTACCACGATTCACATTAGTTGCAGTTAAATAGATATTGTCAATGTTAATCATCTCTTGAAGCCTTGTTTAAATGATTTGTCTTACCATATATTCCATTATTTACCATAGGTGTAGATGCTGTGAGTTTCTTGGTATGTTTTGGGCTGTTGCAAGTGTCTGTGTTTAGCATGAATATGGCATGAACACGACAACTATTTTGTAGTGTTCATGCGTCATAGTCTCCAAGAAGTTTGATTGTTGAATGATGCAGCCTTGATTGCTCCTGTGGTGTGCACACACCATCTGGCTTTTGTATCACTGTAGGAAATCATGTTCTGATGGGTCAATGAAATTATGTTATCCGACTGAATGTCTTTGTTTCTTCTCGTTACATTCATTATTTATATAGACTTCACTGCATATGTGTACGAATGCTGTGTTTGATCAGCTCATTGACTTGCTTTGGTTTCAGTGTTCCTGGGGCAACAAACCGACGGCACCAGGAACGGCCTCCACGCCACTGCCTCCACCTTTGGCTGCTCCATTCCCTGGATTCTCTGCAACCGACCTCGTTGGTTATGATCGTGTAATGGCATTGAGCAAGATGGGTGCCAACCAGGCACTGATTCATGCTCAGGGTCAGCATGCTCTGAAGCCAGCTGCAATGGGGATGGGTGCCGGAGCCAGCCAGGCTATCTACAATGGCGGGTTCCAAAACGTTGGTGCAGCACAGCAGCTCATGTATTACTAGTGATCGTATGCATCCACAGACCCATATGATCGACCGAGGATCTTGGAGATTTCTCTTTTATTGTTCTTATATCTTCTTTTATACTTAATGTTTTCGTGTGTATACTTGTATTACCGGCACTGCACAATTATGTAGACCTATGGAGTGTCTGTAGGATTTGATAAGACCACCTGAATAGCCTCCTATCCTTTATATACAGTTTTCATCACTTTGTTTTTAGATCTTGAGGGAATTCTCAGTGTGTTGCTTTTAGTGTTTGGTATTAACGTACAGTCCCAGTCTTTGGATAAACGATCTCGTTGCGTTGCTTTTGTGGTTTGATGTCCATGGACCTCATTCATGTAGCTTCTTCTGCTTATTCTACCTAGAAACATCCCAGCTTTCTTTGCAGATACGTCATGCCCAAACTAATGGTAGTATTAAATGTGTATGTTGGTGTGGTTGGTGGCATTAGTAATCTATGCTCCAAGGAAGAATTGAAGAAGGAACCAAAGAAGAAAAGAGTAAACCAAGATGTCTCGAGTCCAATTATTGGCAAAAACACACACAGGTGTTAAAACTTCGATTACAAGTAACAATTTCTGTCTCATCTTTTTCCTCGGGCAAATCAACTAACGATTCTTGCTCAATCTTGCGAACCTTCAAACGTATACGCCTATGGATGCACATACAAAGGTGCATACTTCGAACGCACGTCTCCGCCTACAAGCAACGGATCATCTCTCGTTGATGCCGGAATATTTGATGCCCTGATCTCAGCCTCAGCAACGAAGGGGAGTCATGACACCACGATAGCCGTAAAGAAGAGTTGGCCGCCGGAATAGGGCGAGCCAGATGGATTCGGGGCTTCAACGCCACGTTTCTCCTGGTACTCGTCGCTCACCATCTGCTGATATCGGCACTCCAAGCTGCAGAACGCCTTCTCTCTGCGGTGGAAGTTGCATTTCGATTAGAACACATAACAATCGATCACAAATCCATCAAAGCTACGGATTAATTTCTACTTCATCAGCTCAATAAAGCAAGCTAGAAGCTGAAATCGATATAGAATAAATGATTGGGAAAGGCATGGATTTGCAGCATACCTATACATGAAGATATCCATCCCGTGTAGCCTCTTCCCACACAGAAAGCAGTTGCTGAGGAAGTCAGCCACCTGGGACTCTTCGGTGGCGACCGGCGGTGGCGATGCACAACAACCCCCTTGAGCCCTCTCCCAATGCCTACCCCCGGGGCACACTTGAGGACGACTCGTCCTCGGCGAACCAATCGCGATCGGTAAAGTCGTCGCGTGGAGCTTCCTCGGGCTCTCGCCGCCGGCCTTCTCGAGCGCCACTGCGATGCCTAGTCCGACGCCACCAGAATCGCTATTCTTCCACCTCCTCGGATACAGGGAATTCCGCTCGGATGGGGTGGTCGGGCTCGGGATTGCGCCGGTGAGCCACATCCGGTCACCGAGACCGATCGCGTCCGGCAGCTTTCCGATGATTGGGCGTGGTTGATGCACCATCCCGGCCTGTGTCGTCTCAGATCTCCGTGGCCGGAGAGGTGGAGTAATTGGCCTTCGCTCCGTGTTTCCTGAGACGACTTCCAAGTCTCCCGTCGACGTCTACTTCAATCGCTGTCGCTTCTTTACGATTGGCTTCAGAAAACCACGGCCGAAGGAAAAGGTCTGCGAGTTCCCATGTAAGGCTTTCACATACAAGCGCCTACACCGCAATGAGCAATCGAAACCGTCCAATACATAGATGGACGGTCCAGATCACAAGAAAACAGCAGAGGCGGTGGCTTGTATACTGAAGCGTTGAAGCAGTAGAGGAATTGCACGGAAGACCGGGATGACCGCGAGATGGTGACAGATAGCAGGCCAAGTGACCCACACGTGTCGGGGGGTTAATATGACGTCGGTTTGAGGTGGTACCCGAAACTGAACGGTACCAAAGTGACTAGTCGAATGACCAAAATATCCTTCTATGCCATTGAACCGGTCTACGTGCGACTTTACACGCTCATCCAAGCTTCGCTCCTCTCACGTGACGCCGAGTGGAGCCCCGTGTTTCATCGGAAGGCCCACGCGGACTCGTCACTGGGTGAGGCCGTGACGTTGACACCCTTTCCCACGGTCAATCTTTGGTGTGGGCCAGAGATGATTGCCTTCGTTGGGCTCACTTTGATCGGATTCAGATACTTTGATTGATTTATATGTCTAAGATGATAATAGAGATTGACCAAATATTGCTAATCATATTATTATTATTATTATTATTATTATTATGCCTGTGGTGAATGCAGCAGTAATTGATGTTAACCTTTTGTTTTAACAGTGATAGCTCGTCGATACAGACATCAAGACACGAAGCTTGCGGTGAGAGAGTCACCGGAGATAACCGCTGTGACATTCCATGCCACGATGCATGGGACTAAGGATCTTTTCTAGCCCGGAATTTATCATCGATTCAACTTCCAACAATTACACGCTTGAATCGACAGGATCATATGATTTCAGACGTTCATAAACATACAAAATCGACTCTTTTGCTGTCGAAATCGTTGAAAATTGCATGGCTTTGGATTTTCGTCATCCGTGTTAGGGAAGACGACGCAATTCGGCAACTCTCTCCGTCCAAAGGCCGGCGAGCCTCCAAACCATGAGGCGAAGCCACGCCGACCCTTCGCCGTTTGATGCTGCGGCCTTGTACGTACATCTCCACCGTGCACGTGGAAGCTTAAACCCGCTTGGGTCGTTCTCCGGTGGGACATATTGTTTCTCCGTCCACAGGCATTAAAAGATCCCCAAGTACGGCTGTTGTAAGCGACTGTGGACTTTGTTCTACTGCGGCCGCGCTGACCCTGCCGCACTCCGATTTCCCTCTCCTATAAATACAGGCTTTCTTCATCCTGATGTTGTCAGCGCATGACGTGTGTACTGCGTCTGGGGATGGAGAAGCCGAGTTCCAGCAAGGGGGTGGCGCCAAAGTACAAGGGGGTTCGGAGGAGGAAGTGGGGGAAATGGGTGGCGGAGGCGAGGTACCCCAACAGCCGGGAGAGGCTGTGGCTCGGCTCGTTCGCGACGCCCGAGATGGCAGCGAGGGCCTACGACGCTGCCGTGTACTGCCTGCGCGGCCCCGGCGAGGCGCTCAACTTCCCGGACCAGCCGCCGAGCATACCGTCGGCGGACAAGCTGAGCAAGTACGAGATACGGGCCGCGGCGGTGCGACACGCGCACGAAGGCGCGAAGCGGCCGCAGGAGGGAGAAGCTCGACAGGGAGGTGGTGAGGAAGCGGTGGATCCAGGCGAGAGTAGTGATAAGTAGATGAGATTTCCCTAACCGTTGAGGAAATCTCTCTACTCTGTTGAGGGAAATCCTCTAACCCGTTGAGGAAACTTCTTCTTCTACAACTCATTTATCTCTTTATTTTAACATGGTATCAGAGCAGCTCCTCTTGGCGACAGCAGCATCGCCATGTGTTAGCCAAGCGGCCACAGTAGCACGCTGCCTCAAGCGGAGTCATTGAAGAAGCACCAAGACACGGATTTGAGCCAGTGCTAACCGGTCTTGCCTTTCTTCGCCGGCCTTGCTCCCTCTCCTATTTGCTGCACCTTCCTCTTCCTTCTTCTTCGCCGGAAGGACAACGTGGTCCTTCAGCCCCACGTTGAGCAGCACCAGAGAAGACATCAGCCGCCTCCTGCACTTCTCCGGCCAGTAGCAGTCGCAACTGCTGCATCTTCCTCTATCGCAGCAGCCGCCTCCTGCACTTCTCCGGCCAGTAGCTGTCGCAACCGCTGCATCTTCCTTCCTCTATCGCAGCAGCTTTCATTGCCGCTTTTCTCTATACACCTAATTGCTACAGATTTCTCTCACTGCAGTTTCCTTGAGTACTGCTGCAGATTTTTGCGGTCATTTTCCGGCGAACTGTAGCCTCTACAATCTGCTGCAGCAAGCAGCAATCCACAGCAGCGAACTGCAGTCTTGAGTACCGCTGCAGTTTTTGCAGCCATCTCCCGGCGAACTGCAGTCCCTACAATCTGCAGCAGCAAGCAGCAATCCACAGCAGCTGCCGGCAGCTTTTTGGCACTGTTGTAGATTGCTCAATCTGCTACAGCAAGCAATCTATAGCAGCAGCCCCCTCCCTCATTCTCCACCTTGTGTGACCTGAGTATCACACAAGGTTCGCTGCCTTCTTCTAAAAAAAAAAAAAAAAAAAAAAAAAAAAAAGAAGGAAAATGTCTTCGTTCACTTCTTCTGATGTTTCAGTTCCTGTAGGGACTCCCACTTCTTGTTCTTCTACAGGGCTTATCTCCATCAATGCCGCCACGCTAATCTCCTTTAAGTTATCAAAGGGTGGCAACTATGCGTCCTGGCGAGCTCAATTCTCTAATCTTTTATTTGGATATGATTTGTTAGGTTACGTTGATGGTTCTTTCAGTTGTCCTCCGGCCATGCTCAACATCCCCGGTGATCCTAATCCAGTACCCAATCCAGCTCACAAACTATGGCTACGTCAAGATCGTCTCATTCTCCAAGCCATTCAAGCTTCAGTTGCTGGATCCGTTGCTCCCTTGATATCTTCATGTGTGACAGCTGCCGATGCATGGTCTAAACTGCAAACCACCCTGGCAAATCATTCGCGTACTCGCAAGCTCAGTCTTCTATCCAAGCTTATGGAGACAAAACAAGAGGGAAGTACTATCTCTGATTATTTACAACTTATCAAGGTTATCATCGATGACTTGGCCTTGATAGGTCATTCCCTATGTGATGAAGAGGTTGTCATTCATACCCTCAATGGTCTCGACACCGACTACAAAGAATTGGCTGCTGCAATTCGGGCACGCGACTCGCCAATCTCTTTTGAAGATCTCTATGATAAGTTGACTGACTACGAGATGTCTTTGAAGCGTGCGGACAAACTGCCTGGATCAACTGTCACAGCTCAAGTCAGTCACAAGTCTAAACGGAAGAACGCTCGGTACTCACCGAACATCACCCAAGGTTTGGCTACTACGCCTCTTGATTCTGTGAGTTCCATGCAACACCCCTCCTATCCTCCTAGTCATCCCTTCTCGCAAAGTGGCGACTCCAGCCATCATCCGTCTTGGCGTCCTGCCCTACCGAGCCATCAGAGACGGGTCGTTTGCCAACTGTGTGACAAAGTCGGCCATTCCGCTAAAGTTTGCCGGTCTCGTCTCCGCCTCCCTACTCCGTCACACTGGCCACAGGCAAATCTCCTAACTACTCCGACACCTAGCCAGTCCAATTGGATTGTCGACTCTGGTGCCTCTCATCACATCACCGCTGATCTTCAGAATTTGTCTCTTCACAATCCCTATGGCGGCAATGAAGATATCATCATCGGTGATGGTAAAGGACTTCCCAGGGGGTCACCCATCCTAGTACTACTCTCGCCCAAGCAAGCTTAACTTCGGAGTTCCGATGGGATCCGGTGCTTTAGTGCTGGTATGATCGCACTAAAGCAAGTTGTTGGCTCTTTACAATACTTAGCTCTCACGCGTCCAGACATCTCATTTGCTGTGAACAAATTATCACAGTTTATGCAGCAACCATCTACTCTACACTGGTCTGCGGTTAAGAGACTTCTACGATATCTTAAAGGGACTCTAAATCATGGACTCTTTTTTCGTAAACACTCTCCACTTCGTCTTCATGCATTTGCCGATGCTGATTGGGCGGGCAACCTTGATGATAGAACATCCACATCGGGGTATATTATCTTCCTTGGTGCTCATCCAATCAGTTGGAGTTCTAAAAAGCAAAAGACAGTCGCCCGGTCTACAACTGAAGCTGAATACCGTGCCATTGCCGCTACCACTGCAGAACTCAATTGGATCACGAATCTTCTCCAGGAACTCAACATCGATTCCACTCCTACAATATATTGTGATAATATTGGAGCTACCTATCTATGCGCTAATCCGGTATTCCACTCCCGCATGAAACATATTGCTATTAACTTCCACTTTGTACGTGATCAAGTTGTCCGCCGTCAACTCCGTGTTTCTCATGTTCATACAGCTGATCAATTGGCCGACTCACTTACGAAGCCTATAGCTCGTAAGCTGTTTGCATTACATCAGTCCAAGATTGGCCTCCTTGATAGGAGCACCATCTTGCGGGGGCATGATAAGTAGATGAGATTTCCCTAACTGTTGAGGAAATCTCTCTACTCTGTTGAGGGAAATCCTCTAACCCGTTGAGGAAACTTCTTCTTCTACAACTCATTTATCTCTTTATTTTAACAAGTAGCTCGGGGTTGGGGATGTCGGGAGAGCCGGTGGAGGAGTCGTTGCCGGACTTGTTCGACTCCGGAATGGTTGGCGGAATGTGGCCGCTGGAGGACAATGATTTCTGGATTGGTGGCGACGGCCGTGGTGGCCATGATGATGATGATGACGACGACGATGATGGCGGCAACGAATGCGTTCCTCTTTGGAACTTCTAAGAGTCTTAATTTTCCTATACAAGTATGCGTGTCAGAGTCTCTGATTCAGATTCATTATGTATTTATCGAGATCCATCCTAGCACAGAAAAACAAGAAAGGAAGGGAAGAAATAACGACGACGTACAAGTTGTTCTCAATCATTCAAACAGTAGAAGACGAGTGAAGTTGTTTCATGTTTTTGTATTACAGTTTTCTACTTTGGTAATAGAAAACGGAAGTGTTTTTAGTGGACCGAACCAAACCGGGCCGTCAGTGCCGGCTCTTCTTTCCCGTTAAGCCAAGCCCTAGCCCTCTCTCTCACTATCGGTTTCCTCCAGTGAGGCGGACTCCTGCCCGGAAGAGCTCGTTGTCTGCTCGACGACCTTGGCCAGCCGCTCGAACTCGAGGCTAGCACAGAGGGCTGGATGTGCGACCGAGGCCAAGCGTAGCGGAAGACGTGGATTAGGCGGAGTGCGGCGCATTGCTATTGTTGGTCATCGGCGCCGCGGTAACCTCGCTTCCCACTATCCTCTCTCCTACTCTGTGCCGGCCGGCGGATTCCGTCGGATTGAAGAAGGCGTCACATCGACGTTAAAAATTCGGTTCGCTCGTGGCACACCGACCCCTTCTCCCATATCGATAGATGAATTTCTTTTGGACATTTTAACGAGCACCATACTGGTGAGTAGGTGACGTTGGATTCAGATGGTTTGCTACCAGATTATTTGAGGTCCAAATTTGATTTCTCTATATACTCTGAAGCTTCTTCGATCATACTTCTTGTGTTCATCGGGTGGTTATGTGGTCCAGCCACAGGTCCTCGTTACCAAGGCACGAAGGGGAATCCTGGTTGCATTGAAAAAGAAGAGAAACATATTCCTTTGAGTTATATTTGACAAAAATTAGTCAAATCAATGTCAGGCCGTGGTGCTTCTGATGTCCTGAGGCTTGCAGCGGTTGGTAGACGGCTCCTATTGCATGTTTTCGGTGATAGTGTATCATGTTCAACTGTGTCGACGGGAAGAGGTGCATTTTCTCCTGATTGGCTTCACTCAGCCTTGCAAAAGCGATCAATGGCAAAGAGTCGACGGGTCCAGGACAGAAGCAAGAAGAAGCGGGTGCATGATCTTGAAGTTGTCACGGAATGCTGGAAGGTTGCTTCGAAGGTGTTGGTCATAATGGAGGTTTTGAAGAAAGAGCCTGAACAAGTAATACCTCTGAAGCGGTTGGAGCAGTATCGGCAGCAGATCAGTCTGAGTAAGCCCCATAAAGTCGAGGACTTCATCCGCAAATCGCCCAAGCTGTTCGAGATCTACAGGGACAAGAAGGGAGTGCTATGGTGCGGACTTACAGAGCAAGCCGAGGAGCTCGTAGAAGAAGAGGCTAGGCTTCTGGAAGAGCATTCGGAGAAGGCAGTTGAGCATGTTACGAGGCTCCTGATGATGTCTGTGGATAAAAGGCTTCCTGTCGATAAGATAATACATTTTCGGAGAGACATGGGCCTTCCGTTTGATTTCAGGACGAAGTGGATTCATATGTTCCCTGAACACTTCAAAGTCAGGAGAATAGAAGATGATGAGTATTTGCAACTCACGGCATGGAACCCTTCTTGGGCGGTTACAGAGATAGAGAAGAAAGCTGTGGCAACAGGAATTATCTCAGAGCCACCAGGGGAGCCTGGAGTTCTTTGTCTGCCTTTTCCAATGAAGTTTCCACCAAACTATGGTAAGGTCTTTAGACATGGTGGACGAATTGAGCATTTTCAGAAGAGGTCATACCTGTCACCTTATGCTGAAGCAAGAGGACTAATGCCTGGATCACAGGAATTTGATAAAAGGGCAGTAGCCATTATGCATGAGATATTGAGTTTTACCATTGAAAAGAGGCTTGTCACCGATCACCTCACGCACTTTCGGAGGGAATTTGTAATGCCTCAAAAGCTAATGCGGCTTCTTCTGAAACACTTTGGCATTTTTTACGTTTCTGAAAGGGGTAAGCGGCTTAGTGTCTTTCTGACAGAAGCATATGATCGTTCGGAGTTGATAGACAAATGCCCTTTGGTGCTTTGGAAGGAAAAAATTCTCAGACTTACTGGTTATAGAGGGAGGAGGAAGAGAATAAACAATTATAGTGATTTCTCTGATTCTAAGGATGATTTGATCGAGGGGAATCATGACAATAGAAGTAGTTTGATGGAAGTTGAGGATGGAGAGATCTTTGGTACGATGGATGATTCTTCCATTATAGATGAATCCGAGATGGATGTCAGAGAGGTAAAGGAGGCATATGAAGATTGAGTACTTAAGGTTAGTTCTTCATGCTGA
This sequence comes from Musa acuminata AAA Group, assembly GCF_036884655.1. NCBI lineage: Eukaryota > Viridiplantae > Streptophyta > Magnoliopsida > Zingiberales > Musaceae > Musa > Musa acuminata. The sequence goes on along the minus strand of NC_088358.1, from coordinate 28,012,039 downwards.
ATGCATGATTTATTGGTGACGTCTTGTCTGAAATTTTAATTGATATGCTGGTTTTGTGATAATAAATGAATTATAATGTTTCAAATTATCCGAGATGTTGTGCTTGTCTTCTGTCTCACATATGTTGTGCATCTTGTAACAAACTAAAATCCTCAAGGCTATATTTGTTCCAAATTATACAAGTTTTTGCCAGGACATGATTGGTTCATATTATTAGAATTTGTCATGCTTTTTTTTTTTCTATCTCATAGTGATTGTGCATCCTGTAACAAACTAAAAATCCTCAAGCCGATCATTGTTTTAATTATGCTGCATGATTTTTGCCAAGATATGCATGATATTTTTTTATGCCTACTTAAGGTATGCACTTAATTGCTAACACTGATCGACTAAACAAATAATAGTTCTTACACAGGCCCTTTTCGCTTCAATGATGTGAGCTGGAAAATAGGGTGTGGAATCAGAATGATCAAGAAATGTGGTGTGTTTCCGCAACCTATTTTGGCAGTGGTGGTTCATTGTTGCTCGTTGAGCGGAGAACTAACTGAGCTTCGGAATGGACATGAATCGGAGTATGCGGATTATCTCTTCTTTGCACTCCATTGCACGGTCCGAGAGAGAGCAAGAATTCAAGAATCATTCGCACCAAGTAAGAAGATTCTGCTAAACTTTTATTTATTCTTTCTCAAAATGATTGCATTTCCTTTGTTGTCTAAATATTGTTGACGTGTCTTATTCCCATGATATCATTAAGAACATAAATGGTTTTGTTAGACAAGGCAAATAGGTAAAAGGTAAAAGAGAGGTGAGATCTTGTTCAGAATCAAGTTTCCCTACCGATCTATTGCATGGTTTTTTTTTTTTTTTTGATGCCAATATCTACTGCTTTCATAAGTTTCTGAGCCATTATTTTTTCACATTTTACTTTGTTTTCATTGTAATTAACTGTACTATATGTTTGTTTCCTCCATTTTACTGTGAGGGATGATTTGCCTACACATAATATAAAGTACAATCACGTACATGAAGGGCTAAAATGTTGGATAACTTGGTAGTTCGAAGGGTCGATTCCAACAGGCCCAGAAAACTAGTGGCTGGAAGTTAGTATAGCCATCCAACCTCTAAAACCTCAGACAGGTCACCTTAATTCGATCGTTGGGAAGTCTGGTGGTTCAGCTACACTCTCTTTCGGTTTTGGTTGGTGCAAACACCAACTGTTCCTCACCCACCTCCCCCTTTATATATAACCGTTCCGTTTGCGCTTCGTAATCACACAATCCACAAGCTAAGCTCTTTTTGCTTCTCTAGAGAAGAGAGATAGATGGCCGGCGAGCACGCGCTCCTGTCGGCAGAGATCGTGAACCGCGGAATCGAGTCCTCCGGGCCCGACGCCGGCTCACCCACCTTCTCGGTCCGTGTGCGGCGGAGGCTGCCGGACTTCCTTCAGTCGGTGAACCTGAATTACGTTAAGCTGGGCTACCGCAACCTTATCGGCCATGCCGTGTACTGGGCTACCGTACCTCTGCTCGCCGTGGTGGGAAGTCTGAGCAGAGAGGCGCTGTGGAGGAAGGCGTGGGAGGAGACGAGCTACGATCTCGCCACCCAGCTAGCTTTCCTTGTTGCGCTCGCGTTCACCGTCGCCGTCTACTTCATGTGGAAGCCGAGGCCCATCTACCTCCTCGATTTCGCCTGCTACCGCCCCTCCGACGATCTGAAGGTAGTGAACTGCACGCCCGCGTTCATGGTGGTCAATGTTGATATCCTAAGCTGCTATGCTTCTCTCTCTCTCTCTCTCTCTTTCTCTCTCTCTCTCTCAGGTGTCCAACGAGGAGTTCATAGAGCTGGCGAGGAAGTCCGGCAATTTCAACGAGGAGAGCCTAGCGTTTCAATCCCGGATCTTGAAGTCCTCCGGCATCGGCGATGAGACCTATGTCCCCAAGTCCATATTCTCTCCAGGCAACTGCGCCACCATGACAGAAGGCCGCGCCGAGGCCTCCACGGCCATGATCAGCGCCCTCGACGAGCTCTTCGACAAGTGCCGCGTCCGGCCGAAGGACGTCGGCATCCTCGTCGTCAACTGCAGCCTCTTTAACCCCACGCCGTCACTCTCGGCCATGATCTTGAACCACTACAAGATGAGGAGCAACATACTGAGCTACAACCTCGGCGGGATGGGGTGCAGTGCCGGCGTGATCGCGCTCGACTTGGCCCGCGACATGCTGCGGGCCAATCCCAGCAGCTACGCCGTCGTGGTGAGCACCGAGGCAGTGTCCTTCACCTGGTACACCGGCCGCAATCGGTCGATGCTCATACCGAACTGCTTCTTCCGCATGGGGTGCTCCGCGGTCCTGCTCTCCAACCGCAGGCGAGACTTCCGCCGGGCCAAGTACCGGCTCGAGCACATCGTGAGGACCCACAACGGCGCCGACGGCCGGAGCTTCAGGTGATTACACGACTGAGTTGGTGAATTAGTACTTGGTTGCAGAGATACCATAACTGAGTCGGTGACAGATCCTATGATTTCTTCCTCAAGGTGCGTGTATCAAGAGGAGGACGAGGAAAGAAAGAAGTGCCTCTGCATCAGCCGTGACCTCATAGAGGTGGGAGGCCATGCACTCAAGGCCCACATCACCACCTTCGCCCCCCGCGTCATCCCTTTCTCCGAGCAGCTCCTCTTCTTCGTCACCCTTTTCTATCGTCACCTCCTCCCCAAGAAGACCGGCGACTCCGCTGGCACCAAGCCTTACATCGCCGAGTACAAGCTCGCCTTCGAGCACTTGTGCGTCCACGCCGGGAGCAAGGCGGTGCTGGACGCGCTTCAGAAGAATCTGCGGCTCGAAGACCGCCACATGGAGGCCTCCCTTGCGACCCTCCACCGCTTCGGCAACACGTCGAGCAGCAGCATCTGGTATGAGCTTGCGTACCTGGAAGCCAAAGGCCGAGTGCGTGGTGGCGACCAGGTGTGGCAGATCGCGTTCGGTTCCGGGTTCAAGTGCAACAGCGCGGTGTGGAAGGCGACACGGCGAGTCCGGAGGCCGAACAGGAGCCCCTGGCTCGACTGCGTCGACCGGTATCCGGAAGGCGGCTAGGTTTCCAAAGCTAACGTATGGGATATGCATGCATGGTGGCTTCTGTTTGCTTTCACGGTGGTCGACACTTGCTCCAGGCTCTGTTGTTCGGTTTACCGTATGTACTTATGTTTGCTCCTTTTTATCTGCAGGTATGTCAATTCTTTTAGATATTAGAATTATATAAAAAATAATAATAATATTCAGATTAAGATGGGGATAGTATTGATTTTATTAGAACAAATGATGATTTTATTGAATTAGAAGTAATTTTTAGTTTCCTATGAAAAGAAGAATCTATGATGTCAGTTATCAAAGATATTTATAATCGTTTCAAGATACAAAAGTTATAAAACCCGATAAATTTTTTATACCAAAAAAGTTAAATAGTTGGTGTTAGTGTAAACAATCTTGAACCGTGGCCTCAGGGCCGACGCGACTCGGTTCGGGTCCGGACGACGGGGATCTCTTCGGGGCGTTCCTCGAGCTCGCGGGGTCGGTTTGGTGCGATGGTCCGATCGGGACGGGGTCGCCGTCTTCTCCAGACAGGAACTCCTCGTCCGCGCGTCCGACGGGGACCCTCGGCTTCGCACCTGCACAAAGGTCGGGTCAGGAAACTCGACCCGACCCCTCCGACGATCAAATTAGAGGATGTGGAGGGGTTTTCAGATGAAGAAGAGTTTTTAGTGTGTCTGTCCCTTCTTCTTCTCTCTGATGAACGAGAGGATATTTATAGGGATACTTACTGTTGTTTGATGTGCCCGCCTGTAGGAGGCAGGCTGATAGCGTCTGACATGGGCGTTGGCGTGGCATGAAGAACCGAGCCTGAGTAGGCGTTAATGCGCCTCGGTCGATGTTCCGGTTCGGTTGACCGAGTGCAATCGCGCCGATCGAGACGTGAGGCGTCGACTGACGTCAGCTGAGTTTTATCATAATTACTATCCTCATCAGTTGGGTATATGGTTATGTTGATCCAATGGATTTCGTATTTAAAGAATGGTTCGAGAGAGATGAGAATTTTATGATTGATCAAAGATAGGCTGAGAGCATGGATGACTATTGCAGATAGATTGTCTGATGCAGAATAAAAAAGAGATAAAGATAGAGCCTGAATTAGTTGAGTGATTAAGTTGTAGTTTTCCGTTTTTCTATTTTATAATTGTTTTTCTGCCTTTTTTAAGTTCATCATATTTTTGAGAGATATTTGGGGTGGGGCATCAACAAAGTATGTCGTCGGTGCGCTCCATATTGTCGATCAAGCGGAGACATCAAACGATGGAAGCATATCGACTAAATACAACCCTTTCTGTTCCCAAGAGAGGCTACTATAAACCATTGGAAGTTGCAAGTCGCATGGCCGATCACGAAAAAAGGGACGTGTCTTACGGAGGGTGTGCTGTCGCCGCCGCCGCCACCACCACCACCACTGATTCCAAAAGGATAAGAAGTAGGATGACATTGTCACTTAAGAAGATGCCATTCCAAACAATATACGAACACTGGTGCCAAAATGGTACATGATGCATCCAAGTACCAAGTACCAGTTGTAAGATGGCAAATTCTTGAGCAGTAAGTGAGAGGTAAACAGATCCAATGAGTCGATCCATATCACCCAGCTTTCAGTTTGGTGGACAAACTGTTCTTTTAAGGCTGCAAGTCAGATTAATGGAACAACTAATCCTTCTTTCCTGGTAAGCCTTTCATCCAGTAAACTTCACAAGGACGAGAATAAAACAGTAAAGGAACAGCAGGAGAATCGAAATTTACCATTCACCAGATTTATAGGCCGATGTCTGACACCATTCCAATGTGGTCATATTGTTCGTGCTTCCTTCCCTGCTTGTGCTAGTTAAACTTTAGCACCACTGTTTAGCATCTCGGATGCATATACCGATTGAACAAATATTATGACGAACAATATTTGTTTTACAGGGGGAAAAAAACTGATCTATTCTTTCTTAAAACATGTGGAATCAGCGAATAATAATATCAGGAAAATTGATAAAACAAAAAAAAGAAAAAAGAAAAACTAGGGTACAGGGGGTATCTGATGCTGGCCTGCCATTTTCAAACATGTTTTTTTAGCACCACCATACCACTATTACTTGTAAGGTGCCAACAGGATAGATGAGTTGTGCCCACCGAACCCAAAGGAATTAGATACTGCTACCTTCACATCCAATCTTTCCTTTTTCGAACCTACTAGCAGATTCACATCCTGAATCAAATCGAACTCAACAGTTAATCTCTAGCAATATTAAAGAACCAAAAGAAAAAAACATATGACAACAAAAAAAGTCCCTAAGAGTTACTGTCGCTTGATCAGGCTTTTCATCTAACAGTCATCAAAACTAATCACCATACTGAAAAGTAGTAGTATATCTTTTGCTAGATTTTGTGACTGGCGGTGTGAAAGTTATTTTCAATGTGAACAAAGATATCAGTACTCACAGCAGAGGATAATTCAAGAGATGTGAACATACCACACTTTTCTCCGGGTTGTCCAAATTAATATTTGGATGGACCCACCGTGTTCGAATAGCCTGCACACAGGATGTGCCCCAGAGCTTAGCAAGTGATTGACTAATGTGAAAACAGATACAGGTGCATCATTCCTTTACATAAAATTAGAGATAGGTTGAGAGTAAATCAGAAAAAAAAACCCTCACATTAGTCAATCTCTCAACATAATTAATAAAAGTAAGTTTTGCAAGACTAATAAATCCTCATCTGCTTTGCAGGAAAATTTGCAGCATAGTATCAGTTCTTTTTCCCTATTACCTTACAAGTTTCAATTTTTTTTTTTATTTTCATGTTATTACTATATGTTTTTGTGTAAATCTAACTTTGATAGGATTATAATGTCTAGGCTAGGATTTAACAATACCGAGGTAAGATATTTAACACAACTTTAGATGCCCCAAAGAATTCTTTATGGTATATTTCCTATTATATGTCATACAACAGGAGGATTAAAATTTCAGTCTCATATCTATATAGATTGGCGTGTTGGATGAGTAACAGTACAGATCGGTACTGGTCGACACCCACCAACCAAATCGATAGAGAGAGAGAGAGAGAAGAGGAGATAGCAATGACAGAGGAAGCAAAAAGACAGTAAGATAAAAAGATGAGAAGACAAGGATGAGGCCGAGGCAGAACCAGAGGCATAGGAGGATGAGGAGAAAGAGAAAGAAGTGGTAGGATGTAAATAGGATTTAAAAAATTATATATTTGTTAGTACAGGCCTCGGACGATAGGTTATTGACTGATACAGTCGAGTATTGGTAATCTTACCACCCAATAAGTCTCGTATGGTAGGCAGGAAGCTCACAAGGTGGTAAACATTGTTTCGATGCAGCAAAATAGTCTTGTTTGTAGACTGGTCAACCATCAGATTGGTACAAACAAAATTTAAATCCATACACGGCCACCCACATCTGACACTAAATGAAAACGACTCCATATCATACTCAAAGATAAAAATACAGTTTCTCATATCAGTCAATTCTTAAACCATATGCTCGATCCATACTGGCATTAACCATGGCTTATCTAATGTTGGCTAAATTATCACTAGACATCACTCAGAATTGGGACCAATTCTAGCCAATTTTGGTCAACTCAAAAAAGGAAAGATAAGAGAGGTATGGAAGGAAGCCAAAAACTCATATGGTAGCCATAGGTGGAGGGGAAAATAGACAAACCACAAAAAAAGTCAAAACAGAACTTGTGGCTCTGACTATTTCACAGGAGAGATTGCTACTGTTCCATTAACACTTGAAATAGAGAAAGATGAAAGGAAAGGAGACGAAGATAGGTCATTAACTTCTTGAGGGAATTAGATGCTAGTGTCATCCTCTCAATAATGCATTGTGCAAAAAGTTCCTGATTCCAGGACAAGGCCAAGCATCTCGATAAGAAGTTTGGATGCGGATGAGGCAAGATGGCATTCAACATTCATATCTGAAATTGATAGCAACCAGATAAACCAGATAGTTAGACATTGTTTAACTACGCCTTAAATATCAAATAGCCATAAGATAGTTAAGCATTGTTCAGCTAAAACATCAAACAGCCATAAGCTATGAATAAGCAGTAAGCATCATCTATCACATGTTACATGATAGAACATAAACCAACTCTTGGATGTGAAAAGCCAAATTAAAATTAAACTAATAAAAAATCTAGGACTAAGATCTCATAGTTATAAATCAGTCTCGGCCAGCAATCATCATATACCCATTAGCTTCTATACTTTGTATCATCTTGTACTCCTTCCAAACCTAGGTAATCACCAAAATAGCTACATGACCTCTGAAATTCTTAAAAACAATAAATTTGATATTGACGGTTACCTCCTTTGCATGGTTTGCAGGATTGGCTGATCAACACATGATAATGCCAAAGACCAGACCAACTCAATACCGAAACCCTTAATGAAACAATGATAAACTGGAATCAGTTGCAACTAAATCACCCAAAACCAGTCACATTGGATTGACCTGGGTTCAAAATCAGTAATCCTGGCTAATTATGGAATGTTCAAAACTAGCTTCAGCAAGGATCAATTGGATCTTGGTTTCTGACATTATTGTTTCACAAATCAACACATGCACTAGTACTCTGTCTCTTTATTTCTAGGTAGTTATTTCCATTCACACTTTTACCAATTCACACAAGCTTGAGCTCCACCAACCTTTTTGTCCTGTACAATGCTCTTCTTGTCAACTACAGTTAAATAAGCCATACCATGTTTCTCTTTTTAACATTCCACTTTCCACTGATACCTGGACCTGATAATGCTTTCTCACCCCCATGACACTCATGTGTATGTGGCCTTTGCAATGCTGGAGAATTTAAGTTACATAATTAAAGCCCTGCCTTGAATAAGAGATCCCTCAAAGGCTTTTATACAAACCAATCTTGGAGCAACATGAAGGCCTTGTTCGACCAAATCCACCCTTCCATATCCATTAAGATTGCACTCTACTTATGTCTATGGTCTACAGTTCCATCTAATTTTGATGGACTCAAGATGATCAAATGACATCAAAATACATTATTGTTTGTATTGATCCTAACTTTATTTCTAACTTACAGGATAAACTAAATATGCTTCTGTATAGTGTCATCACTAAAAAGCCTGGTCCCCTCTACACAATCACTTTTAACACCAATGACAATCATTCAGAGTTTTCTACAACTCTGTATGCAACAGTTTGTTGAATCTGTTGCTCTGCTTTATCTACTTCTTCACCTATCAAGTGTGATTATCTGCATGAAATTTACTTTAATGCTGCCAACTTGGCAACAAACATGCTTATTCTGATCCTTAATCACTCAGAACACTATATAACTTTATTCTGCCCAGACATCAATAATATGTAAGCTTATTGGTCATATAAGCACTACGAACATGAAGGAGCGATCAGTTTGATAATCAGTTCACTACTCTAAAAGTGTTCTTTCCAATTTCTTGAATTCCTTTGTTTCTACTTTCTAACTTGTCTGATTTCATGTTCATCAAGTCGGCATATCATGCAAACCTCATCATTGCAAATCCAACCTAAACATCTAATTCCAAAGTTTCAAAAATTAACCAAATCTGGATTATGATAAGGATTTATCTTAAATTGTCCTCAAACACCCAATGGTTATCCATGTGATATTTCTTAATTTTGGTAATAATTCCTTGCGGAGTCAAGATTATAAAGAATTTTAGAAACATTAATAAATGATTTGATAAACCAACATATCCAATGACTGCAATGAAGCCTAATGAGTTAACCACACCTAGAATATGTAAGATTCACGCACATGTAAACAAGGTACTCTACCAATTGAGCTATAGTCCTTGTCACAAACATGTTAATGTATAGATAATTTCTTGTCAAGATGGATATTTCGTAATCCATAGCTCTCTGATCTATTTATTTTATTTACGCTCAACAGAACAGATTAGTATTGCTTAGAAATAATAGTCCGACTATTATCATCAAATGCCATGATAAGCATTTTGTGAGGATGAGAGATCAAAATTTGAGATACCCAGAAGCTAAACCCAGCAAGATAAAGAAAGCTAGAAATCATTACCTGTACAACAGCAACAGCTTCGACTGCACCAGCAGCACCCAACAGGTGACCAGTCATTGATTTTGTAGAATTCACCCTCAGCTGCAAAGTTTTTTAGTTAGTTAATAAGAAAAAAAAAGAAATAAGACAACATTAACTTTAATCACTAACCTCAGGGTTCTTGCCAAAACAACACATCAGAGCTTGATATTCTTTTAAATCACCAGAAAGTGTCGAAGTTGCATGAGCATTTACATAGTTAACATCCTCTCTGGATACTCCTGATTCTGATAGTGCCTTCTCGATGCAGAGAACAATGCCTGTCCCTGATTTATCAAAGGCCCATGTGATTGTTAAAAGAATTTAAAAAAAACAGATGCAATATAAATTTGTTTACAAACGTAATGTGCAGAAAAATTTTGTTACCTTCCGGATGTGGTTCGGTCATGTGGTAAGCATCACAGGTGAAGCTTCCTCCTAGAAACTCTGCATAGATTTCTGCTCCTCTTTGCTGCAGAAAATGAAAAAGAAAATAAAGAAAGAAATTAACAGGACAATTGCAAGAGAAAAAAAAAATACAAGTAAAGAGATGATCCTATGAATTTGACAATATGAACCTAGTTTAACCTTAGCATGGTCTAGTTCTTCCAAAAGTAGCACGCCAGCCCCTTCCCCCATAACAAATCCATCACGATCCTAATGATAATCAATCAAAAATAGATTAGTTTCATACCTCTAACATAGGAATAAAAATAGTAAACGGAGGAAACATCAAAAAATGATGCAGAGAGGTCCACACATGCTCAGTTAATTAAAGTATCTATTGTTCTCCTTTACTGACATTTTTCCACTTAAGATGGTTTCTTTCAGGGTCCCAACATGACTATTATCACCACACTGCAGCAATAAATGGTTTGTTTAAAATATTAAAACTTGATCAGCACCTATACGAAAAGCCAAATAGAGACATGCCGTCCAGTATCTTAAGATAGTCTTCAGTAACTTTGATGATAGAATAACAAGTTAAAGCAAAACTACGTACAACATCCCAAGGGCGTGAAGCTTTGGTGGGATCATTATTTCTTTGTGAAAGTGATCTGCATGCCACAAAACCGCCTAATCCTGCAAAACATTTAATGACCATGTAGTCACACATATGTGCTGTTGGTCACAATCATGAAAGGTTGCTGAATTAAAATGAGAATTCCAACCAATTGGTATGACTGCCGCATCAGATCCACCACAAAGCATCACATCCTACAATATTTAGAAAAAAATCACACAAGTTTCATGCTTCTGGTGGTAACTGACAGTGGGAAGAAGTGAACAACTTACAGCTTCACCTCGTATGATATGGTGTGCTGCATTTAGAATGCAGAAGTTGCTAGTTGCACATGCAGTTGAAATTGAATAATTTGGGCCCATCCACCCCTAAGGACAACAAGAACATGAACAATTAGTATGTCTCCAAGTACATAAAGTCATATTATCCTGATTTCCAAGAATATGTCATTTGGCAGACCAGATCCATTGCAAGCATTGCAGATCCCATATTCGTGGTCGCAAAGGGTACACAGAAGGGATTCATCTTCTTGTATGACACTCTCAAAGCTTCAATTGCATCATTAAACACCTACAATATGAAGCATTATGATAAGCATAAAACCGACAAAATATGGAAAGCCAATGGAATGTAAAAGAACAATACTAAATGTAAACAACTTCATTGAAGTGCCAAGTTTCACTATGTGGCTTGTGCTAAGTTTTGGAGCTTATCTATTCAGATATACGCTGAGGAGAACATGTACCTTCATCCCACCCATTGCAGACCCAATCAGCACACCACATCTTGTTTTCTCAAACTGGCTCATGACTTCTTCTGTGACCCCGCCATCTTCCAATGCTTTTTTGCCAGCAGTCAGTAAATAGAGCATGAACTTGTCCATCCGCTTTGACAGTTTCGGTGCCACCCACCCATCCGCCGAGAAAGATTTAATTTCCCCTGCAATTCTCTACAAAAGAGCCTGTTATTAGGAACTCTAATAAAAAAAGAATTCTTGCCATATTAAACTGAACCCACTGGCCAACCCATTCATCAAGAGTAGTTCATAAAGAAATTAAAATGGATTTTTTATTATCTCCAAACATCAATAGCAAGTTGCTCAGCAAAATAATATACCGTTGGAAAACTGGAGCAGTCGAACGTTTCAATCTCACTTATGCCACTGACACCCTCAAGGAGATTGTTGTAGAAGACATCCGGATCATGTCCTAGAGGAGTAACCACTCCCATGCCAGTCACAACAACCCTCCTCTTTTTTATATGCCTTTTCTTCTTCTCTGTAAGTTCCTTAGTTGGCTCCAAGGCGACTGCCATCACTTTTCCTGTTGCCCACAAACCATATTAGTGAAAACACAGAAATTTCCATAGACGAGAATCACTCATCACTTTGTAAGAAGATCCATATGTGATGCGACTCATCAATATGCAACAAAAGATTTTAGTTTTCCATGATCTGGACATAAAGCAACCCCCCGCCCATCGTCATAAAACCAAAATGAAGGAAACAATATTGCTAGAAGACATTGGTACCAAAAGGAACATTGGGTCATCAAGGACGAGGTGCAAATAAACTGAGTGCGCCAAGCCAACCAAAGGAGATACTTAAGTGTGGCTCCACATGCCATCCACAACAAACCAAGGAAACAGATCTTAAACTAGGATTCTTAAGCAGCAAAGGATTCTTCATGCAAGCAATGTGACACCACAATCTTGAACCCAAATCTCCATGCACAACAACTAATCACAAACCTAGATCTCGCAAACGAGAATACAGAGATTAGGAAAACATATCCAACAGATCAATAGAGTCAAGATTTATCCGACGGACAACAACAGCGGGTTAGGGAAAAAGACATCGAGATGAATCAGGGTTTAGTTACCAATAAACAAATCGATAAATCAGAAAGAAGACACCGAAACGGGGTTTTGCCGATTGCACACTACCAGAGACAGCGCGGGAGCGGGCGGTTCTCCGCCGCCATCGGTGGGCCTCCGCGTTCCACAGCCCAAAGAGAGACGAGAGGCCGCCGTCGCCGAAGAGAGGCGACGCGACGGCGCCGCGGAAGTCGGCGCAGGGTTCGAAGGCGAGGCAGGCACTCACGATGCCCTGGATCCCGGAGTTGCTGTTGGCGGAGATCAGCCGCCGCCTGGGGTGGGCGCGGCCTCCGCGGGTGGGGGCCGCCATCGTCGTCCACCTCCGGCCCGACTTGGGGGGGGGCGCCTGGTCGGAAGCGGCGGAGGAGGACATGCACGCCGCCGCGACAATCCACGTGCAAAGGGGCGACGCCACGGCCGCGCCCGCCATTGCAACGAGGGCTAGAAGGAGATGTACAGAGAGAGATCGACAAAAGGAAGAGAGAGAGAGAGAGAGAGAGAAAGAGAGGAGTGGTTGTGTGTAGAGTAATATAGGTATAGTTTAAGGAGCAGAAGTGGAGGAGGAGAGGTTGGAGATGGCGGAGCGAACCATCTTGCCAAGTGTGCATTGCGTACGTGATAAATAGAAATTATTATTATTATTATTATTATTATTATTATTGACTATTACTTACAATTTCTCTCTGGCAATGACAGGAAGAAATTGATAGATGATTGAAACAATTCTCTTTTTTAGTTAGATAAAAGGTAAAAAAAGAGTTTTTTTTTCTTTGTTCTAATAAGTAAAAATAGTTAGAAATAACAATTATGCAGAAAAGTGTTCCATAAAATTCTTCTTTCTGTTTAAAAATGTTTATCCATCAAACTAATCAACACATTCAAAAGGATTTTAATCTCCATAAATGAATGATCCAAGATAAATAAATATATATAATAAATAATAAATAATAATAATCAATAAAAATGGCTCGACCTTCCATTTTTTCCTTTCTCGTGCGTACCGAACCTTCTTCCCTATCATAATCATCAGAGTTTCACAAGTCATGATATTGACATTTGCTCATCTCACACTCTATACTCTCTATGCTTTGTTCCTAATCTTAGTTCTCGCTAAACATGTCAATGACTCCGTTCTAATGGACCCAACAAAAAGCTATGTTATTTTTGGATCTTAATGGTCACGAGTAACTAATGAAAAGATAAAAAAGGCATTTGATTTGATTCAACCACACGAAGACAAAATATTTAATTTCCAAGAGAATCAATAAATTCCAACATTTTCTTTGGGAAACTTCGCTATGTCCAAAGCTAAAAAATGCGTGGAGGAGAAGACACGAAAAGCCATGTTGAACACGATGGGGTTATCTGTATTGATTGGAAAAAGGAAGAGCTGCAAAGTCTCAAGAAGAAGTACACGTTTGTCATGCGCGAAAAAGAAAGCTTTGTTGTTGTATCTTCCTTCATTTTTTGTGTTTGGATCATCCTATGCTCCTTACATTTTTTTCCATAAAACTTTCTTTGGGTCTTTATATGAATTACATACAATTGTTAATTGCAAAAGAAATTCATTAGAGAATATTGCTTACCATAAATCAGCCATTCAATTGTGGGGATAAGTGAAAATAAACTTATATTCTTATATAGTAAGTGATAGGAGACCAATTAGTCTGTCTCGGTGCGAGGTATTGTCCGCTTTCGACGTATGAGTGCCAAAGGGTTTTATCTTTTCAGAGTCGGAGAACTCCAAAAAACACCTCTAAGGGTAAGGGAGGCTTGGCTGCCTTATGAGCGCTTGGCTCCCCCACTCCTTAATCGATGTGGGACTAAGTTGGCCCTATCAGGTTACCCCCCCTCGTAGGGAGCCAAGGGCTCAAGGGGGTTGGGCCGCTCGGGCCCTCCTTCTAGCGTCAATCAGTTCGTGAGAACAACTTTATGCCGTGGCCTCGGGACCGACGCGGCTTGTGTCGGGTCCGAATGACGAGGGGATCTCGTTATTGCTGAGGTGGCTGGTCACACGAATCAGATCGCGTCGGAGTTCGTTGGGGCGTTCCGTAGAGAAGTCCTCCTCTGCTCCGCGTCCCGTGGGGGGGCTAACCTCGTCTTCTCACCTGCACACAGGTTGGGTCCGAAGCTCGGCCCAACCCCTCCGATGATCAAGTTAGTGATGTGAAGTGGTCTGTTTGCGTGTGTTTTTTCCCCCTCCCCTTGCCCCTCTCAAGAGCGGGGTTTTTATAGGGTGATTTACCGTGTTTGATGTGCCTGCTTGCAAGGGGCAGGTAGCGTTTGACACTGGCACTGGCGTAGCGTGAAGGATCGAGTCTGAGCAGATCGTTAATGGGCTTCGATCTGCGTTCTGATTCGTTTGACCAGGTTCCGCCGAGTTCGATTGAGGTATGAGGCGTCGTCTGGGACAACTGACATCAGCCCGGGTTTTGTCACCGTTTATTACCCTCGTCACTAAGTAAGCTAAGCTAGAAGGAGCATTTATTATAATTCCTCTTATCTTACTCTTTTCCACTTTATCTTCCAACTCTTCTCATCTCCTCTTGTCCTTTATGTGTTTTTGAGTCACTCTCCAAAGAGAGCCTTAATTTGTCATTGCTTTATATGCACAAGAAATTGAAGCGGTGACGAAGACAGTCATCTGTCTTCCTCTTCACTCATCGTCTACTTCTCCGGTCATTAACTATTAGAGCTCGTTGGTTGGTTGCATAAAATGAAGTATAGTAGCTTTATCTATGATTAGAAGCCCTTTCTTTTGGGGTCAAAAGAATTGGTGAAAGCAATGATGGGTTGGTTATTAGCAAAACCTTCTTAATGGTGAATAGGGAGTGACATCATACGATCCAACTTTGTCAAATGCAAATCAATGAATTAAACTCTTCTTTTGTTCTTCCAATAGATCAATGTTTTCTCTTTTAAATTAAATTAAGGCACTAAATTAGGTTATTGATCACCTTGACAATATCATGAATGGAACTCTCATATATTTTAGGTTAGATACTCATTTAAGAGGATGTAAGTAAAATTCGTAATATTTTTTAATTATTTGTTTATAGGTGAATTCTAATTTGAGTATCTTCAAAGAGGTTTCGAATATATTAACATCCGATCTTTTATTTAGTAAATTCATTGTGAATGAGTAATTTTTTTTAGAATACTTTGATCCATTTCGACAATAATTTAGGTTTACTCCCGGAAAGTGTCAATAAAAGCTACAGTTATTTTATATTTTAAACTCTTTTTAAAAAATAATTTGGAATCTAAAATAAATACAAATTTTTTCTATTGGGTACATTTTTTGTTTTGTGGGGGTGGTGTTAAAATAAATAAAGCTAACATATATTTATTTTACTTTTGTTGTCAGTGACTTTAAATTATTATTATTTTTAAAGCACTTTTTTGTATTGTACTTTAAAATATTAAACTCTTTTATGAGAAAAATTGATTATTTTTTCTTTATATATAAGATTGCAATTCTAACTTTATATATATATATAAATAAATATTTATTTTTGAGATATTTTTTCTTAGTTGCGTCATTCGGGGCCAACCAATGATGCTCGTAACATTCTAATTGGATATGGCGCATTGGACTCTACAAACAAGTTGGGCCGAAGCCCACGACACAACAATAAATGGGCCGACCTGCCGTGACCCAAGTCGCGTCCGTAGGTCTCGGAAGACTCGACCTTCTCCATATACCCACCTCCGAAACCTTCGTGTCTTTTGTCGTTAACAAAGTTGTGTTCCTTTTCCTCTTCCATCCATTTCTTACGTTTTGGAAAACTGACTTATCCTAAATTCACAGTTTCCTTAAAAAATAATAATTTTCATTATATTAAACAATGCAAACATATAATATTTTCATCAACTATGGAATAGTGCATTAACCGGTAGCATGTCAGCCTTCTTGAATTGCTTCTATACCAAAGAAGAATGAATTTTTCATGTAAATATTGTTTTGTGGTTTGATTATTTTTTTTTTGTCACTTACTGAATTAATGATGTGTGCCTCGTAATTTCTTTTTTTTAATAAAAGATAAATATTAAGGATGGAATTCAAGCTATGAACTTACGATAGACTATCAAAATATTTATCTCTCACAATCTCATTGTTTGTGGCTTTCGATTGGATTTAGACATCTTTTTCCCAAGTCAATTGGATTTTAACATGAGTTGTACGAGTCACGTATGCATCTAAACCTCTCCGAATGAATCCAAACATATGCCAACAATCCGTCCATTGTTAGGGCACGCTCATCATGTCCCTAAAAGCCAGCCAAAACTCTCCCTTCGTTTCCCATCACGGATGATGCTGCTTCCCTCGTCAAATATTAAGGTTCAGTGCGTCCACCGATCCGCTCCACCCTATGTGTCCTCGGAAACAACAATGGTTTAGATCATGCATGCGATTTGATGCAGCCCACGAGGAAAAGCTCCTCCCTATCAACTCCACTGCAGGAACCCTACCATCAGGTACGTTGAAGCCACAGAAAAGCAACCAAGCCATGTGTAACATTTCAGTGTTTTCAGGTGGTCCAGATGAGCTTTTTGTGTTACGTCGTCGAACCTGAGGTCATGCTTTGTCCCTGTGTGCCCGATCGACGTGAGACGTTGAAGCCCAGAAGGTGAGGAGGATGCATTCACGTCGGAATGGTAGAACAGGTTTGACGAACTGCTATAATCGTATGTGCTTCTATTACCACACACACTCTCTCTCTCTCTCTCTCTCTCTCTTTCCTCTTACACTCCCTTGAATTATTAACCCGCTTTACGTTGTTCATCAAGTGTAGGTTGTCAGAAGGCAATGTTCTCCACGCCCACACCTGCACATGGGTGGTCCTCTTATCAGAAGGAGACCCTGCAACGACTGACCTCACAGTCTTCGCACATAAGCAGCAGGACTTGATGGAGACTAATAGCGATAGAGAGAGAGAGAGAGAGAGAGAGAGAGAGAGAGAGAGAGAGAGAGAGAGAGAGAGAGAGGCTTTAATCAGCAAGAAGAGTTGAAGGAACTGCTGCGTTCTACGCCGAATTAGCTCCGGAGAACGTAGTGGTGATGTGATCGGTATTCAATGGACGGAGTAAGCTGCTCGATTTGGTAACCACATCGGAGGAAGGAGGAGGAGAAGAGAGTAAAAGACTACCCATGTTGACATTACAAATTACATTAACATGGAGATGGAAAGATATCCAACCTTCATGTTTTGAACAGGTTAGTTCATTTGCTTTTATTTTTGCCTCGCTCGTTAATAGACAGAGAATTAAACGACACATCTCACGTTAACTTACATGAATACATTTAATGCGGATGCGTGCATGCGAATCGATCAAACCACTGTCCTCAGCAGGTGTAGTACTCCACGAGCTCGTCGACAGAATCGGGCTGCAGGTCGGCGTTCACGAGCATCCAGAGGAGGTGCTCGAACAGCACCACCTCGCAGCCAACCACTGTGGCGGCGCCGCCGCTGCTGTCACCGTCTGCGTGACGCTGGGCGATGATCTGGAAGAGAGGGTGGTCGATCACGTCGGAGCTAATGAGGTACCGCCTTCGCGACTTACCTACGTAGACCAGGTGGAGCCCGTCACCCTGCTTGTCGCCGCCGTCCACGGAGGCCACCCGGCACGCGGCGTCGCTCGAGGGGCCAGCGGCGGCGGGACGGTGATGAGAGGAGTGCGGCCGGTGCTTGAGCATGTCCTTAAGCTTCCGTAGCAGCTTCCCGGCCATTTGCTCGGCTTTTTGGGCCGGGGAGCGGCGGAAAGGAAGGCTTGGGCGATACTGAGGTCCAGAATGGGCGAGGGAACGAGGCCGGCCAGCAATAGGTAATGCTATCGATGGCAGTGATGTGTCTTAAAAGAAGTGATCGAATCGCAAGCACCAATAAAAGGTATTAGCGCAATTTAAATTATATTAAATATTTTATTAATGAGATAAACTTAAAATTCTTGTGGCCTCTTATTGTGCATAGTTATTTATTATTATTATTTTCTTGTTTTTTTTTCCAAAAAATATTTTCATTATAGACACTCAAATTCAAATAATTAATTGGATATATATAGAACAAGACTCGTAGCAGACGAATAAGACTTGGGACTCAAGCTCCTGACTAATCTAATCTAGATTAAGACTCTTAATTCATATAAACTAAGGACAATAACATTGTCCTTAACAGGCTAACACATGTTCTTGGAGTGTCGGAAGTGCATGTGGATTTGATGGGAATGCTAATGTCTTCTATTAGGTCTTTTCGGCTACTCATGATCCGTTAAAATCCGATTAGATATTGGTTAATTGGATTTGAGGGGGATACTAATAACAAAGACGGGAAATACTTGAATATGTTAGTAATATCATATCAGATGTTTTTTCTGGCACTCACATCTGTCCAGTCCTATTTGAGATGAGTAAAAATAAAAATATATATGTAAATGTATCTATCTATATAACTAATAAGATTTGATAACAGATATATTAGATGTCTTATATTTCTTAAAATCTTTATTGTTTTATTTTTAACCCACATTTCTTAGACCTCAGCATATTAGTTGTTTGTATTAGAAAGATCTCAGAAGACTAGTCTCGTATATCAATCAGAGTTCCCCGTGTTGTTTTCTCTCCAGACAGTACCTGAGTAGCTTCAGTGTATCTCTCCCCGTTTCTCATGAGAACAAAACGAGCTTCTCGTCTCTTGATGACACACTTCTCATCGGCAGCCACTTGATGAGTTGAAACTACGTGCAGGAGAAGCTCTAGTGGCAATGAAGAACAAGACGAAAGGAGCTGCAGATATCTTCTGCCGTGGGATATAGCCAGCGGGGAACGATAGGACTCATCCACACCGAGTGAAACACCGCGCACGGGCGGAGGTGTGGTGGCCATGGCTACGCCCCAAAAGTCGTGCCACTTTAGAGATGCTCTTTACTTTATTGGGGTTTGTGGCGCCCGAGAATGGATCGCCCGCCTCGTCCTCCTCCTCGTCGCCACTGTCTCTATCCACAGTCCCCACCTCCTGGTGTTCCTGTCTTCACCAGGGTACAAAAGCTAGTGGGGGAACACGCTCTTCTTCTTCTTCTCCTCGCGCAAAGTAGGCGATTCACGACGTGTTTGCCAGGGATGCCGACGGCTCCCGAGTTGCAGAAGAACAATCAAACTCAGCTCGACTCGGCTGATGTTACAGATACGTCACTCGATACATTGCATCAGGTAAATTATTTTTATATGCTCGATTGCGACCATTTAAATAGGACATTTGTTTTCCCTGAATTATTATTGCCTCGGCTCTGCTGTCGTCTGAACCCTTGACTGATAATCCCATTCAGCCAATCGATGCGTGACACGTCGAGCGGTGATGTTGACCCCGTCTCTCGGGTCAGACCTGGACGACTAAACAACATCTAAGGCGAGGAACACGTGCGACCGATTTACAAGTTGGCCTTGCACATTCTGGAAGCTTCTTCGACACTCGCGGTGTTTGACAAAGTCAGAAGCTGATCGAACTGTTTCGCAACGCCGGTTTACTTCCGGCTCGGTCCGAATGTAACAAAATGGCTCGGTCGGCCCATGCATGCAGACCGGTGGTTGATCCCGTGGAGGAATTAGAGTTGTGTTGGACTTGTTTATTTTCATGCGTTGCATGAGTTTGATTCCATTAGAATTAATATGTGATAGGTAGTCAAGTGAACGCAGAATATAAAAAGTATGGGAAAGGGTTTATATATATAATAAGCTCAAAGTGATCAATGAACAAGAAAGGGAAATAGATATAATGACCCCAGAGAGTGGTGGTATATATATATATATATATGTCCTTTTAAATATATGTATATGTGTGTATAATATATCAAGCTACAGTATTATTCAAAGTTTTATATAAATTATATTATAAATATCAAGATTAATTATAGATTATTCTCTGGACTTATTAGTATCATGGCCCTTATTCTTAAAAAAAATTAAAAATTTATAATTCTAAAAATAAAAAAATAAATTTATTTATTTATTTTGATATCTTCAGTTGTATTAGCGAAAAATATAATATGAGACACCACGTGCAAAAGTGATGGATAAAAATATAATTTTTATATAATTTTTATTTTTAATAATTTTTATCAATAAAATAGATAATTTCAACATCTCATATATTAGAAAATGAGAAGGATGTTGAAATTATATTTTTCATTAATGTAACTGACGATATTAGAGTAAATAAAATTATTTATTATATTTTTAAAATTATAGAGATCTTAATATAAAATTTTTAAATATAAAAATTATGATGCTAAATAGGGTCCGGGATATTATGTAATTAGTTCTAAACAACTCATTTAGCCTAACCCCTACCAATATATGATTCAAACTACCAAATTTGCTTGGAAAAGCTAATATAAGAGTATTTTAATATGAATAATTTTGATGCCTCGTGTCGCACGAACGTGATTAGGTTCCAAGATCTCGATTAATCTCACGAACAATACTTTATAGCCTTGTATCAAACCACAAAAGCCAATCTGCGTGTCTTCATCCTTATGGCGATGAAGCCAACGTGTGGAAGCTACCACATTGGTCATGCGAGTCACATGAAGCCTAAAATGACAAGCTATTGCATATATTCCATGCGTTTGCCGTGCTCCCAACGATATCTATGGCTAATATCTATTGCAATTGCTTGTGATGGATACATCATTGTAAAGTAATTAATCACAAATAATTGTCATGCACCTCAATTTCTGACTGGACATGATAGGTATATGGCTCACTATTTTAATACCAAATTATAATTGTAGACTTAAGTAGATAGGGGCTATGTAGATCCTATTCGTTGAGGTTCTGTGCAAACACTTTTTTTATTTTTGGACTCTTACATATTTATCCTTTGAAAGTTGACAATATTATATTTACCCTTTCAATGTTTAATATGAAATATATAAGTACATCCCTTTAATTCCTTAAAACTTGCACATGTATATTATTTCAATCATATAAATTCTTCATAGATTTTGCCACATATATATAATGAGTTTGAAAACTAATATTTAAAGTATACTTTATTATTTTTCATTAAATAGATAAATAATATTAATCATTTGTATTATTAATGTTATTATGCTAATGGTTGGTTAGAAGAGTCTTGGAAGGATATATACATCAAACTCAAATTTACAGGGGTAAAAATGAAAAAGACCAGTCAGTCAACCCAAACAAATAGTTTTTCTTTATATTATCGATTCACACGATTCCCCGTTCGATTCCCCGATCCGACAGCGTAAACCGCGATCTGTCATCGAGATCCGGTGATCTACTGGATTGATCACAGTAAGTAGTGACAGTTATATTTGTTAGAAGCTACAAATCCAAGATGGGTGTGGTGATAGACGCACTCCACCGGTTCCTAATTGTACTCTCATCTCCGTCTCCCCTCCACAAGAAACCGAGGGCAGAAAGCCACGACCCAAAGATTGAGAAGAAGAAACAAAAGCTCATAATTTTGGGCTGCGTGTTAATTTGTGTGTAATTATTATTACTATTATTATTGTGTGGAAGGCGTCGGCCAAACCTCCCTGTGGTCGTCGTCCGCCCCGATTCTTCTATATCTCTCTGTTTCTCTCTTTCTCCATCCCACCCCGCAATCATTGTGGCAGATTCCAATTCCCAGCCGAGTCATTTATTGAGCGGAAGAAAGTTTCCTTTTTGATCGACCTTGGCTGCTCTTTCCCCCAAGGATGGAAGCTTCTTTCCTTTTCTTACTCGCTTTTTAATTCGGTTTCCTCTTGCTTGCGCTCAAGAACGGCTTTTTTGATCTTTTATTGGAAAGATCGCAAGCTGTTCACAGAGAGAGAGAGAGAGAGAGAGAGAGAGAGAGAGAGAGAGAGAGAGAGAGAGAGCCCGTTAGTATTCTTTTTCCTTTCCCCCCCTCAGTTCATTGAAAGATTCTTGCTTTCGTTGTCTCCGTGCCGTCAATGGAAGAGAGCGAGTGGCGGATTAGGGCGAGACGGAAGATCTGCGAGTGACTAGCTCCCCGGGCCCGACGAAGGCTCGGGATGGGTTCGGCTGATCAGATGGTGGCGGACAGCGAGACGGCGGATCAGTTGGCGGCGGCCGGGACCGGCGCAGCTGCCGGGAGCGGGTACCTCCAGAAGTTCAGGCTTTACGAGACTCGATCGGTCAGTTGGGTTTTGTCGTAGAAAGTTGGATCCTTTATCGTGATTTGTTTTGCTTCATGGGTTTCTTCAATCTTTTTTCCTAGTACTTGTTGTCTATCGTTATTGATTTCTTCCCTCTCCTATCAGATCTTGGACTCAATGATCAAATCTGTATGGTTTGGAGGGAATATTTTCTGATGGTTGACGATTTTGTTGTTTTATGCTCTTATCGCTTTCTTTTGTTGCCTGTGTAAGAAATTTCATTGCTGGATTTGCCTATGGTTGAATCGTCTTACGGAAACATCATATACTATTTTGGTTCACACAGGCTACAAATTCGGGATCCGTGTACTTCTTTTAGAGATATGTGCATGGCAGTTTCTTCGTTCTTATTGATCTTTAATTACCCGGTAACCTACTCGGGAGTTTTTCTTATGTCCTTCAACGCCTTCATCGAGATCTGTTTGTGTGATGGTTTCTCAAAGAATAGATATCTATATACCATATTTCAGTTGCTCGTCAAGAACAGATTACTTTTATGCGTTTTCTTATGCACAAAATGATTGATTTTTTCCTCATCGTCGATATCTAAACTGTTTATCTGGTATTCATATTTTTGTTGTTTGTTACACCTGGTATGATGCTGCAGATGTTTTATATAGTTGGAAGCAACAAGAGTAGGGCACAGTGGAGGGTGTTAAAGATCGATAGGTTGGAGCCTTCTGAGCTGAATATTCGTGAGGATCCAACAACATACTCCACGAGTGAATGTTACGACTTGCTGAAGCGCGTACATGAGGGAAATATTTCAACTGGGGGATTAAGATTTGTGACTAAATGTTATGGCATCGCTGGTATGTGTAGCCTTGATCTTTTCCATACATGGATAAAATTGAAGCTTGTTGCCAACCCCTCCGTCCAACACATTCAAAGTCGATGTTCAAGAATTTCTTGTGACATACATGTTGTACATTTTCAGGGTTCATCAAGTTCCTGGGTCCGTACTACATGCTGCTCATTACTAGGAGAAGGAAGATTGGTACCATATTGGGTCATACCATATATGCTGTCTCCAAGAGCGAAATGATTGCACTTCCAAATTCGGCTGTGCAGTCCAATTTGGTCTACTCTAAAGATGAGAACAGGTCCTTTGTCCATTCTTTACATGAAAAATGTGCCATGTACAATTTATGTTTAATTGAGGCCGTAATCAGTCTTCAAAAGCTGCTATTGTATTGTAATTAAAACTAGTGCAAGTTTGAACTGCTATAATTGAAGTCTAGTATTTAACCATGGAACAAATGCTCTACAGTGCCAATGGATTCTGTTTCTGAATTACTCCATGACACGCTGCGGAGATTTTCTGTAAAGTGACAATGACAATTTGTTGAAAGGTTGATAGTGTTTTTTTCTTGTTAGCTAAAGATGTAGAAACGCTATTCTCCTTGTAAGTATGTAACGTTCCTTGAGGTAACTCACAGTTGTTATGGGATCTTTAATCATCTCAAGTCATTACAGTTTCTTGGGGTCTGTGTGCCAGATCAGTTTCTTATGTACTGAGGCAAATTCAAGTAATCGAAAGGAATATTTATGTTGTCATAAAATGTCGATGGCTTAAGGTATTGAGGCAATATGTACTAGTTTCTTAATAGTTTTTACTACCGGAAAAAATATGACCTTCATATTAAATTTATGGTTGTCATTTTTGTACTCTGTGTCTTACATATTTGCAGAACCATTCACAATGCTGTCTTTCTTCTTTATTGCATAGATACAAGAGGCTACTGTGCACTGTGGACCTCACAAAGGACTTCTTCTTCAGCTACTCATACAACATCATGCGTAGTCTTCAAAAGAACCTATGTGATGGCAAGACAGGGCAAGTTCTCTATGAAACAATGTTTGTTTGGAATGAGTTCTTGACGCGTGGCGTCCGTAATCATCTCAAAAACACTATGTGGACAGTTGCATTGGTTCATGGATTTTTTAAGCAGGTATGATTACATCGAAATGTCTGGTGTGGACTCTTCCGGATTCAATCATGCTGTTAATAACACAATAAAAAAATGCACCACTTGTAAGCCAACATTGACCATTTCCTGTTTTAGCACACTGATGATATTGCTTTATTGCTTTGAGAAGTATGCTCTTTTTCTCTTTTAATTTGTTTAGTATTTAAAAACTCACTTATGTATCTTTCTGTTATGTTTTCAGGCAAAACTTTCAATATTTGGTAGAGATTTTATGTTGACGCTCATTGCTAGGCGCTCACGTCATTTTGCTGGCACAAGGTTTGTAGGTGAAAATGTGGTTTAATGCAATTCCTTGTTTTCTTTGATAATAGGTTTTGTCACACTAATAAATTGTTAATTATCTTTGATCTGTAATATGAGCGTACAGATTTAAGATCTTTAATCTGTAACATTGTTATGGTTAATGATTTAATATCTGCTTTGTCCCGGTTTAGGTACCTAAAACGTGGTGTTAATGAGAAGGGTAGAGTAGCCAATGATGTTGAGACGGAGCAAATTGTATTTGAAGATACTCCAGAAGAAATTCCTTCACAAATAACTTCTGTTGTACAGAATAGAGGTTCCATACCCCTTTTCTGGTCTCAGGAAACTTCAAAATTAAATATTCGGCCTGATATTATCTGTAAGTTTTAGTAATATTGTATTAGTTTCTTTGTAATACAGTTAAAGATTTACTTTGGCACATCTTTTTTCAGTGCATAAGAAGGACAAGAACTATGAAGCTACACGGCTACACTTTGAAAATCTTGTAAAGCGATATGGCAACCCAATAATTATTTTAAATTTGATTAAGGTGGGTAGTCTCAATCTACTTTGGCAAAAAGGTGGATGTAACTTTGTATCTTCTTTTTTGTGCATGAATACCTCAATGATGTCAGAGGATTTTGGGTTTGAAGTAATCTTTCACTTCTTGGTTAATTTATTATGTTTTTTTTTTTAATTTCATGATCTAATACAATTAGTCACGTGAGAAGAAGCCTCGAGAATCATTGCTGCGTGCAGAGTTTGCCAATGCAATTGATTTCATAAATAAAGATATACCAGAGGAGAGACGCCTGAAATTCTTGCACTGGGATATTCAAAAACATTCTAGAAGGTATATATTTGCTTTTTTAATTTCTCTCTTGCATTATTCTTCTGTATGTTGTCTTTTTTGCAGGAAATGGGTTGTTATTATATTCTGTTCATTATTTTCATGTCCTCGTGCAAAAATAATAACCTCTTCAACTTGCTACTAATTGTTGGTTGCTAAAATATGTCCAGAAAAGTTGCCAACGTGCTGGAATTATTAGGCAAAGTGGCAGCTTATGCATTGGATCTAACAGGCTTCTTTTATTGCCAAGTAACACCAGGCTTGCAAATTCAGGACCTTCCGTAAGAATCTTGTTTCATGATTTTTTCAAGCCAGGTTTTTGTTTCAATATCAGTACTTTTTTCTTTCTTGATTCCATGATTAGTAATCTTATGTTTCAACATATTCTTTATGCTTATATCTAAAGTGTGAATAGGCTAAAAGGAATTATTATGAGCATGCAGCTCGATGATCAACCACATTGCATAGGCTTTAATCGTAATTGTTTGAGCATTCTGGCATCAGTAATCTCTACATTTGATGTACCAACTGAAGTATGAAAACACCAAATGCTTCTTTCATATAATAATTTCAGAAACATTTTTGCAATATGTTTATGTGCATGTAACACACAAACTAAATTCAAATTTTATCGAAATTCCAAAACTATCATGTAATCACGGATTCAAATATCATTCACACTGGTTCCACTCTGCGACATTCATTTTTTGTATTAGTAAACGGACAAGGCATGTATTTTGTATGTTAACTTGTAATTATTAAAGTATATAACCTTACTGTCATGTTTGTTTGAACTTGCATGTATGGTATTCTGTTATATGATTCGATTAACTTTGTATGCATACGAATACTTGTGCTTTTAGAAGATTTGTCTATGTTCTTTTATCATATGATTAATAACATGTCATAGTATTTAAAAGAACAAAACTGGTATCTAATCTGCATAACAGGGGAAGGGACTAGTCAGTACGATTGATACCAACATATTTAGATCTGGTACAAGTTGTTACTGTCATTATATGATTTAACCCTTGACTAGTATCAGTATTTAATCAGTATTATAATCCTTATTGCTTTCTTCAAACACCTTTACTAGTTCACTTTCATCCATACTGAAAACAAAAGTAAAGGCAGTCTTTCAGGCTTTTGCTGATCTCACAGAGTTAACATGGCACATCTATGAATTGTAAATTTTACTAGACATATGGTTATTGATTTAAATTCTGGATCTATGAACTGTTAGATATTTGAACTTCCATAATAATAACATTGTTTGATTTTATTTAGTTTCTTTTTTATCACTGCTTAAACACTTTGTTCATTTATACATGAGATGAAGCACCTGAACGGTATTATATATATTTGAGTTGCTTTTTTCATTTAATCTCAATAATTGTTGTCATGCAGTAGCCGAGGCAGCACAGGAGAAGCCATTGGTTCTTATAGCAATTCCTTGAAGGATGAAAGTACATATTTTGGAACTGAACAGAGTCATGGTAATTTCGTTAATGAAGTTCAGAATGGAGACAATTTGGCTATATCACCTAGGTTCCAAAGAGGTGTCCTTAGGACAAATTGTATAGACTGCTTGGACCGCACAAATGTTGCCCAGTATGCATATGGTTTGGCTGCTCTTGGTCATCAGCTTCATGCCTTGGGATTTCTAGACATCCCAGAAGTTGATCTAGATTCTCCTTTGGGTGATGATTTGATGGTTTTCTATGAGAGAATGGGTGATACACTTGCCCTACAATATGGTGGTTCTGCTGCACACAACAAGGTATTAAGTATGTTATCTCTTTTGAGGAATAAGCTGTTTGAGTGTTCATTTACTAATGTACTTATCAATAATATTCAAGTATGTTACTGAGTTTTTCTGTAAATGTCTTGAAGCATCTGAACTTGGGGTTGTGTTCCATCAGTTCAATATTGTGTTTTGTGCCTTTGAGGCACGTACCTTTTCTTCTTAAAAACTAACTGCTGATAGTTTCTTAGGAATCTTTGAGAGTGGCTTCCTGGTTGCATAAGTTTCAATGAAACTATTAAGTTGCTTACTGGAAAATCTCTTTCTTGACTGAAATTGGGCACCAACATCGAGGTTTGACATCAGATTGATCACTGTTTGTTGGAAAAGTTCCAAGGCTTGAATAATGATAGCTGAATATATCACACTGTATAGTTCTAATTTAATATCTCATCTTAGGCCTTATTTTAGTTTGTTTATATTAAGGTCCACAGAGGAGTCAATTGAAAAGAGTCTATAATTTGACCTCTTTTTTATGTAAACTATTTCACACCAAAAATAAAAAGTAAAAAGTACAGGACAAAGACAAATAATGGTTTACTCCATTTGTTCCATTAATATATTTAGATCGTTTCTCTACTAAGAAACTTGTTGCTCGATCTAACAAATAACACACTCGACAAAAAATGACATTCATTTTTCCTATTCTCATATTTCTCCATATTACAACTTATAGCTAGGTGCCTAGGTATTACATACATATGCATCAAGTATGCGTCTGGAACTAAGATGACTTTGGTTTTAATGAGTCTACTACTTTTAACTTCGGCTCAAGCATCTTGAGCAAGTGGTTCATACTCAACTAGTCTGATCATGATAAATGGTATCAAGGTCAAACTAGTATTTGAACACAGTGAGAGACTACCAGCATATAGGCTATTGGGCACTCTACAATGTGGAGCCACCATGACATTATGTACACCATATTAAGGTGCCATGTTAAGATTGATTCTAGGTTATATTGGTCCTTGATAAAGATGTTAAAGATGTTAAATCTTTAAGTGGAGAGATCACCTCATTTTAGTTACACATTGGAAGTCCATAAGTGGTCCATCAACTTGGGTCAGTAGTTCAAGCTCAACAAGTTAACGGATCTCTTATCCATTGGGTGGGTTCATATTTCATAACACCTTGAGCACTCAAAAGAAAAAGGCAGTAGTGAAGAAATAAGATTTTTGTTTTATTAGGTTAAAAAATAATAAGCTAGAATATTAAAAGATTTGGTTTCCATGATCCACTTACTGTTCTCATCTTGGACTGCTTGCTTGCCAAATAGTCTATTCCCAACTAGCAAAATATTTTACATACTTGCAGCATCACTCTGTTTTACTTGAACTGTTTCATAATTTTGCACAGATTTTCTCTGAAAGAAGAGGTCAATGGAAGGCTGCAACCCAGTCCCAGGAGTTGTTTAGGACCATCCAACGATACTATAGCAATGCTTATATGGATGCCGAGAAGCAGGATGCTATTAATATGTAGGATTTCACAATCTTTTCTGATAAATTACTTCTAACCTCCTTGTTACCACTGATTATAATCTTTTTTCTTCGAATAACACCTCTTTTTTATAATTACTATTAAATTTGTAGATTCTTAGGGCATTTCCAACCTCAACAAGGTAAAGCAGCACTTTGGGAGTTGGATTCAGATCAGCATTGCAATATTGGTCGGCGTCATACTTTTGCCGATGAAAATGCAAGGTACTGAATTTTAGTTAAAGTGTTGATTTATCTATAGCATCTGGATTTTCTCAATGATATTTTCTAATTGTTGTGACAACTGAGTAATAACCATTGGAAGTTGTATATAGCTTGTACTTTATAAGATGATGCATGAGGTAGTGAACCTCAATATTAAAATTAATAATTTTGTGTGTGCTTTACTAGAAATTGTATAGTGCAGGACTCCTGCATGCTTACATGCATTTGTAAATCATATGATAACAATCATAGATATTACAATTCATCTGGTTTTTTTTAATGGTGTGGTTGAGGAAGTTTCAGGTGTATAAGTTAGGTTTGGTTTAACTTCAGCTTTTGTTATTCAGGTCATTTATCAAAAGATCCCTATCAGATGGCAATATTCTACGTGAAAGCCAAACACCTGTCTCTGGCTGTGATGCTGGACCAAACAAAGTAGCTTCTTCGGCACTGCCTTCAAGAGTACAACACGAGTCAAATGTCAAGGGTCTATGCGATTCTACACCAGAAATTTCAACTTGTGAAAATGACATATCATATTCAAGGTAAGTTTCTTTAGATTGTTCATCGTTGATGCATTAATAAGCTCTCTACAAAACTGTTACTGCAGTCAAATAAGTAATTAATTGAATCGAGGGACATCTTTTTGGGCCTTATTTTTGTTTTATAACAACAAATAAACAAGAGAAATGTTGTGCTTTTCTTTTGTTGCATTTTTTAGCTTCTGATTGATAAGACAGAAAACCCACAGCAGCCAAAACTCTATAAACTAAGTGTCTAATTTCTTCTTGATCTCTGTTTCATCTGAAACTCCAGAAACAATGCCTTAGTAGGACATTCACCATGCATATTCATAAATAGCTTAATTCCTCTCTCTCTCATATGTATTAGGTGCACTCCGATGATCTCCAGGAGTCAACTCTTTTCAGATTGTGGGCATATATGTTTAAGCGAGCATAGATTTAATGATTCAAACTGTTCAAACTTCCTGGACTTTGATTGGCTTTCATCGTCGGGGAATTCATGTGATGATGAAGGTTATGAAAGGTAATCTTCTATGAGTGCTGTTTCCCCTATTTATATAATATTGTGATGGAATTTGATAATGTAACTAATGCATCATTTTTTGTCTTGAACTTGATCAATATTAGTGTTTATGTATGTCTTTGTCGTGGGAGAAGATACAGCTGTGTTTGAGATCATGATTTAAACAAATTTCTAGATGATCTTTTAACTTCCATGGTGTTATACATGGTGTATAGAATGTAATTTTTTTTTGCATTGTGTAGCTTGTAATTGTAAATTGTTCTGCAGGTTAAGATAGTAAGAACCAAGTAGACACACACGGTCATTGTCTTACATCAATGTGCATTCTTGAAAATATTGAGGGTGATAATTTTGCTTTTTGCTTGCTTTGAGCACATTAATGAAAATATTACTTATCCTGTATGTTAGGTGATAATCATGGCGTCAAACTGTCAATAAGAAAAAGATGGGTCTTATCACTTCATATCTATAGCTAAAGAACTCTAATATCTATAGCTCTTGTTTTTCACTTCATATTATACATGATTTGATTGCTTGTGGAATTTAACATAGCTCAACTCTTCACAGACAAATATTCTCGTATTTCTTGATTATAATCAGATCCAATTGCTGTTCAAAACCATATATTAATACAAAATGTCATAGTTTGAGGAACATGCAGTGTGCACATTCAGTAGATTTTATCTTCTAAGACTTGTGTATTGCAACCACTTGTGCTGCATTCTGACATGACATTACATGCTTTGATAAGCTAACTTTGTTATTTTAATAAGAACTTCCTTTGCTTGATCTAATTCTACAGTTTATAATGTTATCTTTGTTTAATGGTGTATACTAAGTTTCACTGGTTGAATTTAGAGAAGTCCCTGCAAATTGAGCAGTGTGATGCTAACTCATAAGGTTCACCATAGTTGAACTGCCACAGATGATTGAATTTCGTGCAAATATAGCACAGATTAAATGAGTATGAAAGAATTTGTTCTCTAAAATGAGCATGAAAGAGAAAGTTCTTGAGAAGTATTCTTCCTTCATTTCTCGATACAAATATTAAAATGGGTGTCTTTTTCAACCTCTTCCCTTTTCTTTTTACTACAGGTCACCTCTTATTAACTCACCACCGAGGAATGTTTCCACTGAAAATGTCACTGATGGTGTAATTGCTGAAGAAACTTCAATTTTAAGTGAGGAAGGTCCTAATACTAAGGTTTGTTTCCTTTTGTCTTTGTTGTTTCACATCTTGAGTTCCTATTTGTGCAAATTTAGCACTGATATTTTTAGAACTTGTGCTAAGCTTTTGCCAAAATTTTGAAGTTCAAGAATGGGTTCCTCTTGAATTGTTCTATAGTTTGTAAAATATAATTAAGGTTTTAATTCTTAGTCTGGTACCAATAGCTGTCGGCAGATGGCTTGTTACAGTACCGTTATGGGGTGGTATACCAAGTTGGTATGAATTAGTACTTATTGGAGGAGGCAGTGGAGAGGAGGTGGTGGTGGGAAGGAGGCATACCACGAGGAGATGACTGCAACATGCTTGGAGGAAGTAGTGGTAGCGACATAACGGGTAGTAGGAAGAGAGAGAGAGAGAAGAAAAATACATCTGACAGCTATAAAAAAAAGCATGGGTATTGGGCCGTAGTCTTATAGCCTGTTAAAGTCTGGAATTGATTTGCTTACCATCTGGGTAATCATAATATGATGAGCTTATTGAATGGTACATTCGGTTCATACCTGATCGAGCCACTTGAAATTACCCAGCCCCATCTTGATTGGCTATCAGAGCAGCAATTAACAATTACTAGCCCATATGGACTGATAATTAAACCTTGAAAGGAACCGGTGTTGCAAAAAGTGCTAGTTAATCATAAAATAATACAACCCGCCTTAATTTATCCATTGACATTATTGAGTTCTGATGATAAGTTGATCGTTCTCTATGATTAGCATAATGCCAAAATTGGCAAAAGTCCCCCGGTGCATCTATTTACGACTTGACTTCTGATCTCTTTCTGTAAAAATATAATAGTACAGTTATAATTTCAAAATTTACATGAGCCAGACAAGAAACTTCTTCAAGAACATTATATTAATTCTTTTTCCTTTGAGTGCATCATTCCTTTGTATCTTTTAAATGCTTGGTAGTTCATGTTTAAAATTGGATTCTTATCGTTCCTCGGAATTATTATTCAAATATGCTACTTGTTTGATCCACATATGGGTTTACATTGACTACATCGATGTAGTACATGCCAAGGCAGATCAGTAGATAATTATCGGTGAAGCACTTGATGTGTGCCATACTTTGGCACAAAAACCTTAAGACCTGATCTAAAGAGCAAGGAGGCAATTCAAATTGATTCCATCTACCATACGAAAAATTAACTGGTGTCCAACTTTTGTCTTCTAATATCATGGAGATTTGGAGAACCTAACATACATTACTTTTTTTTTTGGACACAGGAAGCTGAAGCCACTGATGTTGCACAAAGTTCCAACCATGGCGAGTTTTCTGATAGTTTTGCGCATTGGGTCAACCATGGTGGGGCTCTATGTTACTGATGTCAAAGCAGTCATCGAATCATGCTCGGTATCACTCGCTTGCCTTGTGAATTATGTCAGTGCTATAATTTCTAGTAAGGAGAGAAGAATGACATATGTAGATGGAATTAGAACATTAAATAGAACTTACGGCATTCATCTGTAAAATATTAGTTTATACTTTTCGATCAGTTTCTTGCAGAGATAAAGTAGTATATATTGGAACACAGATGCAATTCTTTAGAGCCAAGCTCGGTTATTTTTGTCCAACAGGATGTTTTGTAAATAGTAATATAAATAAATATTTTATCACATGAGTCCCAGTACATGTAATGTTATATAGCCGTCTCCAGGCAAATCCAGTATCTACGATAGACGATAAGATTGTCGAGCTTATTTTTCTGGCTTTGAAGCCTCTTCTTAGGCTTCCTTTCTGCTTTCTTGATATGTACTTAGTGCAATGATTTTAAGGAGCTACTCAATCTGTGTCATGCTTCAAGCACTTGTTTGTAAATACTACACTACCACAAGCCTTGTATTATTTACTCATCGTTGCGTTTCGGACACGGAGATTGTAATTTTACTTGGCTCTACTTTACTAGTTGAGATCTGTGATGTATCTCCCATTTGATGTAGTATTGCATTAAGTAGATAGGCAAGTTGAAGCCATTGCTTGTAATCTTCGAATTGCCTCAAATATTTGGTTGAGGCCCTGCAAAGTGATTCTAAACCCACTTCACATTGCATCATTCATCTAATCATCTCCATGTTCATCCTATTTAAGTCAATCTACATCCCTATGGATGTGGGATTGCAATATATATATACTCATTGCAAACTTCATGCAATCTCCTAAACAATCACTAAACTGGATTTTGCTTATCCGGAAAACATGCTAAATTTTGATGGAAAGCTTGCACTTAAAGATCTGAGAAGAAAAGATCTGACATCACCTCACCTTGTTCGAGTCAGTGTAAGACAAGCAAGATCTGATGCACAGCAGTGGACCAAAGTGGCTCCAAGCTAAATCACAGAGTATGTTGAAGGTGTAGGGTTAGAGTTGGGGGTTCTCTTTTTGGATCGAGTGTAGCATCCATTGCAGAGCTCAAAGGCTTCCACATGCCTACACCTAAAACAATGTCCTCTCCTATCACACATCTATGCTTTTCTAGCTTTCCATGAGAAGATCTTTTGCATCTTATAGCAGCTAAAATCGCGCTTTAGATCTCGATGATGTACCTTAAGCGCGAAGCTGGTTATAATACCAACAAGCATCCTAGATGACAACCCAGTGCATGTTGCAGGATCTTGTGGTCCTTGTTTCCACACCCTGCAATACTCTCTTTCTGCTTGACTTGCTGCGATCTCTTTCATGCATACAAGAAGTGAGGCACGAGTTTGAAGGTTGTGTTAGGATCCATGCATGCATGATGATCCGATGGAGATCGAAGAGAATGGATGGACACTGAAGCAAGTTGTGCCTGTAGGTTTCCTGATGGCACACAACAGCAGGTGAGTCTTTTATCATCGAAAGAGAGATTGGTCTTGGTTTGGTGTGTCCCTAAGAGCACATCAGACTCTGCAGTAAGCAATGACATGCGGTGTTGTCGGTCAGTCGTGGAAACTGTTTGCAGGATCACCAAAGAGCAAGAATAATGGAGAAAGGGTTGTCTTCTTCCTCTTACACTGCTTGAAGATTAGAATATTAGGTGCCATGTGATCTCCTGCTCTTCGGAATCCATCCGACCGGCCATGAGACCAGTTGCGAAATCATTGACCAAAACGCATGCAGACAATCTTTCAATCCATCAGTTGTTGGTGACAGTGCCGATACTCTCAGAGGAATTCTACAGATAAACTACCCCGAGAAGAATTCTCCACTATCTCCGAAGAAACAAAAGATGACTGACAACGAAGATGAGGAGTCTGAAGATGTGAAAACATGCAAATGTGTGTTTAGGTTTCCAAGATCTTGGAGAGTGAATGAATGCGAGAGACAACCGATAGCTATGTGATGCCAAGTAAATTTGGGTCAGATAAGTCTTGGATTCCATGCATTCCAAGTTCTCAGTCGAGCACAGCAAAGAACAAGATTGATCTTGTCAGAAGGATACTAAAAGGCACTACTAGTATTATTATTATTTCGAGTACATGAGCTTTCCAACTTTATTGATGTGCATCATATGGGTGATGAAAGTTTGTAGTGACTGAGTCATGTAATTACTTCAGAATATATATGCCAACAAGTTCTTCCTTCACATGCACCCCAACAAATCTTTTTGACTCATACAGGTTCCTGCGGGCCCTGCAACCAAACGCAGGACACAAAATTAAACTCCCAACACCTCCGAGACTGCACAGATTAAGGGAGACTTTGGCCTTCAAAAGGTGTTTTGGCTTGTGGAGCTTATCATTTGGTGGTTTTGCTCAATTTGCTAGCACATGGATGAGCAATGATAAGCCTTTCCTGCATCACCTATAGATTAATATTGTGCGTGTGAACTTCCCATAGATTAATGAAGTTTGTGTGTGTGTGTGTACCTAATCTTTTGATTTAACAACTACTTGGAATGCTCTTTACATGATTATTAGCAACACTAATAATGCCAGATAAAGTGGTGGTCAAGATGGCTTTGTGATGTCTTCCATGCCTCTCCATAACAAGCACCTCGGATGAGCCTAATGTGCAGTGTTCTTCATCATCAGGAAATAATGTTTTGGATGTGTTAACTAGTTTAATTTTCTGAAGAAGGTCTTCCATGTCATGGTTTGTAACACTACCACCGAGCTCTTATGAACATCGACTAATCCTAATATATTGAGCATCCAAGATTCCGAGAAAAGAAATGGAAGGGATAATATTTTCTGCAGGATACAATGAATTGATGATTAGCTTCTGATCCAACAATCTCAACTTCTGAGATGCTTTGATGAATGCAGGCCAAGAACGAGGCAGTTGCCCACTGCAATATTGTAAGTCATGGCATCTGAAGGGAAGTGAGAGCACATGCTAATCATTTCCGGTGAGCCATGTAATCATGTGATGGCATTTGCTGTGGGATGGCCTCTCCTCATCATTAGCAACTCCATTCGATCAGAGAACAATCATCAGGCTTACATAAATGCAGGGGGGGCCCATACCTGCGCTCTTTAATGCCGACCTCAGATCATGTTCTTGCCCTGCCATAGATTTCCTACATTGCATCTTCTCCTCCTCCAACAGGAAAAGAACAGTTCCATTCCAGATTCTGAGTTTATTTGGGCATGAAGGGATCGACTTTGACAAGGTAACTGAGTTCATCAGTGGCACGGTGGATGGAGTCTACCATGAAAGTGATGATCACATACAATCCATGTTACTAACTTAGAATCCACATTGACCATATGTGGACTCCACTCCCGATCAAAGAAAACATGGGCCGACCGTCAGAGAATATACATATCTAGCCACCACCACCACCTCTTCTTGTATATAAGCCTCCCACCATGCAAACCCTCCCACTACCCCAACCTAATAATACACCTAAACATCATTGCTGGACTGCTCTTTCTCTTGGTAATGGGTTTCTCCTTCTTCTTCTCCTCTTCTTCCTCCTCTGCTTCTCCGGGCTCTGATGTCACTCAGGAGAAGAAAAGCAAACGCAGGACGCAGCAGGACAGCAGCAGCAGCAGCGAGAGCAACGGGAACGGCGCCAACAGCGCGAGCGCCGGTGGCGGTGGCATGAGGTACCTCGGCGTGCGTCGTCGGCCGTGGGGCCGGTACGCGGCGGAGATTCGCGACCCGGCGACCAAGGAGCGGCACTGGCTGGGCACCTTCGACACGGCGGAGGAGGCGGCCGTCGCGTACGACCGCGCCGCCCGCACCCTCCGCGGGGCCCGCGCGCGCACCAACTTCGCTTACCCAGACCTCCCGCCCGGCTCCTCCCTCACCCCCTTCCTCTCCCCCGACCTCCAGCCCCCGCCCTCCTCCTTCACCCTCTCCGCGCCATCGCCGATACAGGACTCCGGTCACCACGCGGCCGCCGCCTTCCCAGCTCTGGGAGGTCAGGGCGACTACAATGCTATTGCGGACAGTACAATCTCCGACGACGGGACCCATTACTACTACCACAACCAGCAGCAGCAGGAGGATGGGTTACAGTACACGGCCTCGACGCTGCCGGCGTCTCAGCCGGCCGTGGCGTTTCCTTGGGAGTCGAGTGGTGCTTCGGAAGCGGGCGAGGAGGACCTGGCGGCCATGTGGTGTGACCCGGGGGAGTTCGGCGGGTACGGCTCCCCGGCCTCGCACGGGATCTTCTTCGAGGAAGGCTACGTGCACAGTCCCCTGTTCGGGCCGATGCCGACGGTGGACGACGCCGCCGCAGACGGGTTCCAGCTCGGTGGCTCCTCCTCCTCTTACTACTACTGACGAGTACGTAGAAGCTCGGGGTCTGCAGTTTGGTTGCGCGCCCGCCGGTGGACGTGGCGTTTTCCTTTTGGGTTTGGTCCGGTTTGGCTCTCTTCTCCTCTTGGAGATTAGATGGGGCCTTTTAAGAGTCTCTTCTCTTCCTCCTCCCTTTTAATCTTCTCTTCGAACTCCTCCCTCGACATTGTATGTATTGCTTTCTATTGTCTCTCCAGTGATCCTTGTTGAGCTGTGATGGATGTTGTAATGAATTGGACATAAGATTCATATATATATATATATATATATATATATATATATATATATATATATATATATATATATATATATATATATATATATATATATATATATATATATATATATATATATGACTATTATTGACTTGAGTTTTGTATGCTGGTCTACCACATGGGCCTGAAATGTTCCAAGATTGGTAGATTTGACCGACCAAAGAATATCTAATGGAGGCATTTAAAGATTGAGAAGTGGAGTCTGCAAAGAAGGTTCCATGGCGGAGATGTGCAGTATGTGCCGATAGGAGGATGGGCTTCGGCATACAAGTGATGGGCTTTTAGGCTACCTGTCCAAGTATCTCCCACCATGACCTTTTCCGTCTCCTCCACGGCCACTGCAACACGCTCCACTAACTCAAGTCCATCCATGCGTAGGCCACCGGCCCTCGCTTACCCTCAGCAAGCTCCTCTACGTCCTCACCCTCCTCATCCTCCCCCGCCACCACCACCACCACCAAAGCCCCTCCTCCCTTCCTCCCGCCGCCGCCCTCATCGGCTATGCTCTTTCCCTCTTCCACAGCATCCCCAGCCCCTCCGCCTTCCCCCACAACCTCCTCATGAGAGCTCACACCCTTCTCTCCTCCCCTCTCCCCGCCCTCCTCGTCTTCGCCCGCATGCGCCGCGCCGCCGTGAACCCCGACTCCCACGCCTTCCCCTTCGCCCTCCAGGCCTGCGCAACCTTCCGCTCCCCCGCCCTCGGCCGGGACTTCCACTGCCAGGTCCTCAAGTTCGGCTTCGCCGCCGACTACTACGTCCGCAACAATTTGATTAGTGCGTACGCTCCATTCCACTCCATGCTTGAAGCCCAAGGCCTCTTCGACGAGTGCCCGTCGTCTCGTCACATCGTCACCTACAACACCTTGATGGACGGCTATGTCAAGGTCGCTGACAACGCGTTTGCACGTAAGCTTTTCGACGAGATGCCTGCAAGAGATGCGACGTCGTGGGGCACGCTCTTGGCAGGCTACTCGAAGGTGGCCCGGTTCGAGGAAGCGATCGAGCTCTTTGATGGGATGCTCGCGATAGGAACGGCGCCCGACGATGTTGCTTTGGTCTCGGCACTCTCTTGCTGTGCTCAACTGGGGAAGCTGGACCAAGGCGAAGCCATCCATGAGTACATCAAGAAGAACAGAGCTGAACTCAATGTCTATCTGTCCACGGGCCTGGTAGACATGTATGCAAAGTGCGGCTGCATTAGTGTTGCTACAGAGATCTTTGAGTCAACGCCATGGAAGAACTTGTTCACGTGGAATGCCATCATCGTTGGTCTAGCCATGCATGGGAACGGTGAGATGTCACTGGAGCACTTCAACAGAATGCGAGCTGTGGGTGTTCGGCCAGATGGGGTGACCTTCCTAGGAGTCTTGGTGGCTTGTAGCCGTGCAGGACTCGTTGATATGGCTCGGAGTCTCTTTGATGAGATGGAGAGCGTCTATGGTGTCGAACGGGAGCTCAAGCATTCGGATGCATGGCAGATTTGCTCGGACGGGATGATCAAGGAAGCGATGGAAATGATAGAAGGGATGCTAATGAAGGGCGATGCTTATGTGTGGGGAGGTGTGCTTGCGGGTTGCCGAATCCATGGGGGGGATGTGGAGATTGCAGAGGTTGCAGCACGGCATATATTAGAAAGGAACCCTGGGGAGAGTGGGATCTACTCGATTATGGCTGATATATATGCTACTGCAAGGCGGTGGGAAGATGTTGCAAGGATTAGGAAGTTTATGGGCGACAAAGGATTGAAGAGAAAGAATGTTGGTCGTAGTTCTATTGAGGTGGATCATGAGACAGAAACCACAACAGCAGTTGTGGCTCTTAAGTTCGTCGATCCGATAGGATAAGCCATCAAACTGCGTTTGGTGGGCTTCGATCTTTACTTGTTTGTTGCCTTTCTCAATATACTCAGAATAACGTTCAACAACGAATTTAACGGTTACGGTGACGTGGCATCTTTCCATTAGCCAAAGTAATTGGTATCATTGGCACCGAGGAGTCGCCCGCGCCCTTATATTGATGGCAGCGCCCTTCTTTCATTCTCGTTGCCCCGGAAAGAGAGGCGAAGCGAGAGCGGCACTTTCGTTAAGATCCCAACGGCCGGTTGTCATTTGCCCCGGTCTTCCTCCCCGCAAGCTGATCCTGTCGCAGATGGCCGTGCCGTTCCTCCTCCTCCTGATCGCATCCTCCTTTCTCCAGATTTGGGCGTCCGATCCGGTGACTGGTTTTCTCGATGGATTGCTCTTATGTTTTTGTCGATCTGGGGGTTCTGAATTTGACGATTTTGTTCGCTTTGATTCAGTTGTACTATGAATCCTTTGACGAGCCCTTTGAGGGGCGGTGGATCGTCTCCAAGAAAGAGGATTACGAAGGTAAATAACATTTAACTCCAAACCCCTCTGTGTTCTCATCGTATATATTCCTGCATTCGTGTCTTTCCTTGGTTTGGACGACAAGATTTCATCTTTCGGATTGATTGATTGCGCATCATGATCTTCAGTGAATGGTTGGTTTTTCAGTTCGTTGATCTACGCAAGTTTATAAATTTATACACGAGAGTTTAAAATTAAGATAAGTGAAGCAGCAAAACTCCAAATTTCTGGAATATAAAAGGATAGATGTGCCTTTTGCAATAGCATTGTTATAATATATGCTAGATGGTCATTGGGAGTCTCAGTTTTTAATCGTAATGACATTGTGGCTTCTATATGCGGAATTGTAATTGTATATAAGTCATATTGGCTTGTATAAACTGGGATTTACGACCTTGTGCATGAAGAACTAAATGTTTAATTGTCTAATGAAAAGATTTGGCTGTTCTGTGAAGCTTTGAATTGTAAGCTCATGAGAGCTTTTTGAGTTGCATAACATGGAACATTTTTTTATTGTCGTGCATCACGAGTTCTATTTTCTAGCATTCATGGCACTGAATTTAGTTTGACTTGTTTGCTTGGTGAAGCTTTGTGTGGCAAAAAACAGCTTAACAAACAACATTTTCCTCTGTTCTGTCATTTGTGAGACATTTCTGATCTCGGAGAACGTGCATTTTTTGGGGGAGACAATTTGCAGCCTTGTCTTTATTTTACAGAAAATTTGATTTGTTTGCACCTGCACATTGGCTTTTTTCTCAGAGATTGACATATCCAGATGGCTACATCTGACTTGGCTTATCGATTGTGTTTGGTTTAACTTTTCAGCTTGAATCAAATCCAGACTATAGCCCTTCGATGAGATTATCAGGCTTTCATATTGTTTTAATCATCTTATATTTGCCACACTATATCAGCACTTGCAATGTAGAAAACAAAGAACAATCTTAAGTGAACTTTTCAATAATTTCAAACAGCCCTCAAAAAGTCAAATGTCAATGGCAACTTCTTGAATATCTTGATTGCGTGAAAAATCAATTTAGTCAGATAGGATCTTCACGGGTTTCAAAGGAACACTCCAACGACCTTATTTCTCTTCTTCCCATCTTTGGCATCCAGTCATTTATCTCTTACATAATTTGCTACTTTTGACAAGGATTGTGGAGACACTCTAAGAGTGATGGACATGAAGATTATGGGCTTCTTGTGAGTGAGAAGGGTAGGAAGCATGCAATAGTGAAGGAACTTGATGAACCTATCATTCTCAAGGATGGAACTGTCATTCTACAGTTTGAAGTTCGACTACAGAATGGACTTGAATGTGGAGGGGCATATCTAAAGTACCTCCGTCCTCAGAAAGCCGGATGGACTGCCAGGGAATTTGACAATGAGTCTCCATATACTATCATGTTTGGACCTGATAAGTGTGGAGGCACAGATAAGGTGCATTTCATTTTCCCGCACAAGAATCCTAAAACTGGACAGTTTGTGGAACATCATCTTAAGTACGCTCCAACTGTTCCTTATGATAAACTCTCCCATGTCTATACTGCTATTCTGAAACCTGATAATGAGCTGAGAATTTTGATTGATGGAGAGGAAAGGCGAAAGGCAAATTTCTTATCTTCGGATGACTTTGAGCCAGCATTTATTCCACCCAAGACCATACCTGATCCTGATGATAAGAAGCCTGAGGACTGGGATGAGAGGACGAAAATTCCAGACCCTGATGCTGTAAAGCCAGATGACTGGGATGAAGATGCACCAGAGGAGATTGAAGATGAGGAAGCTGTCAAGCCGGAAGGGTGGTTGGACGATGAACCGGAGGAAATTGATGATCCTGGATCCATAAAACCGAAAGACTGGGATGACGAAGAGGATGGGGAATGGGAAGCAATAAAAATTGACAACCCAAACTGTGAAGCAGCACCTGGATGTGGAGAGTGGAAGAGACCAATGAAGAGGAATCCAGCGTACAAGGGAAAATGGCACGCTCCTTTAATTGACAACCCAAACTACAAGGGCATCTGGAAGCCACGAGAGATAGATAACCCCGACTATTTTGAACTTGACAAGCCAGATTTTGAGCCAATAATTGCTATCGGTATTGAGATTTTGACAATGCAGGATGGCATTCTATTTGACAATATTCTGATATCTAGGGATGAGAAGGTTGCTGAGTCATATCGAGCAGAGACATGGAAGCCTAAGTATGAAGTTGAGAAAGAAAAGGAGAAGGCTGAAGATGGTGCTGCTGGGTTTTCAGATATGCTTTCAGGTTTCCAGGTAATGTTTCACTTGTTTTCAGTTTTTTGTGCTAGCCTTGTTCTGTTTCTTCCGTTAAATTGACAGTATGTTAATTGTTGTATTACTCTGTGGTTATTTCAGAAGAAAGTGTTTGATGTGCTTTACAAGATAGCAGACATCCCCTTCTTGGAGGCATACAAGAATAAAATTATTGTAAGTAGTAACTGTTCTTTTTCCTTGTAACTTTCCAGTCTTTTCGGGTAGTCTCATCTTTGTTGGAAGTCAGCATTTTTTTTCTCTAAAAAAAAATTAATTAGTTTTAGTGTTTCTTTTTGTTGTATTGCATCAAACAATTTATACTTGTTTAAGGACTGATTTAATTTCTTATGCAGGATGCAATTGAGATGGGAGAGAAACAACCCAACCTCACTATTGGGATCCTGGTATCCATTGTGGTGGTTATAGTTACTGTTATATCCAGGGTTCTGTTTGGAGGAGAGAAACCCAAGGTGTGTCCTTTTGGCTTTAATCCATCTTTACCTTTTGTTGACCTTTGCTCATTCTGCAGGCTCCTGCTTCACCTATCAGTGAAACTGAGATTGCTAGAGCCGGTAAAACTGAAGTTCCCGAAAGCAACAAGGAGGAAAAGGAGACGGACAAAGAAGATGAATCAGCCCCGCGCCCCAGGAGGTCCAGGAGGGAGACGTAGACCTGACATGTCTTGAATATTTTGAACGTGTTGTTTATTTCTAGATTTAATCTTAAGTTGACCATGAGATTGAGGGAACCATTTTCCTCCTTCAAAATTTTGGGTTACACTGATTTGATAAATCTTGATAATATCTGCATCTTGGAACATAATCTTGACACTTTAATATTTTATTCATTGTCATTCATTTTGTTAAGAACTCTCTCTTATGTGATTTATGGAAATCCATTTTTGTAAGACTACCTTGGTTATATATGCAGGTAGTTTTAGAGTTGTGGAAAACTAGGTTTTTCTTTTATATAAAAATGGATGTAGAATATTTATCTAATGCTTTGTCAAATTAAAATACTTGAAGGTGTTTGTTAGTATAGCTGATAAGAATTTTGATATTATTATCTTTTATTAAAAAATATTTATTCTATTTATAGACTGATGCAATTGAGGTATTATTATCAGCTGTTTTCTAATATTTTATACAGTCTCTTTTTAAAAAAAATTATTTTCTTTGTCTTAAGTATAATTCTTAAACTTGGTTTTTGGAAGTCGTCCTTTAATATTATTCGCCTTTTGCTAAGTATGATTCTTAAATCTGGCTATGTTGGCTGCGGATCCTCGCTTTTAGATCCATAGCTTGTCGGATCCGGGCTCTGGTGGGCCAATCTGTATCCGATCCATTAAGCACCTGGCCACGCGTCGACTCGCCATCGGATTGAATTCCCGCCGTTCGTTTCGATGTATAATAAATCACGATCGTACCTTTTCGATGCTTTCGTGTTTTCGCCGTCCGAGCGATCAAGCT
The DNA here is from genome assembly GCF_036884655.1 of Musa acuminata AAA Group. Lineage (NCBI taxonomy): Eukaryota > Viridiplantae > Streptophyta > Magnoliopsida > Zingiberales > Musaceae > Musa > Musa acuminata. The sequence goes on along the minus strand of NC_088358.1, from coordinate 27,968,781 downwards.
TGTTCGACAACAGGGACCCGGAAGATGACATGGCATATTTCTATTGGGCTTATCAACGTGGCATCTCATACCATTGGCAGAAGCGAGTCAGCAGCAGACCTTTTATTGACGGTCGCGACCGGTATGCGTCTCGCTCTCTCATCGCCTCCTAAGCACGGAAGAGAGCGAGAGCGAGATCCGTTCCCGTGGGTGCATCTGCTCCGTCGGATCATTAGCTCTCTCATTTGCATCGTTCCCAATCGCGATCTTGCGCTAGGGTTCCTGCGGGATCCACTGTTTCCCTTCACGATGGGTGGAAGGAAGATGGCCGCGCCGCTGCTCCTGCTGCTCATCGCGTCCTCTCTCCTCCAGATTTGGGCGTCGGATCCGGTAATTCGTGCACTCGGCGGATTGTTCTCGTAATCTTTGGTTTTTTTACTCAAAAGTTTAAAAATTTGTGGCGTTTGATGCAGTTGTTCTACGAGTCGTTTGATGAGCCTTTTGAAGGGCGATGGATCGTGTCCGAGAAGGAGGACTACACAGGTATAACATTACCTCCAGATCTGTTGATGATCTCTTCGAAATGATATCCTTGCGCTCATGGAATAAAGAATTCGTCTTTTAGTTTTGGCTGTTTGCTTTTACAATCTTCTGATTGATCAGTGGTCACTGTTGCCAGATCTTTTCCACGAGGCGTTATATTAAGATATGTTAGTGGAACCTAAGAGATCTAGTACTTATGATAAACTAGTGGAAGCTCAGATTTATGGGACTCAAAGAGTCTAATGTGGATCAGCTTTATTACACTGTATATAATTGCTAATATTTTTGTGTTTATGATAAGCTGGTTCTGTGTAGGCAACAAGCGAGTAACGAAGGGCCCCACTCTTTTATTTTCTTGGAAAGGGTGTTGTTGGTTTGGTAGAGATGTCATATGCATTTTAAGTATCTTTGGTACCTAAGCGGTGGACTAATGGTTAGTTGTTAAGGAAAGGTTTACTATTGCTATGGAGAATTTGCTCTAAGTAGTAGTATTTTTGAGTTGCAGACGCTAAAATATACTGTTTGGATTACATGATTCAGATCTACTACATTGCCTTAAATTGGTTGAATTAGTCTTGATTTGTTTGCTAGTGAAAATATTGGTTTTACAAAGTAAACCACTACTGAAACACTTTTTTATACTTTTGGTATGATTACGTGTCTTTAACTGAAAAATCTCCAGTGTTGGCGGATGTAATTTAGTATCTAAATGTCAGCTTGTCAGGGATATTCTCCTTACTTTGCACTTCTATGGAATTGCCACGATTTATCTCCTACCTTGATTTTGATATATTCAGTAAGATAATTATGTGCTTACTCATATTAATTTGTTCAAACATGGGCTATTGGTTGAACCTCCTTCAAGTTGGGATTTCCAGGAGGTGCTTCGTTGATTTTTGATTAATCACTTAAGGAACTTTCAATTGTTGACTTGTTAAATTTTGGGTTGATTAAATGGTATGGTATTAGGTTGTTTTCTTCATGTATTCCTTATGAAAGGATACTGATCAACCTATCACAACTTGACTTTATAAGTTGGGCCCATTGGCTATGAAAATAATCAACAATTAATTGATTATTTAGGACCTGAATGGATATTGGGCATTTTTTTAGTGTGAAATGAATTCACAAACTTGGTTAAGACTATGTCGTCATCAGAAAAAATTGTGAATGATCCCCGTTTTGGACAAGTTCAACAGGGTTTTTTGTTTAGTTCTTTATTTTTTTTTTAATTCCAGATATATCAATGCCTGATTACGTCAATCTTAGATTTTGGTCGTGGCCATATCTTATTTATTAATTAGGTTGATGATAGATGATAACTGTTGATGGATAGAAAAGGAAGTTAGAGAGTTATGCAATACAGAGCTATAATATATATAGAAGAAACACCATCAAAATGTAAGCTAGTGAAAACAGAGTCATGCTAAATATATAGAAGAAACTACTATCCGGAGATTGACTTATTGACTGTGTGGGCTCTTTTCACATGTTTTGGGTTTTTATTTCTGTTATGCCTTGATCAATATTTTGAATTTCTATATTTGTCTTTGTGGATATGAGTACCTAATGTCAGTCACCTTTGGAACTTTTAGAAGAACTTGGTCACGTAAAAATCAATATAGTGAAAATGAAGCTTGGTCACATAAAAATCAATATAGTGAAAATGAATGTTATATGCTTAAATCTCTGTTTTCTGTACTAAATGAAATCTTTTGGTCCAAAGTTTTTGTTACCTCGATATGTGTCCTGGCTGTGGTCAAATCCAATCACATATTTGTATTTTCCTTTTGCATTCAATCATATTTATTTTTAGAATCTTGTTAAGATGGGTTCTTTTGGTTACATTGTGGGTCCTGTTCTTGCATCAAAATTCTATGCTACTTGGGGCCCATGGCTCATTGATCAGTTTAATCTTGAAAATTATTTAATATAATTCTCAAAACCATTGAGAATCTGCCGGAAGTGTGTACTTTACCCTACATGTGCATGCTGTATGAGTGACATATATACGATAATCATAAAGGTGTTCTTTCCCATTGTGCATCTAAAGAATAGTATGTTGAATGTCAAATTTTGGATAATAGAAATGTCTTGTAAAACTGTGAGTTATCCAATGCTGTTGGTGACCATGTTATTGCTTCAGTCTCACTGTTCTTGGTATTGATTCCGGGGATCTGCTTTAGGTTTACTTCTATCTTTTGTTTCATCCAATCCATTGGTGCCCCATGTCTATTTTGTTACAGAGTTGTGTTTTGACTAGGTTTATGGAAACACTCTAAGAGTGATGGTCATGAAGACTATGGACTTCTTGTGAGCGAGAAGGCTAGGAAGTATGCAATAGTTAAGGAACTTGATGAACCTATCATTCTCAAGGATGGAACTGTCGTTCTACAGTTTGAGGTTCGACTACAGAATGGACTTGAATGTGGAGGGGCATATCTGAAGTACCTCCGTCCCCAGGAAGCTGGATGGACTTCCAAGGGATTTGACAATGATTCTCCATATTCTATCATGTTTGGACCTGATAAATGTGGATCCACGAATAAGGTGCATTTCATCCTTCAGCACAAGAATCCCAAAACTGGGAAGTTTGTTGAACATCACGTTAAGTACCCTCCATCTGTCCCATCTGACAAACTCTCTCATGTCTATACTGCTATTTTGAAACCTGATAATGAGCTGAGAATTCTGATTGATGGAGAGGAAAAGAAAAAAGCAAACTTCTTTTCTTCGGATGACTTCGAACCAGCTCTTATTCCACCCAAGATCATACCTGATCCTGATGATAAGAAGCCTGAGGACTGGGATGAGAGGGCTAAAATTCCAGACCCTGATGCTGTAAAGCCAGATGACTGGGATGAAGATGCACCAATGGAGATTGAAGACGAGGAAGCTGTCAAGCCGGAAGGATGGTTGGATGATGAACCTGAGGAAATTGATGATCCAGAAGCCACAAAACCAGAAGACTGGGATGATGAAGAGGATGGAGAATGGGAAGCACCGAAAATTGACAACCCAAAGTGTGAAGCAGCACCTGGCTGTGGAGAGTGGAAGATGCCAATGAAGAGGAATCCAGCATATAAGGGAAAATGGCATGCACCTTTAATTGATAACCCGAACTACAAGGGTATCTGGAAGCCACAGCAGATAGACAACCCTGATTATTTTGAGCTTGACAAACCAGATTTTGAGCCAATTACTGCTATCGGTATTGAGATATGGACAATGCAGGATGGCATTCTCTTTGACAATATTCTGATAGCTAGTGATGAGAAGGTGGCTGAGTCATATAGGATGGAGACATGGAAGCCTAAATATGAAGTTGAGAAAGAAAAGCAGAAGGCTGAAGATGCTTCTGTATCTTCAGATGGCCTTTCAGGTTTCCAGGTGATGTCTTTATTCCACCAGCTTGGTAATGTTAAATTATATAGTTGCTTGAGTTTGTTTGTTTTTTGCTTATGGGTGTCTTAAATATTATTGCAGAAGAAAGTATTTGATGTTCTTTACAAGTTTGCAGACATTCCCTTCTTGGAGTCCCACAAGATCAAAATTATTGTGAGTTCCAATTGGTCTTTTCCTGGTCTACGTTACAAACTGTTCTAGGAGTAGCTTTTGTTGCTATTTCAACTAGCTGACAATCATCTGCATAATGTGACTAGAAACTTAAGTGCTTGTATATGTCTCTTGTCATTTTCTTCCCACAAGTCACCATTTTTTTAAAACTCTTGTTTACCTGTTTCTTGTTATTGTATTTCATTTATCAACTAAGTCTTTTTTGTGATTTCCCACAAATCTTTATTTGTAGGATGTCATTGAGAAGGCAGAGAAACAACCTAACCTCACTATTGGGATCCTGGCATCCATTCTGGTGGTAATTCTTACTGTCATATTCAGGATTCTATTTGGCGGGAAGAAGCCTCAGGTGAAGTTATTTCAGTATTCTTCGGGCTTCTTCATTTGCTTCCATGTTCAGCTTAACATGAGATTATCCTTTTGAAACCATTTCGCATTTTACAGGCCCCAGTTGCACCAACCACTGAAACTAACAACTCTGGAGCTGCTGAGACTGAAGCTACAGGAGGCAGCGAGGAGAGAGAGGAGAACGAGAAAGATGATGCATCAGCCCCGCGCCCCAGGAGATCTAGGAGGGAGACATAAGGCAGCCAGGTCTCAGATTTTGAATGAGGTATTCGTTTTAGGTGTTTTCCATTCGAGCGGGTGTGAGGCTTGTGAACCAATGTCATTGGCTGAAAGCAAAACAGACTCGCATTTTTTGCCTCCCTAGCTTGTGTTTTCTGGTCAGAGTGAGTTCAGGCGTAATCTTATTGTACTTGTAAGTCTTCAAAGGATCTTTATGGCTCGGTTATCCTCTTAGGAACTCTTTTGAGTACTATGGAAAATCAACTTCTAGTAGAATGTGCTTGGTTTGCTTGGGTATTAGTTGCGCGAACATCTTTCATCTGGCGAGGTCATATTTGATTGGTCTGCTACTTTGGATGTCGCCGAATGCAGCAGTTCATTTCAGCGATTGCTGCCAGCCAGGATTATTGTTGCTGAGTGACTTCTAATAATTTACGGAGTAGGGATTTTTTATTGAATTTTTTTTTTAAGAAGTCGAGATATATTTCGTCACGGCTTCTCTTTTCTATTAACAAAGAATCTAATAAATAATGATTCCGATCGATTTTGAATTTTTGTGAGCGACTGTCCGTCGTACTACACACATTGATTCTATTGTGATTTGGGACCTTTGTAATTGCATCTATTTTTCTTGTCTACGTTATGAGGAGGGGAACTCAGCGACCGTTCCCGTGTTTTCTTCCACGGCAGCCTCGTCCTTCCGGCAAAGGGGGGCCCGCGCGGCCCACCTCGCTCATCGATGTCGAAGTGCCTAGCCGAGGACCAGGCGACCACCAGCATCGCCCTCGGTTTCGACGCCTTCGACGTCCAGATTCAAAATCCGGGCGAGACCGACGGGTTCTGGTGCCCCCCAGGGCTGACGTCAGGCAGCACCAGGCTGGAGCGATTCGACTTGCAGAATTCGGCCTGCGACGATAAGAAGCCCGATTGTGCCTTCGCGCCCGCCGTCTACGGTGGGCCGAATGGCGTCCTGGCGCAGCTGCTGGAGCCAAGGCGTGGTTTGAGGACCAGGCGTACGAGATCGATTCTGCTGCAGTCTGGGAAGTCCTCAGGGATGCAGATGAAGCTCGTGGATTTTGCTCATGTCGCGGAGGGAGATGGGAGTCGTCGGTGACAATTCCTTGGACGGATTGTGCTCACTGCTAATTAAGTTTCTCTTCCACATTCTCACTGACCACGAAGCGGGACAGCTGGGACTCGGACAAAGTCTAGTTAAGCTTCGAGAACATTGGCAATTCGATGCCTTCGACTTGGACCATTCACGAGACGACTCCTAAAATTGCTGGTTAGCCAAGTTATTTCTCCAAAAGTTTAATTCAGTGTTATTTGTATACTCCAGCTGTTCATATTCTGAGCATACAGTCAGATCCTTATCAGAACACTTCGCATGTAGCTTCGTGTCATGGTTTTTGCCCTAGACAGACTCATCCATTTCGACTGATTTGGTATCTTCGTACTCTGATGTTCAATTCTTGCAGTTTTGCTGTTTCGTTAACGTCGAATTCTCTCTTTGGTTCACAATGAATTTTTAATGCTATTGATGTCTACTCAATAAAGTTTTATCGTTTTTAAATCAGTATGGATTAAGTACTTTCTTGTATCCGTCTCCTTTGGGACCTTGCAATGATGGCCCTTACCTTTTAAGCAACAATGCCAGGTTACAAACAGGTAAATAGGTGTTTCCTTTTTCTTGCAAATATTCCATCTCTCTCTAAAACTCAACAAATAAATGCTAACTTAATCGCTATTTTGGTCTTATCAATGATCTTAGTTCTACTTCTTGTTAATTGTCATGACATGAATTGGGATTATAATTGGTGCCTAGCTAATTGATACATGAGCTGAAGAGCTGCTATGTATTACTTAACATGCCAATGGTACATTTTTGATAATTTATATGTATAACATGTGTGCATACATAAACAGACCCATAATATTATAAGAAAACCTGAAATTCTGGATTCCCAAAATGCTTATGGATCAAAATTCTTTTCTCATAAGTTAGTTACCTTTAAATACCCAAAGCTCAATATTTACTGACTCGAAATGTAAAACGAGTTTTCTAATGACTAGTGTTGAGAACTTGTGTCATGTCAAGATGAAACCTGTCTTTTAGCAACTGGCGGGGTTGGTATGGAGGTAACTTCTGCAAATCTACAAACAACGATATGGACATTATGGTGTTGATTTAAATAGGTCATAAATTAATTAAGTGGCTTCTGTTTGCATCAACTACATTTGTCATAGAGTTTAATTGATTTCTCTCACTTCTCTGTTTGATCCAACATGGTTTGACTTAATTTTGACATGTAGAAAGGAAACTGATCGTATTTGGAACTTTTATGTTTATATAAAGTCTCCATATCAAGATTTTTAGAATAAAGAATGAAAGTTTCTTACTTACTGTACCTGTGAATTTTTCTTTCTTCTTACCATCTCTATGCTGACAGGTTTGATAATGAGAAGTCCCTTTTTGGTGACTCCATAATGTCATGAAACTGAATACGCTACAAAAGAACTCGGTATAAGTGTATCTGAATCTTTTGAGTTACAGTTCATCTCATTTCCTATTCAATTAGCAAGTTCACATGGTGACAGTGATGGCTTTACTGGTATTTTTAAGTTAGGAACATTTTGTACCTCAGATTTTTTTTATCTTCTATGCATATCTAGATTGGCACCCTAATACCCAGGTTTAGGATTCATGTTCACTAAAGACTGCAATTATAGAAAACTACTTGATTCCATTAAAAAAATAATTGGAACAAACATGAGTCTAGTTGCAAGAATATGTCTATTGGTACTAATTTCAGTTTGTACAAGTGATTTCTGTTACCACTGTTTATCACTTCACAATTCTCACACGTGACAAGTCCATGAAAGCTGCAGATGATTGCTGCATCAAAGGAAATCCTTGTGATGTCTACTATAACTCAGGCAACTGTAGTTATTGACAAGGGTGAAAATTAAAATGTCTCTCTTTGTGAGTCAATTTTCCAATAGTGAAGGTTATCTTGATGAACTATTATCAAATAATCATATCGAGAAAAAGAATGCTAATATTCTTGGTCTCTTAAGCATAGGATATACATTAATCCATCTTTAAATGTTCGTCTTCAGATCTCAGTTACACTGTTTATCACTTCATAAATTCCCATATTTGACAGTCATAAGTTCATGGAAGCTGCAGAGGCTTGCTGTATCGGAAATCCTTGCCCATTTCTGATATAACACAGGCAAATGAGGTAGTTGTTGGCAGAGGTGAGATGTTTTTCTCTTTGTGAGACAATTTTCCATATTTAGATGATTCTATTATCAAATAAGAAAGTCGAGGTAAAGAATGTTAATGCTTTTGGCCTCTTAAGTATGAATCTGTATTTAAATGTTTTTCTTCAGATTGAACTGAGAGACCGCAATCCTCTCCAGCATGAAAGTGGTTTTCATCTTAAACTGAACTGACTGGTAAAGACGAGCTTGCAATTTGGGTAAATTCATCTATTATTGCTAGCTGGAGTAGGTACTCTTTTAATTTGCAGTCATTCAAAAAAAAAAAAAATTTCCTAGCAACTAAATGCATTTACACATTTATTTCATTTAATATCTAGTTCTGTGTTCTTCCATAGATTTCAAATATTAAGTATTATGCTTTTAGACTCGTAAACCATGCTAGTTAACCAAGAAATGAGCTGATTAGATGACTTACATGTAACTAAATTATCTTTAAAAAATGCATCTTCTTATCTCTATAGTAAAACTTGTCTTCTCTGTCAATTGCTTTGATGAATTGAATGGTAGCTATTCACTCACTGGTATATTTAATAACAAGACTAAAACCTGAAATCTAAGGGTTCAGATATGGCTTCAGGTGAGACAAATCAAGAGTTCTGGAGTATTTGGAAGCCCCAAAACAAAAAAAATCACAGTCAAAGTACATATCGATCTTAACGAATTTCTTGAACAGGCAGATCAAAAGCCATTGATGACTTCTGATTAACCAGAGGTTGAAAGTGAAGCAGAGGGTGACCATAGACTTCGTTTTTGGAGACTTTTAAAGTAGCTTTGGAAGTCATGCTTGCATAATGCTGACATACACAGATACATATAATCATAAATAAAAGTCATATATGCAACTAAAGTTGGGCACCTATAAAAACTATCACTGGATGAACTATGTTGATATTGCCATTCCTGGAGTTGAAAATGCTACTCCATCATATTACAATTCTTTAGGAAAAATATCTTCTTGTTCTTGTGTGCTTTTAAATTTATCTTTCAGTTTTTAATTGTAGCTTGGATTTTGTTTAGTCTGTATGACATCAAAACTGCAGGTGGTTCTAAAATTATCAATCTCTGTTTCTCTTTTAAGGATATAACTGCTTAGCTCTTTCCTTGAATGATACATGAACCTAATCCAAGTACATCAAATATCTTGCCTTGCTAGTCGATTAAAAAAGGGTGTAGGGTTTGTGATACCCAAGAATGGCAATATGGCCTATCGGTCTAGAGCAATCATGTCCACTTAGGTCTGGATAACCACCAAACCTTTTGAAAACCACTAAACTTGCTTCATGGATTTGGTGAAACTTTCTCAAGGATATCAATCATTAAGCAGTTCCTTTTTCTTTGCATGTTAACATAAAAGATAGTCTTTGTACAGGGACCTAACCTAACTAAGTGACACAAAACTTCATATATTAGGTTATCACTTAGCATTTTAGCTTCTGGGTTTCCTTTCCTATAATTTATTTGAATTGCATGGTTTGCTTTGGTGACTGTTTGATATTGCATCAAGTTTTTTTTTTTTTTTTTTTTCTGTTCTTGGTTCTGTAAAGGCTTGTTTATTGCTTGCACTAACTCGTGGGATGTCACCATCATATAGTGTGGCTGTCAGTTCAGCATGTGAAGGCTGATCGGGATGCAGAGTCTATGGAGTTGGCAGAAGACACTTACCCTGGTGATATTGTCCTAACTTCTCAAGTCACATTTGATAGGTTGTGGTCATTAATAGTGTCGTATTGGTTACAATATAATGTCATCGCAGTATATCCTTGTAGCAGTCATTAAACTCTTACCAGGCTCTGTTTCTCTCTCTAGGGAAATAAGAGGAAAAAGTAGGTGAATGATTAGTATGTTCGCAAAAGCTGCCACATACCTTAGTAGTAAGATTTAGATAATTGATGAGGATATGAATCTTTATTTTTTGGTTGAAGTGTCATCACATGTATTAGCATTTCTCTTCTCCTTTAAGATGGCATCTAAATTTGTCCAAAATCATTCCACATTTCTACATGAAAATTTCAGGTCCCAGTAAGTGGCCAATATCTAATCAGATAATGTCAAGATTAGCTGTATTGGCATCAAATACACGAGGATCTGTTCAGTTACTGACTTAGCCGAGGTGAACTTTCCAGGATGAACTCTTGTCAATCTGATGAGTTTCTTCTCTGTATCTAATCATCGCAAAGAACAAGAGAAGCTGTGGGCTGAAGGTGTACTCTCCTCTTGTTTTCTCGCAGATCACTTGAGAATATAGTGCAATCCAAGTCAGCACGCAGATCGTAATGGTGCCCATCAAGATCGTATGAATACATCGGAACACCTACAACCTTACCGGAGGAACTTCCTGCTTGAGGAAGCCGTAAGAATTCCATTCTCCTTCTTGACATAATATTAGCACTTTATACCTGAGTTTGACATAGACATAGATAAAATGTTGCCCGCTGGGCATAATATATCATTTCTATATTATGCCAACAATTTAGGAAGCTAATAGAAAAGTAGAAGCAAAATTTTCAGAGAAAGTTTGGTTGGTTCCTTGGCCCCTTTGTGGCCGAGGATACACCTCAAACATCTTATAACTCGTTTGTCAAGTCTTTGGTTGTCGTGGACCAAGTCATGTTCATACATCCAACCTATGACCAACTACAGACAAACTTTGGTGGCTTAATCTTAGGACATTGGACAAGGAATCCAATACAAACGAGTCTACCTATATAAATACTGTACAATAAGTAATCCTATATATATCTGTATGGGCTGCTACAACCATAAGTCCAATATCTATGGCTCAAAAGTTCTCTTTGTGGAAGTCGAACTTTGTGGTGGTCTTGTGCGAGAAGTCCTGCGCTAGCTGGCGTAGCTCTTTCGTCAGTGTTGGGGCTCCGCAGTAGAATACACCTGCAATGACAAGGAAAGTTTGCAGGCGTTAGCAAAAGTCCAAACACCTAAGGTATATATAATTGTCAATGAATGAATGAAGGTAGGGATTTATGCACAGCTTTCATAAGCTGTTTTGACTTTGAGAGTTCCAATAGCTAATGCCACTGTGAATGGTTTAGTGTTCCATACGTTAAGGTTTTAGGGTCGTCGTATGGAGGAAGAGGAGAAGTGAATGGGTGACCTACCGATGCGTTTGTCGCGGTGGTTGAGGGCGATCCGCTTGTAGACGTTGCGCCAGTTGGGGCGGGCGAAGTGGGACTTGACGCGGGTGCCCGACACCACGTCCACGCCGTGCTTGGCGTGGTTGAGGGACTGCAGCATGGCGATTAGGGCTGAGCGGGCGTCGCCCTCCTCGTACACGCTGGTGCAGTAGTTGTGCAGCTCGATCACCCCCTTCTTGTCCGTCTCTGCCACCTCGTTCATCACCCCCCGGAACCACTCGAACGAATCCTGCTCCCGCGTCACCCAGTAGAAGTAGGCCCGCCGCGTCCTGAAGGACGACGTCGATACCGAGGTGGAGGCGTGCCGCTTGTGGTCGCCATTGCTGCTGTTGCTAACGCCGCCGCCGCCGTTCTTGAGGTCGTCATCGTCGATGTCCGACAGTCCCAGGGACTCCAATTGCTTAATGTTGTTGACGATGTCTTTGACGATGCTGATGAATGGGGTGGCGCCGATGCCTAGCCCCACCAGCAGCACCACCTCGTACTTCTTGTAGTCTTGGGCGGGTGCACCGTAAGGCCCATCGATCAACACCCTCGGAAAGCTGTAGAGGGTTATTGTAAGAATCATAATAACAGTTGCCGGTAATTGATCAAAATGGGGGAGACAAGACGGATTCAACTCACCTCGGATTGGCTCTATTGTTGCTGCTGTCGCCGTAGTCAGCTCTCAGCAAACCACTTTTCCCGCCGGTCGGTGGCTGACACACCTAAACAACACCAAGCTTAGTTAGCATCGCTGCTAAAGTGTTCGAAGATATGCCTCGCAGAATTGCATACCTCGGAGAAAACCGCTTTCAGCTGCCTGGTCCAGTCACCGAGCGTCCGTATGTGCACGCTGATGTAGTCGTCTTGCGGAGCCGAGGTGATGGAGAACGGATGCCTGTTTGCAGCACATAAGAGAACTGATATATTTGCAATTCTAGTATATTTTTTGTGTGGAATGAGACAAAGAATAATGCTTACCATTGGAAGGGGGAGACGGCAGCGCAGTTGACGAAGACGTACTGTCCGCTTCGGTACTTGAAGCCCTGCGGCTTGGACACATGGAGAGCCAACACGTTGCCGGGATACACCGCCACCTTCCGTATCTTAACCGGCCTGATGCTCGACCTGAAGGCCCTTATCAGCCGTTCGCTCGCGTAGAGGATCATCGGGACCGCCAGATACATCCAAGTCTGAGGAAGAACAATTTGGAGATGTTTAGCGAAGTGATCGATGATGCGAGCGGGAGAAGATTTTGGTTGCTTACCGTTCTCTTGTACCATTTCTTTGTGAGGTAGAGGAAGTAGCCGTGGACGATGAAGAGGATGTAGACGATGACGAAGAGGTGGTGGGAGTACCAGAAGGCGTTGAAGCCGGTGAGGCGGTTAAAGGGCCTGGGCAAGCTGACCCGGCCGCGGCGGAACCACGGCGTGGCTAGCGTGAAGGCGACGGCCATCAGCACCACCATCACCACCCCCGTCCAGCCCTCGGTGCCCTTCACGAACCACCAGTAGTTGTTCGGCCTGGTGTACCCGAAGAAGTGTTTCATCGGCTCGTACTCCGCGTCGGTCGCGTGCAGCAGCCGTGGGAAGTCGCACGTCAAGTGCGAGATGGCATGTAGCCCGACACCCACAGCAATCCCGACCGCGATCACCTGCACTCGGCTCTCTGTCATCGTTTCTTCACAATTTATGCTTGAGATTTGTGTTGGGCTTGAGAGGCTACCTTGTGGAAGTTGAGATTGTCATCGAAGGGGACGATCTTGCCGAGCTTGGTTTTGGTGCGGAGCCAGGTGACGGTGTTCCGGCAGACGGGGAGGAGGATGAGGGCCATGTTGAACTTGAGGGTCTCGGCGCCGCCCTTGGCGACGCAGACGCAGTAGCCCATGACGTGGTACACCGCCCGGTGGCGATACTGGATGAACTTCCAGGTGAAGAGGGCGGCGCAGGCGCAGAGCCACAGCGCCATCACCCACACCCGCTGCCAGTTGTCCTCCAGGAAGTACTTGGTGCGCTGGTACCACCGCCGGACCGGGTTCGGCTCCTGCGTCGGCCTCAGATTCTGGCTCAGCAGCTGGCTCAGGTTCCGGCTGTTGGTCGTCCCTATCCTCATCGACTGGCTCGGGGCTTGCAGCAGCAGCATCTCCAGGTTGTATATCTGCTCATCATGTGAAAACTATCAGCTCATTCCATCGACATCAACCAGTCAAGCTCAATTGCAGTAGTTGCTGTAAGTAATCACCTCAATGTAGCCAAGCTCGTTGGGGTCGAGCTCTTCCATGATGAGCCGCGCATACTCCTCCGCCTGCTCTTGGATCTTCGACAGCTTGTTGGCGGAGGCGCTCAGGGAGATGATCTGTTCCGCGGACATTTGCAGTGTTAACCGGAAACCTCGAATCGATTGCTCACAGGCATCAGGTACGAGTTATTGAGAAGATTACCTCTTTGACCTCTTCTTCTGTTATTCGTCCGTCCAAGTTCTTGTCCACCCTGCGCATTGGGAGACAGTGAGCGAGTTTGAAGACTTCGTAGGGACTCGTCTTCTCAAGTTAATGTCAGTTACATACATGTCGAAGAAGGTCTGAAGCCTGGAGTCGAAGCTCTGGTCGGCGATCTGCTCCCAGAACTCTCGTAGCTCGGCCTTGGTGATCTTGTCGCCGGTGATATTTCTCCTCCTCGCCATCGCGTCGAATAGCTCTCCGGCGAACTCCTTCTCCTTCATGCCTAAGTATGATGATAGATCATCCGAAGCAAAAAAATGATCAGCTTGATTACCAAGGGAAACAGAGCACAAATGAATAATTACCGATGCACTGGCCGAAGACGGAGCGGTGGAGAGCGCCGTCGACGGCGAGCTCGTCGAAGCGCTTCTCGACCGCCGGCCACCCGGTGGCGCCGTCGGTCTTGGTGATGAACTTGAGCCCCTTGAGCGCGTGGGCCGCGGCCGACCTGGACCGGTCGAATTTCCCGACGGCCGGCCGCTTGGTCGCCGATGCCAGCTGCCGGAGCTCCTGGGACACCTGCCGGATCCGCGACGAGGCGGTCCGGATCACCGACGACCCGAACGACGCCGACCGCCGCTCCAGCGTCCGCGCCAGCAGCGACATCTCCGGATTCTCCACCTCCCCGCCCCCTCCGCCGCCGGCCGCCGGCTTGACGCTGTGCACCGCCACTGTGTCCTCGCGCACGTCCAGGGTGATCTCCACGTAGGCCTCGTCATCGACTCCGGCGGCGGGGGCCGGGAGGTTGAAGCGGGCGCTCTTCCGGCTGCCGCGCTTGCTGAGCGGGCCACTGAAGCCCCCGCGGTCGCTGCCGACGCTCTCGGTCTCGACGATGTCCGACCCCTCCTGCTTCCCATCCTCCTCGTTTCCGGTCCTCTGCATGATGACTCGGTCTCTCAACCTCGCAGTCCAAACTAGCAGCCTTCGAAGCGATAGAGATCACACCACATATGATCCTAGACGCGCGCGCGCGCGCACACAAATATATACATCGATAACAGTAGTGATTGGCTTTGTGGAATGTGAGAGACAGTGAACGTTATACGCAGGTCGGTGCAGTTTTGGTGGCGTTTGACCGAGAAGAGGAGGCGATCAAAGGCTCGGTCTTTCCCCAATTAAGAGAACGCGTCCCCTCTTGACGCCATCCATGCACCGAATCAACCAACCCACGGAAGAGCTACGGTGGTAGGTCATTCGCAGTAGCCACACGCGACCCGTCTTCGTTTGGTCGGGCTCAACCCTCGCACGAGGGGAGGACGGAGCTCGCCACGAAGCGGTCTGATGCATTCACGGGTAACAGTCGTGCTTGCTTATTCTGTCGTCATTCTTACGCACGCAAGAATATGTTAGACTAGGAGCATCTGATGGACGCAGGTGCAACCCACCGGTCCGAGCTGCTTGGGGTCGACACGCGCAAGAGGAGGACGTCAGCGGCGAACCAAAGTCGCCGGGGGTGGGGGGAGCAACACCGTGAGAACCCCGTCCCGCCCTCCAACTGTTCGTCATAATGACGGGTGGGAGTCACTTTATCCAACCCATTTTCGCCTTATGTGAAGGACTTTTCTACGGAACAGAAAGAAAGCAGTGCAGAATTCCTTTTCGTCGAAAGGATAGAGCGTGACTTCGTCGTATGACACGCTCACACTGCATTCCCCTCGCGCGGATTTTTGCATGTCCTTCTGCTTCACTTTTACTCCAGACAACTCCAACCAGAAGAGTTGTCATCTCCCTGGCAAGCGAAAGCGAGCCTGACGAATCTGCAGCCACAGAGATGGTGTGGAGGAGGACAAGGTTAGGATGAACTCTCGTTTGTGCACTTCTTTTGAAGGCTTTTTGACTAGTAGAGGACGTTTTCTTGTTCGCTTCGATCTACTGTTCCTAACCAAATAAATACTCGCCACAGACATCTCCCACTAATGGAGGAATACCTACCTATAAATAGAACGTTTCTCGCTAGGAAAATATCGTTGATATTTATCAACATGATATGGTTCTAATTCATACGTGAGAAGTTGTCCGAGACAGAGTATGATTTTTTCACACTCGCTTACGACACAAAGATCGTTTCTTTTTGTTTCCCTAATCTATAGCTAACTATGTATCTTTATACTAATCTCGAGGAGGAAGAATATCTCGAGAATAGTAGGGAATATAATTTGTAATCAACTAGAATTACATTATAATCTTTCGAAAATATTTCAATGAATATTCAACAAGGTGTCGATTTATAATTGACTCGAATTGCCTTATGGTATTTGAAAAATATTTCGCACGGGAGTCAGTTCATAATCGAGCTAAACTGTCTTTTGGTATTTCGAGAATATTTCTGTGAATATTTTATAAGAGAGTCGGTTTGTAATCGAGTGAATATTTCATAAGAGAGTCGGTTTGTAATCGACCCGAATTACCTCTTGATATTTCAAAAATATTCCTATGAATATTTCACATGAGAGTCAGTTCATAATCGATCTGAACTACCTTTTGATTTTTTTTTTAAATTCTTACGAATATTTTGTGAAGAAGATAGTTCAATAATTCGACAGTTGCTTTTTAGGTTTTATCTCTATGGATAGGAGGGTGTTGGCATATGATATGACATTGACGTGGTGATTAATAACTAACTGATTTTATATTCCCTATCACTAAGATATAAATATGTTTTAATCATTTATTTTTTTCTTAACAAAGATATAGAATAATAATCTTAATCCTTAAAATATTTTAGGATTTACATATTAATTCTTTAAATTTGCATATCTATCCAACAGTAAAGAATGTTGTCAAGAAAATTCTTTTTGAATTTTCAAAGATTTGAGGACCTTAAATTTATTATAATCCTTTTTTTATTAGCTCTCTTTTCTTTCAGCTCTACATCATGTTTTACGGTCCCAATGTTTAGAGTCATAGACTTTGAATAAGTTAACCCATTTGGGTGACACTCGGATACATTTTTTTTTAGTTGACATTTGAATTTGTAAGTCGATTTTAGGTTAGTATATATATAGATTTGGAGGGGCAACATCTCGAGTGGACCAAATGAAGATCTAAAGGTGGAACGGTCAATCAATCAAGAGTGGGCTTAATCATGCATTCCACTCCAGAAGAGCACTGATGGAAGTAGGGCAACGTCGAATGGTTTAACAAACCGTTCACTTGTCATTGCAAAGACTTTATGCAGATGTTATCAACCCATTTAAAAGTCCAACATTAGAACTGTGCATTCGTAAGCTTTAGTTGACTGCAACATGTTTTAATACGGCCGTGTGGGTTAGTTTTGTTTACACGCTTGCCTAATTAGATTCGACACGACGGAAGTGGGCACGAGAAGGAAGACCAAGTCCAAAACTAGCTCGGTCGTCAGAAGCTATTTGGTCCCACGCAATTACTGTATTTAAGAAACACAGTAAGTTCCACGTAGGGTTTCGATCTCTCCTTCCTCACTCGACTGTGATTGGATTTATTTTAGCATGAGCTTAGGATGGATGTATTTTGGTGATTACATTTTTTAGGGGTGTTAAGGAGACAAATGTTCGATTATGAATACTTAACTTTGATGTGTCAAATCAAATCAAAGTCGTTCGAGCTTATCAGATTCATTCATCGATTTGGAGTAGATGCGGTGACAATTAACCAACATGTGCATGCAATAGAAAATGGACGACTGACCTCTTTGGCCGAAGAGGCTTTTCATCATGCTGGAGGTTGAACCACGAGAGCATGGGTAGAGAAGATATGAGCTCAGTCCCACCACTAATAGGGTTTTAATAGTCAGTGGAGAATTGGGAGGTGAGGTGAGGTGACGGCATCCATGCCAATGTGAAACTAACTGCTCCTAAACTAATTATGGGATACGACAGGACAAACGAATCGAGACTCGTTTGCTCCTTCTTGGCAAATGTTTTGAAACGTCGTCCACCTATAACGACTCGATTGTTGTTGTTGTTGTTGTTCCTTGTTCCAAGTGACCTCCTCCTCCTCATCAATCAAGAACGTCGGTTTCTACGTTCTTGAAATCCCTTTATCCCTACTTTTCCATCATTTTTTTCTTTTCTTTCATTTTCTATAAGTTCTTCTTGAGCATTCACTTTCTTTCAATTTGTGTCAGATATTGACGTAAATCTGAGGAAAATCTTGCATATGTCCTTTTTTTCACGTTAAAGATACTCTGGTCGTTAAAGACACTTATGTTCACGAAGGACGTGTTGGTCATTATGATACTTTTTATCCATGAAAGATGCATTATGCATCGGTGATGCTTATGTCCATGAAGGACACATCGACTGTTAAGATGCTTTGGGTCGTTTCGATTATGCAATCATCGAAGGGAGCACTTCAAGCCACTTCGATCATGTTGTTGTTGAAAGGAGCCTTCAAGCCATGTCGATCGTGCCGTCATCGTAGAGAGTACCTTGAACTATGCTAGTTGCATTGTAGTCGTAGAGAGCGCATTAGACCATGTTGACCGTCATAGTGAGTACCTTAGATCAAGCCAACCATGTTGTCGTTATAGAGAGTGCTTTAGGTCGTATTGGCCATACTCTCATCATGGAGAGTGCTTCAAGTGGTGTCAGTCGCAATGTTGTCGTAAAGTGTTTTGGGCTATACTAGTCTTGTTGTCATCGTAGAGAACGCTTTAGCCCATTGTGATCATATTATCATCGTAAAGATCGCTTTGGCCCGTGATAGTGCTTCGTCATTATAGAGAGTGCTTCGAGTTGTGTCGGTTGTGTTGTCATCATAGGGAGCGTTTCGAGATGTGTCGGTTACATCATCATCATAAAGAGCACCTCGAGTCGTCATGGTCGAATTATTATCACAGAGAGCGCTTTGGATCGTTTCGGTCGAGTTGTCATTGTAGAGAAGCACGTTGGGATATGTTGGCCATGTTGTCATTATAGAGAGCGATATGGCCCATGTCGATCATGCTGTCAATGTAAGGAGTGCTTCAAGCCATGTTGATCGTGCTATCACATGCCAGTTGTGCTATCATCATGGATCACCTTGGGTCATGTCAATCATGCTGCCATCGTAGAGAGCGCACCTTGGACCATATCGACAACACTATCAACATGGAGAGCATCTTGGGTCGTGTCGATCGCACTATCATCGTAGAGAGCACGTTGGGCCGTGTTGATCATGATGTGGATTAGGAGAGAAGCGCTATCACTAGAGCTCTTATCGAGCGAGTGGGTGGAATGGCGTTATTACAATATTGGCCTTCTTTCTAGTGCCAAAATGATAAGACAAATATTAGTGTTGTCTAACTTAGTCATAAGCAATTTATGCCCATGTGCGTAAGAAGTTAGATATGGCTAAAGAGAGGGATCGAACACCCACTCGATAGTTGAGGGGACAGCTTGGACACCACATGTTGATTAGATTACCACATGTTGAGCCCTTATTAGAGAGAATATATCTTTCATTTGAATGATTCATGGGAACCAACAAGGATCAGCACAATCAATCGATCTTACACTAGAGTAGAGTTAGAGTCAAAGTCATTTGGAAGTTAAAACAAAATTGTGAATTAAAGTTTGACTACTCAAGAACAGAAATGGAAAGCAATTGGGACCTAAGAGGCGCATTGTAATTGGAACAGAAGATTGAATATTTAATAAAAGTAAAAAGATGCAGTATCTGCAAAGGCTTTGACAAGGATATCAAAGGAATAAGTGGGAGAGAATGTCATGGATAAAACTGTAAACATGGTGTTTGATGTAATTCTCATGTATTTTTGTGTCTTTCAATTTTGTTCATGCTTTGCACAGAGGTTGCAATAAGCTTGGTAGTCCTATTTTAGTTAGCTTTTATAGTTGTTTCAAACTTGTAAATACAAATTGTATGTAATCATCATAAACTACCTAGAAATAGATCATCCAGGAAATCATTTAGGAGTTTTTTAACTCCGAAGAGTGGTGCGAAGTATTAGCCAACATAGCACCCAAGAGTTACTCATGTGATACATAACTGGATGAGCCTTTAAGGTGGTACCTAAGACTAATTCGCTATCTTATTTTACAGCAATAGCAATATCATGTGAACACTTGTAGGAACTTTTGATTGCGACAGATCATCTTGGACCCTTTGTTACTCAAAACTTACAAAATTTATATTATTTATCAAGTGTTTACTGAAATAATTACTTATAAAATTTTAAATTTAAATGTTTTTTTAATTCATCTTCTCCGAGAGAAAATAAACGAATACACAAGGATGCCGAGCAAAACTAAATAAGTTCATGACTCGTTAAATCCCTATTAGAAAAAATATTTCTCTTGTTAAAAAAGTATACACTAATTAAATAAATAATAAGCATACACTAATTAAACAAACAATATATTTTTAAAAAAATGATAGACAAAACATCACAGAGGGCATGAAACCACCAGATAGACATGTCTCTATTTCTAGTTCACAAAGCACCAATATATTACAACAAGCATTGTTATGCGACAAGAAGAAAGGTCTGCAAGATCATAATTATCTGCGTGAACTATGGCAGTGTTGATCAGATATATTCACATCAGTTGATTTCTCGATGCTTATGCACGTCAAAACTACACAACAGCAACCGAGTACAGTGACAACGACACATGTAGTGGTAGCAAAAAAAGGCCTCACTTCCATGCCGACGCAACAACCAAATTTTTGTCCTCCCATCCGAAGTAGAGTGCCCCAATTTCCTCCTTGATCGTGTATCTATCACAGTACGATTTTAACAATGCTTGTATCGATCCATTGACATTGGCGCTGAAGGGGCATGAAACGAACCCAGCCATGGTCATTCTTGCCCTCCACTTTCCGGCTACCTCATACCTGTTTTGGTTGGTAGGAGTAGCAAATTATCGGACAAAGAGGGTTTCGTTACAAGTATAAATATTTAGAGAACCCAATAGCACTGATTACTTTAAGAATTACCTCTCAATGCGGTCAGCACCCTCACAAGCCACAATGTTGACAATGTCTCGTGCAAGGCACTGCCTCTCTACATTCATTCGGTCTGTGCTCTCTCTTGGAAGAGTTGCATCAAGTGAATCAAAGACTGCTGAATAATAATTGTAAACCTCCACAAACCTATCATATTACATGGTCAAGTTTTGAGAAAATAATAGCTACAAATAAAACCTGTAAACATATAGATCTAGGGAGTCAAAGAGAGGTAAATGTGAGTTCGACAAAGAGATGATCACACAATTAAACATATATTTCCAATTAAACATAAACCAATAAATTCAAGTTTAGGTCAGGAAAAAAAAAAGGAAAAAGAAAAGTGATAGGTCAGGATTATGCAGATTTGCATACATAGCAAACAACTTTCGTGGAAGGGAAATAACAATAAATTATATAAGGAATGTAAATAAGTGGGGAAATAACCTTGGGAAGAATGGAGCTGTATTAGTGTTCATATCTTGCTCAACAATTGTGACCAGTTTTGGTCCCAGGCCCTTAACCATTCGAAGCAGCTGGTCTCTCTGGTTCACTGTTGATACACTCTCATCTGGCATATGATGCAGTTGAAATGCAAAGTTAACCACAAGTGCCTCCCCAGGTCGGCAGTCTAGCATTTCAGGAGTTATATCCCCAGTCTTAGCAGCTATTGCTCGAAACTCAAATGGGACACCAAGATCCTCTGCCAATTTCTCAAGGCGGTGACCAATAATTTTCAAGCCTCCGACTGCCCGCTGCACTGATTCTGGATCATCCACCCCAGATATCCTGAGCTGTGGTCGTTTACCTGCCCAGGTTGAAAGAGTTTGTATCAAGTTTATATATTGACTACCTTGGTTTAAGTCAAAGTCTATGATATGAACTTTTGCTTCATCCTTGACTGCCTCGACAATTATATAATTTGCTGCCATATAACCAAACTTAAAGCATGGGCAGACCTCAAACAGAATCTGCATTGCTGAAAGCCGATCTGAAGTTGGGGGTTCTTTACATTTTAGAGCCTTGTACAAACCTCGCCCTGAAGAGGCTATTCTAGCTGCCAGACCTTCCACCATGTAGGCTGCAAGCCTTTGAGGAGGGTCCCCTTGAATCGAAACCATCTGACGAAGCTCAGTTATGATAGCTTGTGCTTCCTCCATGCTACTTTTTGAGATTGCAGCTGCACAGTCAAAAAGTAGCTGCTTGGGAGTTCGTGGTTCTCTATTGCTGCCAACACAACTGACACTTGAATCTGCCGATGACTCTTTTGGTGAGCTTGGAAGTAACAGGTCCTTGATAGGCTCAGCCCAATCATCTTCAATTCCCATGACCTGGTCTGAATCCACCAAGTCCTCGTCATTATCATTCAATAATGCCTGCTCAAGTTCTTGAAGCTTTAACCTGATTTCATCTTCACCATAGTCTATTTCTTGCTCTGGACTTAGATTGTCAGATAAAGAATGGGAAGTTTGATGAGAGATGTTAGAGCTTGCTGAGGAATCAGGATTCTGAACTGCTGCAAAGCAGGAACTATAAGGATTTTCCGATATGATAGATGAGTGAATATTAGCCATCAGCTGATAGGGAGCTGAAGAAACTTGAAGATAGCGTCTTGGAATTGAGGATCCAGACATGTGAAATGGATCAGCATGCACCATTTCTGATGACGCATTGGTTACGTATTGCTGGGAATAGAAGCCCGAATGGTATGAGGTAGGCCCGTAAGTGTACATCTGCTCATCCGCACTTAATATTTGCCTGGATATAGCTGAGCTGTCACCACCACCCTTACGAGTATAAATGTTTGACTCACCATAGGCAGTAGATGAATCTGCAGACCGTATCACAGACATCGTGTATTTTCGTAATTTCCTTAAAGCTCTGAACCAATATTGCAGTTTACCAAGTTGAGATGCATACTAAGCTGAATGCCTGATACAAGCCAACTTGCAACAAACATAATGCTGTGATCACAAAACACAACGTCAGCAAAAATAAATTTTCTATCATGTCAGACCCCTATCTATATGAGAGGACATGCATGCAAACACTTAAACTGTAAGCTCATGAATTCCCATGGTGGACTACATGCTTTATCATTGCAGATATTTGATAGAGCACTAATATCTGATACAAATTAATGCATCAATACAGTATAGCTGAGTAGACTTGATAAGGAAAAACTATAAGACTTTATAAGGAAACATTATAAGATCTGTAAATAACAAATGATAACAAAATGACCCAATTAAATATAAAAATTCTAGAACAGCTAAGAAATTCACAAACCTAAAAGTTAAAGGATCGGTGTCTTAACCCATTATAGTACAAAACTAATATATCGCAGCCTGTGACAAGTGATGTCCTTTTGGCTAAGCAGGAAATATAGGCATCATTATTAATTTAAACAAGCTGAAAACTTATAATGTTTCTAATATATACAACTCCTCACATAACA
This sequence comes from Musa acuminata AAA Group, assembly GCF_036884655.1. Classification (NCBI taxonomy): domain Eukaryota; kingdom Viridiplantae; phylum Streptophyta; class Magnoliopsida; order Zingiberales; family Musaceae; genus Musa; species Musa acuminata. The sequence continues at coordinate 27,945,809 of NC_088358.1, read as the reverse complement.
AGCAATTACTAGTAAAAAGAACTGTGCAAAGGACATAAAACAGATACTGTTGGATTCACATATTCAAGTCTTCAAAGTTCGAACCATGTTATTGAAGTTGCTATGACCAGAAAGAATTTTGCAGACAGAATAAGGAAATTTCAGGAAAGAGTTGATTTAGTACACATAAAATTGGCAAACTTTATTAAAGTTCACTATTGAAGATGATAAGTCCAGATAAAATATGTATAGTCTGAATAAATAATTTTCAAAAAAACACAATTAAGTATATGCAGAATTAGAAACTTTATGCATTAGACTAAGGTTTTAAGTTAAACTATCAGTACACAAGCAACACAAGTAGCAAGTTAACTTTTGGAGTTGAAGATAAATGTCAACTTAATTAAATATCACAACAGAGGACATTTTCATATAGCCATTTATCTACTGGGTTAGTTACTGTTGGACTTAGAGGGGATCAGACAGGGATGCGTCTCCATGCTGTAGGCATTCTTTGCAATGTATTTCTTTCATCTCAGCATAAATAAATCAAAACCTCAATGCAATAAGAAGATCTTCAAGATCTTAAATTTCAGAAAGGCATTATAACACAGTCCTAGAATGATAGGATAAAGTGGTAAAAATATTAGATATAGAAGTGCGAAGAATTGATCAATATGTAAAGCACTACTGTAACTCAATTGAGGTTTGAAGTGTAATTTTAAGACTTATTTTTAGTAAATAATAAGACAAACACAATGGACAAAATAACTATTATAGCATGAAAAACCCATTTTCAATTAACAATCAACACGAGCATGTTATGCATGAGGAAGGTTGCTAGAATATACATACAACATACATACATAAAGACCCATAATATCTGATAAGGAATATATAATCGATCAACCACCGTTCGTCACGTAAGCACCACGTAAGGCCCATGGGAGGAAAAAGGTCCAGACGACCTGACACCCGCTTGCCCGCGTGAATATGAGTCCAAGAGGCAGCACGAGTCGATTACCGAATTACCTCCCCTACAGAATATTCATAGGAATATTTCTGAGAGTCTAGGGGGGCAGGCAACTCGGGTCAATTACAAACTGCCTTCCCTGTGAAATATTCACAAGAATATTTTCGAGAGTCCACAGGGCTACTTGGATCGATTATAAATCGTTTCCCCTACGAAATCTTTATAGGATATTATGTCTCCTCAAGATCAAATATAAAAACATACCCTCAACTCAAAGTAAGGGATATAAAGAATTTAGAGCCAGGGAAGTTAACCTTAGCGCTAACATAAGCATCAGAGGGACCGACTCAAGAAGCCTTTCTCGACTTCAGTCTTTGTGTAGGTGACATCTCGGGAGAAGGCGCTTTCCACCTTAGATGACTTCACGTATATAGATCAGGGCGACGTCATATTGACAAGGACGACAATGATATTTTTTTTCCCCAACAGTATCGATTAACATGAGTTAGTAATTATATCATCAAGAGAAACAAAAATAAAATATAATGAGAGCATAAAACTAGAATGTAGATATAATAGAAAAGACAATAATAAGGAGCAATCAAACTTAGCCAACCTGTAAGTCTTTTTTGAAAAATATGTTTTACTTGTTTTACATGGAACTTCAAAGGCTGTTTATAGACTGTTTTATGTGGTAAGCCAGCCTATTGTGATTCGAGGAAACATTTGGGACATAAAGCATGGTTCTTCAGCCATCGTTCACTGGTTTATGGACATAGAGGTGAGTTCTAACGTCATCGAATATAAGAGGCACATGCAATTGATATTTTTTTTTTTAATCAATTGAGGCACATTGATCATGAATAATTATATGATACTTAAGCATGGTTTAAGTGAAGGTAATAATTGGGTTTTTGTGAATGACCCTCTAATTCAACAAGGCCATATTCTTTCTGTGTTGCCTCCCAATTGATCCTTTCTAGCAACTGTGGGACAACCATTAATATGAACATGTCTATCATTCAAGATCTCTGAAATGGTGGGCTATACATGTTCTTTCACTATAGAACAGCATAAGCATGTCACTCACATCTGCAAGATAGAAGATACCAATTAATTGTGGATCACGATGTTTGGTTGAATCATCCAGCTTTACCAATTTGATTCGTTTGCTTAGAAAAATAAACCGAACATCAAGTCATTGAACGTTTCATACTCAATTACTCATGTCAAGTAACATTATGCTTCTAAAATCAAGTTGAACATGAGAAGAACCAAACTTAATATCTAATTTAGACCAAGTGGGTGACCCAAATTATAAGGCTCCTGCCCCTTTGCCGGCATAAAGGTTATTTTCATAGACATGCACACACTCAGCTGAACGTAATAAAAAGAACCATTCTTGAAAAGCCCCCGACACCTAATGAAAAAGGTTCATCTAAGACTGACTTAAATTAGTAAATGAGAACAAAAGAATCGCTGACCATAAGATAAAGGATAAGCAGATCACTAAAATTATCAAAAGATCATCCTACATGGACGTTAAATTGTTCCAAAGCTTTCACCTTATCAGAAGACCATCAAAACAATATATATCGACAATCAAAAGCATAGTACACGATTAATCTATTGATTACTCTCAGCACATTTTCCGTCGCTAGTTATGCAGCAAGTAAATATAAATCATTATTCCGTCTGTGAGACAGCTTTAAATAATCATGATCAGAAACCCAAAGGCAAGCTAACCAATCTAAAGATGACAAACTCGATCCTAAACAAGGACACACAAAGATGGACAATCGGTACTTCTGGGACTACAGAAAGTCCTACCATCCTTCTCGACGCCAGTCACACGGTAGTCAAAATCAAACTTGCTTTCCCAGTCCTGATGGTTGTAATCTTGATTTTCCAGAAGAGAAGGAACATTCTATACGGAAAAAGCCCCAAAAAACAAATTAAATCAGGAAAAGAACGATCGACCTATTACCTGATGTTCGATCGACGGAGGTTGGTCGAGAACCGACGGATGCTTGAAGAAGGGCTCACTTGCAGAGAACCAAAACGTAGGGCGCGGCGCAACGATCGCCGATCCAACTGAACCAATCCAAGACGCGGAGATCAAGAGTCGACGCCAAAAGACTCGCAGAGGAAGAAAAGGAGGCAGGGATCGGCGGGCGAAAGGAGGAGTGGTTGAAGAGATGGGCCAATGACCAAAGTGGAGGGGAGAGAAGTCTTGCCCAATCCCTTCTTTGCAATTAAATGGAAGCATTACCATTAGCATTACCATGGGCGTGGAACGCAAAGCTCACACCTCCTCGATCCACGCGAGTTCGTGTCATGCGCAAAACCATGCGTCCCAGCACAGAAGTTAAGATGCCCATCCGAGGGCCCGCTCCAACACGTAAGTTCTACGCGTACTTCCTACACGTCGAAATAAAAATTCGGGAAACTGAAAGGTATAACGGGTTTGAACAAACGAATTACTATCGCACGTTACTTAAAAGGGCGACGAAACGAAACGTCGGATTGGTTCAAACGCGGCTACTTCCTAACTTTCAACCACCCTCATGACCATTGGGCGTCACGTGGGACTGCGTCGAGGGCCCACACACAAAACCGGGTGACGATGACCAAGTAATCAAAAATGGTCGTCTTTTGCGGTTGACTATCTGATCCGAAAGAAACGCCCCAGGTATGGAAACACTTTCTGATTCTGAGCAGTGATTCTGCTGCCAAAAACACTTTCCGATTCGGAGCAGTGATTCTAGACTCTTTCCTTCTCACCCAAACTTCACACGTTTTGTGTGGGACGGTATCACGCGTGCGACCTCGCGTGCAACGCCTCGAGGAGGGAACGAACGTTCTCCCATTGGGCCGACGGAGTAGGCCCCACCGACCTCGCGTGCAACGCCTAGTGGGTAGGAGACGTTCTCCCATTGGGCGACACGGCGGGTCCCACAGAGAATGACGATCTTGACTTCATCGTCGCGCATCGATTATTCAAGGGAAGAAAAAGCGACCACAAGATGCTGACTTTCAATCGACGGAGGGATGTGCGGCTGATGATGTGTGACACGATATTGCAAGTTGGTGTACCGGAAGACGCGACCATTAAACCGCTCTTACATTATCCTTCTATTATCCACGGCGTTTTCTGTGACAACTTGCGTCGAACAATTGAGGCGCGTCACAGGAAACAGGAAGGCGCAGTATCACGACGACGGGGTCACGGCGGACCAAAGCTTATTCTGCAAGCTAAATTGATGACCCATCCAAACTTGTAGGCGGAGGCGAACGTTGCAGCACGTCATGTTCCATATGTGCGACAAAGTATAATGACGGATAATGAAGGGAGAAGGAGCTTTCTCTCTTCCACAAAAATAATCTCCAGGATTGTGTATGTATGTATATTGTTACTTTCTAATACATTTGCATCGTTTTTTATTAATTCATCATTGCTCGAAGATCCAAAGGAGTGGTTATGTGAGCTAATTTCCAACTCGGATCAAATCGATCAAAAATTAGAAAGGGTAGGGTAATATAATTTTTAATCAAATTAGAATTGGAATTTGGCCGTTTGATTTCGATTTCTAGAATTATGGAATCCGAAACGAAAATGGAAACTGATAATTTTGATTCGATTACAAGCCGATGAGAAAAATAAATAAATAAATAAATAAATGATGAGTTTATCCTTTTCAACATTTTTAATAAATGACCCATTGGAGTTTTTTTTAATTACAATTTAAAATATATATTTTCAATTCAGAATCAAAAATATTGGTTCTATTGAATTTCAATGATAAAAGAAATTCTTATGTTGAATGATTTCTAGGCAATTTCAATTTCTTATGTTGAATGATATAACAAAGAACCGTTTCTAGGCAATTTCAATTTCGGTTCAAGAATCAATCGATTCCAATTCCCCTATTTTTTTATTTTATAGAATATTCATCTAATTAGTCGTTTATTAGGTTATACGGGATAAATTTATTATTTACAAATGTATTTAGATTTTTTATTTTTTTGATCGATTCAAATCGAATCAAAGTGCTGATTTGGTTAAGAACTATTAAATCGTTGACTTGACTTCGTTCGATTGATTGTGGTCTATTATTATAAATCTAAATATTTTGAAAGAACTATATATAAATAATCCAAATTTGGATATATATATATATATATATATATATATATATATATATGTATATATATATATATATGTATATATATATATATGTATATGTATATATATATATATATATATGTATATATATATATATATGTATATATATATATATATGTATATATATATATATATGTATATATATATATATATATGTATATATATATATATATATATATATGTATATATATATATATATGTATATATATATATATATATGTATATATATATATATATTTGTTTTTCTAAATCTTACCGATGCCTTCAAAGATTAGCAGCCTAATTACATATTATTTGTTATAGTTAGATCTCCTTTGTATTCTATTTTTTAAACTTGAAAATTTTATATTAGAATATAAAGTGAAATATCTAATATTATTTATCCTAATGTCATTAGTTTTATCGATGAAAACATAAAAATAATGGGTAAAAAGATTATTTTAATATCTCAATTATTTTTTAGTGATGACAGACGACGACACTGATAGGGGCCGTGGGTGACTATTATGGATGATGAGAGAGAGTAGTGAGAGTTGAGGAACAGGGAGAGGACGATGTAGATATCGATGCTCTGAATTTGTATTAGCGTCGTTCTGTCACCCCATCCTTTAGCTCTAGCTTGGCAAGACGACCTCCATCCTTTCTTAAACCACCTCGTGACGTCACTTCATGGTCATTTGTCAAAGATATGTGGGCTTCTTAGCTCGAGGAATTGTCGAGAATTTGGAGGTGGAGAGGCAAGAGTAAGAGAATGAGGAAGTCACAAAGTGCGAATGAGAGGCAACAGGATTGGGATCACAAGAAACGTAAAGGGGTGGGACCTATTGTGAACCTGCACTAGAGATGCGATAGTCAATGTCGAGGGAGTGACAAGTAACACAAGTGACCTTGCGGATGCGACGAGCCATGAGAAAGTTGGCATCGTGGATGGACGCAATGCAGGTCCAATAAAAGAAGGCAACATTCGGCTCGCAGTAGATCATCGCCCTTTGCTTCGCTCTACATTTACGTCGATATGTGTATTATCTTCTTCATTTTCTCTCTTCACCTCATCTCTCGTCGTCATTGTCTCTTTTCATCCACAATAGACATCGGTGGCCCCAGTTACATTATCGTTAACTATTATAAAAAATATAATTTTGATATTAAAATTATCTTTTTATTTATTATTTTTATTTTTTCATCGATAAAACCAATTACATTTTGTATCTTAATGTAAATTTTTTGATGTATAAAAACTCTGAGATTGGCGCAGGATTTCTCCTCACATCCACTCCATCGAGCCGCACGACTTCGATTCGGTATGCTTTTCCTTTTCTTCCATGCCTGTTGTTGGAGTTCTTTTCCCCATCTGGATGTCTGGATTGTTGCATTCTAGATGGAAACCGACGTCGTTTCTGGGGATTGATCATGGCGACCCGAGCGATCGTTTAGTGGAAACCCACGCCGTTCGTCTCTGAAACCTTTTCTATTAGTGTTGACCTAGAAATTTCCCGGTTAGGGTTTCTGGTAGCTCGAGAAGCCCTGGTGTTAGAATTCGATTCGGCGTTGCTTTCTTGCATGAAGATAGAGCGCGGGCCATGGTGGCGGCCCGTCACGTTCACACCGGGTTCATACATGGCGGACCAAAGCAGAACCGCCCACCATGTTGCCGTCCAAGCTAAGATAAGTCATCGGTACAATTTGGAGACTCTGAGATAAGCCTGAAATGTTTCTTAGGGGATGGTTGTACAGAATTGACTAAAGAATGCCGGCCAACGTGAGCCGCAATGGAGTTTCCAGAAGTCATTCTAATTGGTGATCTTTGTTGTAGGCTGCCTAACATTATATGCTGATCCTAAATGTCTTCACCAATTTACTTATTGAGATATTGTTTTGTTCTTGGCAGTGTTCTAAGTCATGCTATGTCATGAACACAGAGGAAATTTTGTTAGTGTTTGACATGAATTAGAGCTCAATGACATTAGAAATCACACGCACGTCGTTGTCATTATTGTGCTTGTTGTATGTGACATGTGACAAGGGTATACAAGTAGGATATAGGAAGACATCACTTCTTTGTGGAGAGCATATATGGTATGTTTATGTACAATATTAACTATCTTTGTCTGGTATGTACTTGAAATAAAGTAGAATTGATTTCTGAAATCTAAGGTTCTGCATTGATGCGGAGCTGTATTGAAATTATCATGAACGTTGCAAATTTGATTATGGTCTCAATTTTTTTTTTTTTTTTGCAATTAAAGAAGACGCGACTTACCAAGCATAAAGTCCATTTACATGTAGTATGGTTGCTTTGTATGTAGTATGTGACATGTTTTTTTCTTTGCACATCATTATCATATTACAGTATAACATGTAATGCTCAAAGTTCTTTATGCTTTCCAATAGAAAATAGAAGGGGTAACCATCTACTTGAAATACTTAAGCACATCCACTAGATCCAATAATGGAATATCTACTACAGAAACAGAGTACAAATGTCAAAACAACAATAGAAGTTGCAAGAAAGCACCTGAATTGAGCCCTAAGTTAGAACAGAATACGATGAACTTCAAAATTTTCAAATTTTGTTTGTTTTTGGGTTATTCTTCTTTCTACTTTCTTTCAAAGTTTCCCTAGTAATATTGCCTCCTTGGCTTTTTCCTTCACTAATAAAAACTTCCAGATCTGGATCTATACTTGCTGAAGCACATACAAACAAATATGAAAGTCAGTTGGCTTGCTTGAATATGAAGCTAATAAAACATCCAGCTTAATCTTATAAAATGCAAGAAACAAAAAGCAGAGTTGTTCATCGTTGGTAATTCTTATGTGGTTAATATTTACTCCTGGATGTTATTTCTTTTGAAATTAGTTTTTTCTCAAGTTAGTCAAGTTATAAATCCTTCTAAACTTTTTTCCAGTTAAAATTTTTTCAATATTAAAGATTTTTATTTTAATATATATTGTTTTAGAAGATGCTCATCTAAGAAAGTTGTTCTCAAGAGGCATTGTGATATATGATCTTGACCACAAGGCAGTACTTCTATGGATTCAACGTTTAGACGGTGTTTTAGAACAATGCCCTATCTGAGGGACCTGTTAGCAGACCCAGGAACTAGTGAGATTTGTACAATTACATTGTTTTTCTTTTTTTCATTCAACATTTACAGGGTGTATAGAACAATAGATTGACTGAGAGATGGCCAGCGATGTACGAAGGCAGGAACTTATAATTTCTGACAATTACGTTGCTTAGATATATTGAACAAACTTGATAAGAATTGCAATATGAGGTGGTCATTTTTTGGACTCACAAAGGCTGACATAGTTTTTTTTGTATGTATGTGTTCAGTTTTATTATTCATCCATTCTTTTGGGTTATGGGCTTCGCCACCCTCTAACATGTACATATAGGTACAGTAGGGAACTTTGATCACTGCTTTAATATATTAGATATACTCCATTTTGATTCTTTCTGTTGAAGGCATGGAAACACAATGATTTGCTTTGTGCTAAATGGCTTGCATTGGAATTTTTGTTTCTAGCGACCACATGCGAGGGGTTGTTTATCCTGGGGAGTGCAAGATAGTTCTTTGGACAAGGAAAAGAAGTGGTTATGCAGACTTTTTAGATCTTCACAATTTCTTTTCTTGTGTGGATAATTTCCAATATCATTGCAGGTTTCATCTAAGATGTTAAAATAACTTTGTCGGTACCTCCTCCTTGAACACATTTATGCTTGATGAAGCTTATTTACAGCCTAAAGACTGACAAGAGCTTGGATTATTTGATTACAACAACAATGAAGACAACAATATCTAGTTGTCATGTCCTACTTCATGGACATTTCCCCACCATTGTGCTCTGTACATGACAATATCTATTAAGTCAGAGCTTGAGATAGTTGATTTAATTCATTGTTTTACATGAGGGCCAAATATGTCTGGAAACTTGATTCATGTTCATGGTTAAATTAATTTTATTAACATTATTCAAGTTCATAGGTATATTAAATTTTATTATTCTTAATTGCAGGCTTTCTTCTTTTCATTTTATTGACCTGTAAACCCTACCATTCTACAATTTCACTGGATTTTCTTTTATTTTCTGTTCATGCTTCTTTTGCTTTTCTTGTTCTGATGATCCAATATTATCAAGCTTTGCAGCAAGCCTACCAATCACACTAACATTAGTTTAATATATTTTATTCATATTGTAAAATATTTTATTTTTTTGGGTTAAGCCCATCGGGTCACTATAATTAAGGTTAATTACTGTTTATTCAAAATAATTAGTTGAAACTAAATGACGGGTCTCGATGGAGACTCAATCGGACGGGCCTCGATCTTCTAGGTCGGCTATCAGACGGATGTACTCCATATCAGACTTTTTTCTGAGCACGCGAGGTTGGGAATCAAGTCGAAATGATTTGGACATCACTTACATCGATCAACACAGTTGATGAGTGACATGTTCAAAAGGTCCAAACGCGCATCGAGTGGTTGAAGCACCCAAAAATAATAATCTTGTCGCCGCTTTGCCCCCACACGGCACAACCACACGGTTTTTACCGGTGCTCGTGAATCAATGCGTGCTTTTAGACCGACCTCAGAGTTGGAGTGCCATCATCTCGTTGTACCAAAAGGCTGAACCTTTTGAACAGGGCTCTCCTTTGACGGTGTGGGGAAGCCGAACACCACCGCATCACAAGCAGCAAGCAGTGGGGGCATCGCGTCCGCGGCGTGCAACATCACGTTGCTTTCAGATGTCTCTGCGTGTCCACATGAGACCCCCACCCTCTGCGTCCCAAAGGAAAAAGTTGGGAGGACACACACAAATATGGTGGTGATGTCTTTTAGCGAAAGAGATGTGTGAGCTCGGCACCCCCCATCCGATGTCTCAGACTGGTGGGGAGGGTGTGGAGGAATCCTCCACCAAAAGCAAAGAAACAAAGCTGGTGAGGATGGATGGCAATTAACCGGAGGAGGAGGAGAAGGGGGCTCCACCCCCATTGGAGCCTTGGCATCTCAAGTGTTAGGAATGTCTCACATCAATCAAAGCTCTTTCTTATTCTTAGGTAAAGACTTTGATATCTGGCCTTGTCAAGCAACCTAGAATTGAGTGTCTGCACTGCCCAAACACCACCAGCTGCGTACTTTTGGCATGTGGGTTCAGAATTAGCTGCCTGCTGCCTCAATTTTCTTTTGTCTTGAATCATGGACCAGTGCTTGATCTAGATCTGGACCAGTGCTTCAAGTGTACAAAATGGTACTCTGCAACAGATTATAAAATAAGAAAGATAAATGTAAGAATTTGGCTTCAGTGTTCACAGATTTGAACATGTTGTTTAATGTTTTTTACTTCATTTGTTTGTCGATTAATCATCATCACCATCACTCGAATGTACTATTTTTTTCTTGTGTAGTTAAAAACCATAGGCAAGGTGAACCTCATGACCAAAGATATTAAAAGATCAGCAGCCACAAGGAAACTTTATTCTTCGTGCAGAGATGTGATTTGAGACACAAAATTATATTCCACGTATCCACTTTCCTTTTGCTTCAAATCAAAGCAAGAAGCAGAGTCAGGAATGAGACTTATAGTATGCCAATGAGCAGCAGCATACTAAAACAATAGCTTAGCTGTGTTTGGCAAAAGATAAGTCGTAGCAGCCTCTTCCACGCATCAGGAAATCAACAAAAGTTGGCTAGGCTACCATGTGTGTTACAAAGATTAGCCTGTGAACATATATGGGGACAACAGTATGATGCTGGTTGTTGTGGGTCCATGTCATGTCCTCGGATGATATAATAGAATGAAGTGAAAGTGCCCACAAAAGGCCAAGTCTTAGACGATCACCACATTTCCATGCTTATTAGGACCACAAGGAGTGCAGGATACAAGGAAATGGGGACAGTTGCAGGATTCAGTGGGTGATAATGTATGCAATGAGTGAGGACAGGTGAGAGGACTAACAGTGGATGGGGACAATAATTGCTGCAGGGGAGGGTTGGGGGGAGTGTGTGTGAGCTGGGAGGAGGTTGGGGGATATCTTTCAGACTAAAAATGACAAAAGAGGCAGGCATGATTGTGTGAAATGGAGAGGGGAACAACTCACAGAGGCAGCAGCACTTGAAAGCAACTTGTGTTGAAACCTTCTCCAAAACCACGCACAAAAACAAAAGCAAAAGCCACTGATTACTCTTGAGTGCATCATCACTTCCCAACTCTTCAAATTGTTGCCACTTTAGTACTAGAGTTGCAACATCCCATACTCCCAAGTTTTGCCAGATGAGATAGAATGATAGAGAGAGAGAGAGAGAGAGAGAGAGAGAGAGAGAGAGACTTATCAGGATGACCACTATCACTTGTTCTTCTTGAATTGTCTCAAACTAACGTGAACAAGTAGGGTATTAAGATATACAAGTAGGATATTTTACATGATAACAAAACAGAGCTTCATCACCACCTACCAAGATATGTGTCATCGCTTGATAATTAACAAGTGACCTGCTTCTGTGGATGTCGTCCTTAATGATTAGTGGTGGATTCGGTTGCTCGATGACCATCCTCCTCGCACGGGAGCAGCTGTCCTATATCAACGTTGCTCGTTGGTACGAAGGTCCTTTTCGTGTGCCCCAAGTAGAACACCTACTCAGTGCAATAATGCGGAACGAAACACTTTTAACTAGTGCAATAATCTTTTTTTTTCTTCTTATTATACTAGAAAGGTTTTATCATGTGGACGAGTTCTAAAATTAAATTCTTTTTTAGGTTTTTCTATATTTTAAATTTTATCACCCGATAAAATAATTGGATACATTATAAGTCTATTTTAAAAAATAATATAATTAATATAAAATTTTTAAAATTATATGTTTATATATTTTTTTTTTTTTTTATTATAATGGTTTTGAATAGACTTATGCTACTTTCCATATCTTCGTCAAAATACTATAAATTTATTCAAAACTCATAATTTAAACCTTATAAATTGTCCTCCCCGAGATATTTATGGCAAACTAACACTAATCGCTTAAAAAAATTCTAAAAAATAGGACTTCGTTTTCTTGGGAATTGGCCTTTTATCATTAATTATAATTGACTCTGTTTAAGTGGATGCGTGTGGCCCTCTGCAACGTCAGCATCGTCTTCCGTCCCTCTCTGTCTTGTCTTCTTTCCGCCTTATTCGACATCTCATGAATGCAAAGATATCCTCTTCCCACCTCAAAAGTATGTCGACAGTGCCCCAAATATATCCTCTTCTCGGCCGCCACTGATATGAACTCTATCCACCATTTTATTAGCAGCTTCACATCGTCATCATCTTCCTCTCGCGCTTATCCCTTACTACATATAATATCTATATTCCGCCACTGTGCCAGATCTCACATGTTCCCATGCATCAGAAATGCCCCCCCCCCCCCCCCCCCCCCCCCCATGAACTGTTCACCGTATCTGTTAAACTAATCATACGTGCAGGACTTCTCCACATTGCTGTGATGAGGTGTGTGACTGATGGAGGTGGTCCGTCTCTCCTCTCCTCCTCGAGGGGGCAAGAGTCATGGCCATTGGCATCCTCACCCTCCGATTAGGGCACGCACGGCTGCCTTTTCCGGTGCAGACGGGTCTTGGTTCGTGGCTACCGGCCAAACTCCTCTTTATCTGCAGCACGTTCCCGTTGTCTGCTTGCTCGAGTCCCGGAATCTCATCCTGTTCTTGATACTCTTTCCATCTCCCCATGGGAAGAACAGTATCAGCCGCAGCAGTTCCTCACCATGTAGTTTTAACGCACGGCCAAGAGAAGAACAGGTGGCGTGCGCTTCATGACGGTGGAAGAGAGGGGGATGAGCACGATAATGGCACTGTGGAGGGACAGTGACGACCATGCCACCTTCGTGTACACGACAAAACGAGATGGAGACATGATGCGGAGCAGAGAAAAGGTTCCCCATCACATGCGTGCGCACCGAGTCGGGCCAGCCATCTCTTGGACTGTAGATCGCAGAATACAGAACCAAACCGACCATAAGTCTCTTACTGCTCCTCGACAACGAGTGGCCCTTCTTCCGGATCGGATCTCGGTGTGCCTGAGGCAGCTGCCACCTTGCAAAGTCCCGTGCCCTGTGGGTGTCAGCGATGCCGTCAATAGAGTATCCACTTGGACTCGGGCATCCGCAGGCTAACCCGACGAGAATGATGGATGAGACCGTCGCTGATTCCGAGGAGCAGATGTTGTGTAGTGGGAGCGGCATCTCTAGTTGGACGTTGGGAACTCTTTCTTCGGCCTCGCGGAGTTGTTTCTCTCATGTTTCGTTGGGAATATGCCTCCCATGTGGGCGCACACCACCCGTCTCATACGTCGTAATTATTGTGAGAGAAGAATTCCACGGGATAATTATGCACTGCCGAGTCATGAAAGAGAAGGCACCCAAGTTGTGTCAAAATCTTTTGGTGCAAGCAATAAAGTCTGTCGCTGTCGCTGTCGCTGTCACTACCACTGCCACTGCCTTAAGGTCCGAAGCCATGAAAAGAGCATATATCTTGCTTCGCTTGGATGAGGCGGGACCACACAGCCAACACCACGAAACAAGCGAGTGTGATCCCCTGGAATTGGTTGGGGATGGCGACAGCCCAAATTCCAACACAAGTAAAGCTCACAGGGAGGGAGAAAAGGTTCTTTTCCATCGACGAAGGTTGTGGGATTCAAGCAGACTTGTGCATTTATTTTTGGTGCCTTCCAGGGCAGTGGCTCTGCCTCGGCGAGATTAAAGAAAGCAAAGCTGTGGCCTCAAGCTTCCTGATGACAAAAAACTTGGAGAAAGAAAAGCTACAGAACACCAGGCAAGATAGGTCAACTGATCTCCATGTTCAACCAAGGTCGGCCAAGCTGCAGGGACCCAACAACACCATCCAACACGTTATTATTATTATTATTATTATTATTATTATTGTGGTTATGTCATCAAATCCAAACAAAGCCAAAAGCATTTGATGATGACTGGTCCCCACCCCCGAGAAAAAGGGGGGAAAAAAAAAGTCTGTGCAGGCAACGACGGTGAAGGGAGAGAGGTAGGTGGGGCACCAGGTGAGAAGTAAATGCTTGTTTAATAACATGCTTGGGTGAATCGGTGGCATCAGATAAAGATAAAGGTCGCTCCTTTGTCTTTGTCCACCGAGCCATGACAAAGGAGCGGAGTAGGTCTTTGATTACTTGGCCCTGTGGGAGAGGATCCTGCTTTCTCCCCTACTGCACATGACATGAGCAACTACAATGAGTTTGAGTGGAAGCACAGGTGCATAGAATATGGGTTTAGGTCTGGGAAAGCCTAAACTAAGATAAGAGTAAAGAAGATATGACATGGAAAAGGATAGGTGGGATTTATTGTTGACCTTAAGACTATTTAAATCAAAACATTGTTAGATCCCTGCATAATTTTTTTAATAGATGAGCAACATGGAAAGGTGTGGCTCTCATGTATGACTTTAACATCGAGGGGTTGGAGCCCAACAACAGTGACGTAATGAAATGTGGACATGACATGAGCCTTTAGAACTTAATCCACGAATACGAGTCAAAATACTAATTATTTCAAAGGGGATAGAGGTGACATCCAACACTGAAGAAACGCAAAGCAATAATGACAATAGTCACAGCGCCATCATATGCTTGGCAGATCACCATCACGCCACCGATCACCCACCCCTTTCGGCAAACGCTCTCGTGAGCACCACAATTCCGTGTCTCCGAGAAGTAACGGCTATTGGTTCTCCTCCCCACCTCATCTCAGGGATACATGAAGAACCAAATACCTAAGTGGAAGCACACTGTTCAAACACTTCACCCTTTACCGCGTACTATTATTACATCTGCCGCCTATTCTAAAGCTTATTATTAGTTGTCAATAAGTAGCTGAAAGAGAAGAGAAGCAATGAGAAGAGAATTGGGTGGCCTCCATTACTGCATCTGATCGTGTGTGCAGTTACTTAGAGAGGAGAAGAAACCTTTCATCGAAAGCCTATCAGTACGCGATCCATACACAGAAGCGGCAACGTGCGATAACCGTCGCCCAGCAAAAAGAAGAATTCCCTACCAAAAACCAAAATGTAACGAACGATATGAACAAATTCGACCGGTCCGACGGCCCGCACGAACCGCCACCAAAAAGAAAACCCCAACGAACCGCCTTCCGCTGCTGCGTCCGACGCCATCAGCACATGAAGACTTGGAGGTAGGCGTTCTTGGCGGAACCGCAGACGGGGCACGCGTCGGCCTTGGTCTCGCAGTCTTTGCAGAGGCAAAGGTGCCGGCAGGGGAGGAGCAGGATGGAGACGTCCCGCTCCCCGCATGCCTTGCAGGCCCTCCGCCACGTGGCGACCTCGGAATCCGCCGCCGGAGCCGCGGCAGCGTCGAACTCGAAGCAGCACGACTGGGCGTCGTCGGCCGGGAAGCCACCGCCCTCGCTGTCGTCGTAACCACCGCGGCCTGCGGCCCCGGACGCGCCCTGGAGTAGGACCTGTTCCAGGTTCGTCCGCAGGTTGCACACGATGGTTTCGTTGTTCTTGGCCATGGCGAACCATATCTGGATCTCTTCGCTCAACTGCCGCACCTTCTCCTCCAACTCTGCGTTCCGTCGCGTCGCCATCAGTAACTCGGCTTCCTTCTCCATCAAGCGCTTCGCCACCTGCTGCTCCAACACCGTAAGAAGTGCCCGGCAATGCCTCTTGCGCGCCTCCTCTAATCCAGTCCGCAGCCTCTCGTTCTGTTGAGGTCGGTTACAGATGATGATTAATTTCAAGATAAAATAGTCGATTCAAGAAATAAAGCAACAACGGATATAGATGGAAGGTATTGGATAGGCAGATACCTGCAAGCGGACGAGGGCGTCGATTTCCGTATTCTGTTGAAAGAGAAGGGAGACGAGATCGCAAGGGGGAGGCGGGGCGGCATGCGACGACGAAACGTGCCGACCGCTGGTAGAAGTAGCGCCGGACTCGATTGACCGGCTATGGGGGAGTCCGACGGAGAAGGTCTGGGCGGCAGTGGGCTTCACCGGGACCGCCGTCGCGTTAGGGTACCGGAACAGCGTCGAGAGGGCAGGGTTGTGCAGACCGGGCAGCACCATGGACTCCTCCCGCGACCGCTTCCTGCACCCTGAGGCATTGCACGTGAGCTCGCTCTGGCGGTCGCTGAACACCCCCGCGTTGTTCAAGATTTGGTGCTGCTGCTCCCCTGCATCACCCACAATGACGGTTGCAATCAGCGATCCCATCACACCGCGGTCTGGAAGCAAGAAAGCCGAGAAAGGCTAGAAAGGGAGGCTCACCTGTGCCAAGGTTGTTGCCATGGAGTTGCAGGAGATCGCGAGGCTCTTGCATCATCAGAGGGTCATCCAGCGCACCGCTCCTTGCTCTGCTACCAACCACAGCACCAAACGAAGGAAGGAACAGGGCATGAGAGGAAGAGGGATGGATCTTAAATGGAAGAGAGCGGGATAAGGAATCCAAGAGAAGCGCTCCAAGAAGGGGCAAGGAGAAGCGCTGATGGCTCACCGGTAGCGGAAATCGGGGGAGAAGGCGTTGGCGGGATACTGGGCTCGCACGGCCATCACTGCCAGATCCGAAACCCCCCCACCCCACAACCACGACGATTTCGGTTGCTACGGGCGTCGCTTCTTCTTATGGTCAGAGCGCGCGTTGGGAGCGGGTTGAGGGCGAGGGAAGGATGAGCGAACCAAATGGCGTGGGACAAGAATGGGCGTGGCACATATATATTGTGTTTGGGTATCTCTCTCTCTCTCTCTCTCTCTCTCTCTATGGATATGTATATATATATCATCCGAGAGAGAGAAAGAGGAAGAGAGGGGTCCACGTAGGAAAAAGACACAAGCCACAAACCAAAATAAACTAAACGCATATACAAACCATAATAGCTGCCTGAGAAAACGAACCGACACTATTTTATGGGCAGTGACAATCTCATTATAAGGCACGCAGGCAAGTCGGGCAGATATGGGGGTTTGAATGGGTTATTAAATCCATGTTTTATATCTGTTGCAGCTATTCTTCGATTTCAATCAATTGACGGAGTGAGAGGGGGTCGGTTATTTAGTAATAGGAGGAGGAGACGTAGCTGCGGATATGAATGCGGCAATGGACGGTCAAATCTGGCGTTGCAACGGGGCTCGGACGGGGATGCGGAGACGCCCGCAACGCACAGCCAGCGAATCCTCCCCCCTCTGTCACGGAGGTGGGTGGGAGGAAACGAGATCCTCATGCCTGCCGTCGGAATCGGTTGACGGGGGACGAGTACATCAACAGCCAGATATAAATTTCCCAAGCCATATATATATATATATATATATATATATATATATATATATATATATATATATATATATATATATATATATATATATATATATATATCCACATGTCCACCCGGGAAAAATCTAGGACAGGAAAATAAAGCATGGTCGCACCCGTTCTCTTAATGGAGTCCGATCCCCCTCTCCCTTTTTCTTTTGACTGAGGGGGGAGATTCCATGTATCAGATCAATCTCACTTTAGCATATTGTCATACATGTCATCGGCAACTTTGGGTCGACGCTCCTGTGTGTTTTGTCTCGTCCGTCCCCACCGACGACGACGTCTGCTTCCATCCAGCTGGACCACCATAACACGCGAGGGAGCACCGGTGCCCGCCGCATCCCCCCATGGGAATAACGTGACAACCGAGGCACAGGTAAGAGACCACATCCGAGGGTAGCCTCATAATTACGACGCACCACCCTCGCCCTCTTCTCCACCGTGTTTTGCTTGGTACCAAAAATACTCGGTGCTATGATGAAGATGATTCATGGTCCTGAGGCGTCGTACCACTACGAGATACAAGGAACGCAGAGGGAAGTCACCTGCAACGCTATGCACCGGGGACAGCGTTGTTAGTGTCGGGACTGTTGCGAGAAACGACCGCTGACAGCAGTGTCCCCCTCCAACGCATGTCAAGCCAGAGAGGGGACCTCACTCCCCCCACCCCCCCCCCCCCCCCCCCCCCCCCCCCCCAAAGTCCGTACTTTGTAGCGCTGCTCGAAAAGGGATCTCTGAGGGCGCTCAGTTTCTTATTTTGCCTTTGTAATTTTTCTCCGGCGTGGGAGCAGTAGAATTCCAGCAAAATCCACTCTATCAAGAACCGACGAGCAAAGTCAAGCGGGGGGCCGCTGCATCGTGCACTGTGCACCGAGCCCAGTGTGACCGCAAGTGAGTTCAATAGTTACGGACGCGTTCGCCTCGGGCGGCACGCACGGCGGTGCCCGGTGCCCCAAAGGAGGAGTTGGGCGCGTCGAACGAGGAAAAGCCACGGGGATTACGTTTCTTGGTCTGGCGGGCAGTAGTAACACAAGTGATCGACGCAGTCTCGCCTGAATTGTTATTGTCATCAAATCATATCGTATCTGCAACGCCTCATCCCTCCCTTCCCTTCCATCCCCTTTCCCGTCATCCCTGGCCTTACCTTCCCATTCCATAAACAGTATCACCATGTACCTGATGGGCCTTTTTCCATTAATGGCGCCTCTGCTGCTGCTGCTGCTGCTGCTGTCGTCCATAACTATGCAACACCGCAAATGGAGCCTACGCCTCCTCTGTCGTGCTCCGACCGTCTGCCTAAGCCCAGACGTAGCTGTTAGCGCAGGGTGTCACCATTCTGGCATGATGCAAACAGGTTATCTCGCTCGGTCACAGCTCCCGGGTGAATCAACTTAATGGTGCAAGGAGGAGAGCCTGTCGAGAGAGAGAGAGAGAGAGTCTGCACTCAGTCTCTTGTCGCCATCACCTCTCCTGTTGCCTGCTTTTTTAACCCACTCTCCTCTCCCTTCCCCTACAATTTCCCGGACGCAGGAATACCATGTGAGACACGGCCTTTGAGGTCTCCTCTCGCCGCATGCTTTCGTATGTGAGAACTGAGTTGAATCTTCCCAGTCTAATAATGACCTTTACATGTGTTTGATTCGATAAAACACAGAAACGAGAACACGTTCTTCTATGACTTGTGCATCTCTCCCACGCCGAAGCATCGTAGCAAACGCTGCAAACCAATACGACGATAACAACAACAGCAACCTGCGGACTTCGATTCTCGACGGATAGAGATTTCATTGACTTCGTGGCGAACGTTTGCGTTCTAGATTTGCTCCACCGTTGACTACAGCTGCTTATTGATGCAAACAAGGGACCAAATCTTTACCGGGCGATGTGACACTTTTAGATCCGATAAACACATTTTTTTATCTCGAAAGTAGTTTTCAATGAAAAAGATTGACGATGTGGTGATGACTATTGTTAGTGTAAACAACTTTTTAGTTGTGACCTCGGGTCGACGCGGCTTGGTTCGGGTCCGGATAACGGGTCGTCGATTCCTTCGCGAGGGGGTTCCTTGCCGACGCGCCCGGAGAGAAGCGTCTCGCCTTCGTTCCTGCACACAGGTCGGGACGGGAGAACTCGACCCGACCCCTCCGACGATCCAGTCAGTAAATAGTCGCTGGGGGTTTGTTGTATATGTTGGTTCCCCCCTTTTTGTTTAGGATGCAAGGGTATTTATAAGGGGGGTTCGGTGTTACCTGATGTGCCTGCCCGCAAGGGGTAAAATCGTACCTACTGATGGCGTCTGACATTGCCATCGGCGTAGCGTGTGGAACCGAACCTGAGCGATCGTTAATGGGCCTCGGTTGACGTTTTGACCCGTGTTAGTCACGCGATGTCGGATTAACAGGGGAGCGGGACGTCAGCAGGTGTCATGCGAGTCTTATCGTAATTATTACCCTCATCGATTACGTAGTTAGAAGACTTTGATGCTAGATGAAATATAATTATAAAATATAATATTTACTTATATCCACACAGAAAAATCAAGATTTTCATCGAACTCCTATTTTACTTTTAGATCATATAAATCCGATGTTGTGATTTAGATGTTATGTTTGGTTAAAGGTCTTAGTTAAATTACGAGTCCAGTTTCAGTCAAAGCTAAACTCTTCATTTGGCTCTTCTATAATCAAAGCTAAATTATGAGATTGATTTAGTAACAAAATGAGAAAAAATAGATAAGTTTGAGAGTTTATAAGATGATAGAATTATTATTCACTCTAAAGTACGGATCGACAATATGTACATAGAAAAAAGTCCGTGAGGTTAAACTCTCTCTTCACTGTACTTTAAATAACATTAAAGGGAGGGACATCGAGAGCTCGATGCTATCTCTCGAAACCACATTTTGGATGTTTACAATTGTCTTACATGCGAAATTATCACACGTAAAAAAAAAAAATCAAAATTTTCATCGAATCGAGACGATCGACCACCGGGACAACAATCGATGACGAGAGCTATCATAAGTGATCAATATAAATATAAGCTTTTAATTACTAATATTTTATCTTATTTTTACGATTCTTGATAAATTATTGATTAACTCTAAACTTATAATAATGATAATAACAACGATAAAATTGTAACTCTTATTTATTTGGGATCGATCACATGAATCTTTCGTCATCATTTAAATCTACAACAGACTATATATTTAGATAAGTTCGGAATATTTAAATATTTATTTATAATATTTATTAATTTTTTATATTTTTATATCATTAATATTAATTATTTTATCTCTTCTCACCAATGCATTCAAAGATTTTTCGGTACACTCTAAACCTACTCCAACAATAGCTTTAGGTGAACGACCTACCTACATTTTTGATGCACGATATTTGACTTGGGGAAGAAAAGGAACGCCATAAGAATTGCTTGGAACACCCAATGAAACTATACGAAGGGGAGAAGAACGTCCCCACCCAACCACTTCACCTTCCCCATCTTCCCAACATACATAAATGGGCACAAAAGTCGCCGGGAGAAAGTTCACCGTATTGGTATTCGTCGTCGTCGTCGTCGTCTCCGAATCCATGTCGCATTCCACCACCGACCATTTCAAGTGGGTGGACCTCTAACATCTTTTTTTATGTTTTTGTCTTCTTTGAAGTCGGACTCGCCGTAGTCTTCCCCATTCGAACATGGGTGTGCATGCACTGAGGATAGCACTAGTCCTAACCCCGGTTTTCTAAGCACATCATTGTCAACTTAGATAACATAATAAGCACATCTTGAAAGATGAGTTGATGGAATATTTGACTCGATAACATTTAGGTTATATGCTAATCAAACATATTATTAATGAATATAATATTAAATTAATCTTAATCTTATTCATTTTTGATGTGGGACTAATAGGGGTGCTACACATAACCCAGATCAAACCCAGTAAAATGCATGTGCCCTTTCCTACTCGAGCCCCCACACCAATCTCGGATAAACTTTCATATATACCTATCACTGGGATACGTTTCAATCGACTTTACTAAGAAGCAGCAATGAATGTAACGATTGCATCCTTACAGAGGAAAAAAACAATAACCCCACGGAGCCCACAGCCTCCTCACAGGATAGGATACGATCGTCTTCCCCTCGAGAAGTGCGGGAAGAACCAGCAGGCAGGTGTGGGCGAAGGACAAAGGAACGTATACCGACGAGCGCCACAGCCGAAACAGAGAGGCAGGGATTCTGTCAGAAGCATCATGGAAGAACCAAATAAGTTACCGAGGTTGCCTCCCGTTCCGATTCCGGGAGATGGGTTGCTTCCCAGTCGTCGCGCCAACCATGCCAGACCAAACGTTGCACCGCCCACCCCCGCCATTACCTTAACCTCGCCATCCATCATCACCTATCGTCGTTGTCGATGACAGACACATCGGTGCAGACAAGAGGAGGCGATTCCCTTCAGATCTTTTCACAGCAGCGTGGCAGACAGCAACGTTGACCTCATACTCTTTGGCACGTAGATGAAAACAAGTTAAAGTTTGACCAGTCAACAATATTTTCCAGGTGTCAATTTTTTTCTTTCATTTTATTAAAACAAAGGTTTGTAATCTAACCCCTTTTTTATTTTTTATAATCTTATTTTATTTTTTTAATATTTTTAAAAATATATCTTTGCAAATGAACAAACGTAAGTATCCTCATCATCTTTTCTTCTCCCGACAAACAATATCGAACGAGCATAAATGTCCTCTTGTTCTTGTTCCGCAATGGAGTGACAAGAAACGATGTCGATGCTAACGATAAAATAAAGGGTTATAGGAATAAAGATATGATTGATAACAAAGAGATCATAAATAATAAAATTATATTTTATTATTTTTTGAAATATTAGCTATAGTGAAAGGGTTGGCAATTGCGAATTCGGAGTTGCCAATACCAATAGCAAGCTTCTTAAACAATACTTTCCATATACGTACATCCACAATTGGTGAACCAAAAGCCAACGTCACCATATGTTTGAACCAAGTTAAAGAAGGGTGGGTAGATAGTTAAAACTGACCAAGAAATCAAAAGTCCTGACGACTTCGATATGTATCAACAGCTTTTCAAGTCCCACCAAAACAGTGGCACTTGACATTGAAATCAACATACTTCTCGACCTACAGAAGCCACTAACTGTGAGTTCAAATACTGACATTTCAAGAGACTATTGCTAATATGTATATCTCCAGCATAGTGAGCCATAACATTATGAGATTCAACATGTCTGTCAGAAAATATGCGGAATTACAACCATTGCAGAAATAAGTATCAGAGGAAATGCTAATAGATGTTTTACTTAGATCTCTTGACACAAAAAAGAAGAAGAAGAAGAAGAAGAAGAAGAAGAAGAAGAAGAAGAAGAAGAAAGAATCATCTTCTGGAACTCGAGAAGACAATGATGCACTAGACTATAAGAAAACAGGCAGCAAGTCATTAAATGATCCATGTTCCGATAGGTCGATATATCTGAGACAGCAATCACCAAATAAAATATCGAAAAAGGAACAACCCTATCAACTACATCAAGAATCGCTTATATGACCTGCTTTAATGAAAAATCATCCCGAATAAAAAGAAACGATAACTATCATGTTGTGGTACAAATTCAGCACCAAGTGCTACTATCAATTTCAGTCATAAAAATTACCAAATACTGAGAGTAGACCTTACTCATATGACAAGAACAGAAGGTTATGAACAAATGTTTTGATTCTACTAGAACATGTGACCATCAAATACTGAGCTTCGGACCATTGCTTCCACGGAACATCACATGATGTAGTCCTTTTAATTTCAAGCTATAGAACAAATTGCTCAAAACAGGTTCCGCTCTGTATCTTTTTAACTTACGACTATATGATATACAAGCTTTTTTTCTTTTTTTATTTGACTAGGATATTAAGACCGTAGGACACTCGAGCTTGTGCATATTGTACATGCATATAAAGGAACATAACCAACCACATAAAGTGACTAAAATAACAGTAGAAAAGGCGACAACAAAAAGTTTCTATCTATATTAGTGTATGATGAAGATGAATGTCTTACATACATGTTTCCCTTAAATATTTTTCTTACACTTTAAATTTGGATGGCGAAACACATGGTAAAGGCAGAAAAATGCATTCTTATGTTTCATTAAATCCTAACCGAAATACCTAGAACCTCTTCTAGTACTCAATTTAGACTGCCAAACTGATGAACATAGGATATAGAACTATTACTCCCAAGTGATCGAACAACCCTCGAACCTCACAGTCATGCCAAAGTACATTCCCTGTTAACTTACTTTTGTCACCAGATGGGGCCAAGCCTTCAAGCGCAGAAATACAAGAAATAGCATCTGCAAGTATAATCCTCCATGACAGATTAAAAAATGATTTCTTAAGATGCATAGACAATACAACATTTTAGCTTGAAACAAGTGTCTACCAAACTATTCACCCTTTAACAAGATCTTTCTGAGTGAGCTACTATTAGATGACCAAAGAGGTCTTAAAGAACACTCTAGCCACATCATTAGGGTTAAAAATCATAAATTTACTCATTCCTGAACATCCAAGATGATTTAAGTGCGACTATTGATGCTCAAAAAGGACATAAGAACATGCTAGCTACAACTTTAGGTTATTCAACAAATTTACATATTCAAGAAATTTCCTAGCACAATAAACCAATATTTATTTTTTGGTAAAGGATGAGTGATGAAAGTGGGATTCAAAATTAGGATCTTGTGATTAATCAATCGAAGTCTTTACCAACTAGGCTACCTAGGACACTAAACCAGTATCAATCTACATTTCCTCATGCCCCTTCCAAACTCATGGTTACCTAGTTCGTTGCACACCCCAAACAATCTAGGTTCTCTGTTTTAACTACTGGTACATGATCTGAATCACTGAAATTAAGAATCTAATTCAAACATGTCATCTCAAGGTTCATCATGTACACAGTTCGTGATCAAGTTGAAACACAACCAACCTAACTTCAGTCAATTGCTTGGCCTTGTAGCTGAAAACAGTCGAGAAGTGATAAAAGCTGCTGCAGTGCAGCCTGCTGCAACAACCATAGTATGAAGAGAAAAAGATGCAGAGAAGACAAAAATGAGTGAAACAATGACAATCAATCACTATCACCCGGTGCCACTTGAAATCAGGGGTGTAATGAGCAGATCCCAAACCTATGGCTTGTGATTACTTTATAATCATAGTTTGGAAAGTTGTTAATGGCAAATCTCACAAACATTTACCATACATATCCCACAGACAACCATAGGAAGAAAATAAACTGAATATTTTTGAACCGGTGGTGCTAGCTTTCAGCAAGAGAATTTTAGAATACATACAAAGGCACTATTCAAGAAATCCTCAAAGTTGAATGGAAGACCTGAAAAAGTTAATACTAAATATGATCTTGACAAAGGTAAAGCCAATAGAGTGCTAAGTCATACATTGTCATCTCCACTTGAATGATCAACAATTTACCTACCTTATTAGCTTCTTACTATCTAGAAATAAGACAAGCATTTCGAAGCCATTCCATGATTATCGTTCAAAAACTTTATACAGTTGATTTCATGTTTAGCTTTTCTACTAATAGGTAAAAAGCCTCACTCATCTAAAAAAATGGTGCATCTAACTCATCATTCTAGCATAAAGCAGAAGCACCAAACAGAAATGATACGCTCCTCTCTTCCACCATAAAACTTTACAGTTACTTCTACTTTAGAGTATCATCACATGAAAAACTAAAGCATTGTAACCCTTCCATTCTAAACGAATTACTCAAAGTTAAGTAGAGGCATAACAAAAGCAACAAATATGAGTTTCAGATAGGATGAAGATAACATCCGACCAAGATCAGCAATCTTAGAGGACCAACAAGTAATATATACTCAGCACATGAGAACAATAGAAACCCTTGAAGGTGGAGCCAATGACGTCCCTACTCAATAGAATGCAATTTCAGATGACAAACTCAGTAGCTACTATCGTAGACATGTAGACCTACAAGGCGAAACCTACCTTCCCTTCTAGTTTTCTTTGACAAACCTATTGTTATCAGTCACCACAAGCGTAGTAAAACATTAACGAATAAGACGAGGATGATAATGATTATGAATATAACAGAAAATTTTTTTTTTCGATTAGTTTTCTGATTGAAGGTGAGGCCGTCAAACCCTAAGTATCTGAAGCTTCGTGGAGAAGGCAATGGCCACCCAGTCCGGCTGGGAGGAGGACCACTGCAGCTGCTCGATCTCGGCCCCAGCGGTGTAGGCCAGTATGGGGTCAAGACCGCCCTCGGCAGCGGCGGTGGAGGCAGCAGGCTGCTGGTCGCTGCCCATAGATGAAAGGTCCCAGATGAGGGCCTGGGAGTCGTCGCCGGCGGTGCAGATGTGGCACGAGGAATGGGGAGCCCAGGCGATGGCATTGACGCTGGCCTGGTGGCGGTGGAGCTCGACGACGGGCAAAGTAGGAAAGCGGATGTCGAGCACGACGACCTTGGCGCTGTCCATGATGATGGTGGCCATGTAGCGGGGGTCCTGCTTGTTCCATCCGAGGCGGACGAGTGGTGTACCGGGGGGTTCCGCGGACTCGTAGATGATGGTAGAGTGCTCCTTGTCGCGGAGGTCGAAGACGCGGACGGAGCCATCGGCGGAAACGGAAGCGAAGACGCCAACGCCGCCCCAGGCGATGTCGTAGACCTCCTTGTCGTGGGCGATGAGCTGGGTGTCGACGGCCTCGCGGTCGATGTCCCAGACAGTGCAGGTGGTGTCGATGGAGGAGGTGCCAATGCGACGGGGCTCGGCGTCGTTCCAGTCGAAGGAGGTGAGGGGGCCGCAGAACTCGGAGTTGCGGTTGCCGTTGAGGAGGGCGCGGAGCTCGACACGGGAGGAGTCGTCGGCGACGCGCCAGATGCGGAGGAAGTCGGCTGAGGTGGCGAGGAGGTCCGGGCGGAGGCAGTCGCGGTCGGGGACGAACATGGCCTTGGTGGGGGGGTAGGGGTGCTCGAATGAGAGGGCCGGGTCGGAGCGGATTTCCCCCGTGGCCTCGTCCAGCTGCACGATCTCCATCAGGTTACCGTAGCCCTCAAGCAGGCTGCCGATCGCCAGCCGGTACTTCTTGTCCCGCCGCACGCTCCAGTTCATGGCGTAGATGTGCCACGGCGCCTCGTAGGTGTAGATCTCCGACCGCTGCTGCTTCTGCTGCTCATCCTCCCCGTCCCCCTCCGAGGACCGGCGATCCGGTGTCCGTCCGCGCTCCCCAACCTCCACGGCGCCGCCGCTTCGCCCCATGTTCACCTTTCTTCCCTTCTCCAAACACTCGCCCGGTAGTGCAGACCGCAATGAGGATTAAATGTTTGTGGTATTGCCCGATTGGAGCAGGCTGGATTTGGTAGAGGTTTATGATATGATTTGATGTGATTACGCTGATGGCGTAGGCAGAGACGACAATTATGTCAGGAAAATTTCGCGGTTAATTGGGTTATTTGCTCTTCAAATCCGAAACGCCGGCTTCGGAACCGAAACAAACTCTCGCGTCCGACTGCACGAAGCTGAACGCATGGTGAACCCATTGAGCTCAGCAGCATACCTGGGTGTTCGAAACGGACTCCGCTCGCATGTGATCCGGTGATTCTCCTTTATTGCAGAATCCAAGGGCATCCCTATGGGTTGTCGGTCATCTTGCCGTCAAGGTATTCGATGAAGAGGTAGTAGTGTTCTACCAACTGATTAACCCAGTAGATAAAAGTTCTTGACCAATTCCTCATATGATTTCCATGCGAATCATCTTCTACATCTGCCAATTAAGACTCCAGATTGAACACCGACTTACAAAAGGAAAAATGTGTTATGTTAACGGGCTAATTATATATTATATAGTACCTCGATCCACATATTTCAAAAAATTATATTAACATCTTTATAGTTATGAAAATAAAATATGTATAATCAATTTACCCCAACAATGTCAGTTTTACTAGTGAAAACATGAAAATAAAGAGTACATTTTTTTTTTATATTTAGTGATGAACAACGATGTCACTGAAGTCATCGTCGATGCAGTTGCTTGGTCGCGTTCGATGACAATTAGATTCGCTCTCACTGTATTGTCACTCACCTCCACAAGGAGCACATCGTCAACCTTATCATCGCCCGTCTTGAGTCGTTTTGTATTTACGTCGATGCTAACATAGTTATCGAGCGACAAAAGGGTCATTCGACATCTATGTTAGCACCGACACAGATAGTGGTGGCCGCCACAATGTCTACGATGAAGATGATGGTCACCTCGTCATTGACCTGTTGGGCAAATCACAGCCTCAACTCGAAACTTGGGTCGTAAGAGGTCCTACCGCTCTATATCTATGTCGACGTTGATGCAGACGCCAAGCATCTTTTCACCGCTCGACAACTAGCCAAGAGGTGATGTCAACAATTGGCCAAGTGGTGATATATCTGAACTAACATGGTAGCGGTAGGAGTTTCGGTAGCCCTAACTTTGAGTTGAGGTTGCGATCCGCCTAACGGGTCAACGATGAGGTGACTACCATCTTTGCTGTGGATGCCATGACGACTACCATCATCTGTGTCGACGCCACAATGAGATCAACGATACACTTCTCGTGGAGGCTAGTGGTGTCGGAGAGCGGATCTTATCACCGTCAGAGGCGGCCAAATAACTACGTCGGCATCGACGCCAGTGTGTCTATCAGATACCACCATCGATGTCGTCTATCATCGAACGTTAAAATTATTTTTTTGTCCTTTGTTTTCATGTTTTCGCCGGTAAAACTAACGATGTTAAGAATAAATAAACTTAAATATTTTACTTTTCTAACTATAGGGATATCATGTAAAGACTAAGACATTAAAGGTAGCTAAGTAGGGGGGAGAACAATAGATAATTATTCCTAAGTTAACACATGGAAAAGGAACGTGAATTGTTTCTAAACAGTGCACTACATGGATAAAAGCCAATATGTAACAGTGGAGCAACAAGCACGGGCTACAGCACACAAAGCACGACTAAGTTCTGTATATCTCACAAGTTGTGACCAAGAAAAGATCAAGATATATTTCTATGGCTCACAAGAAGCTTGATGCACCTTCAAGAAAGATTGAAAAAACCAGACTGATTCACAGCACATAGCAATAACCATAGCTTCCAAATGCATGGTTTGAAGAAATGTAGCACATGAATTTAAACTCAGACAAAAAAATAAATTGAATGAAGTCCCTAGTCCCTAGACTGGATCACAGCATATAGCATTGCATGGTTCAAAAATATCAGCATAAAAATTTAAGACTGAAGAACCCAGTGTTGGTTCACAGCACACATCAATCAATGGTTTGCTCTCGTGCACAATTCAAAGAAATCTAGCATAACAATTAACTGATATGCATTAAAATACCTCCAGAGGGGGAACTTTGGAACATTGTAGAAATTGCAAAAAGAACATGTCTCACAATTAAGCAAAGTAACACCAGTGGTGGCAGATGAAAGCACACGGTTTCTGGAAGTGTAGAAGAAAACAAGCTAAACTTTGACAAGTCAAAAACCTTTTTTTTAGGCTGTCAAATCTTTCTTTTTCTTTCATTTCATCAAACAGCACTTTCCATATGTTTACGTCCACAACTGGTGAACCAAAAGTCACGCCACCATAGTTTTGGAACAAGATAAAGAAGGGCGGCAGTATACAAGGCCCACATGCATAAGCTTCTGATGTGATAACTTCCTACCTATACTTGAAGTACTGACTAGATAAAAAATTTCTTCATTAGCTGCATCAGAGCACATTTGGACAAATTGAAATTGTACCCATGCTGATCCATTTTGTGTGGAAGTGCCAAATAAGGACGATTGTAGTACAGGATATGCATGTCCTTCAAGCCGGCTATGGCAGGAAAATGGAAAGAAGTAGCAGTCATCGGATATACTATCAAACCTGAGGATTCATCCAGAACAGGATCTACCATGTTGGAACAGTAAACTACAAGGAATCACTAGGTTAACAGAGTTGGAAAGGAGAAAAAGAATGCATGCTATCACTACAGGCACAATTCAGCAAACATTCTAAAGGCAATCATCTTCATCAATGAAAGCACTGAAATTTAACATATATGAACAAGTTTATCAACATCTGAACCTTCTTTTGCTGTGGTTGATCGCATTTGGAAAAGAAGATTAAACATCTGAACCTTCTTTCGTTTCTCGGAGCAGCTCGTGAACCTGGACAGATACAAGGCAACCAATAAATTCACTGTCGTCAACTAAGAAAAGGGAATGGGAAAAAAAGTTGGCCACCTCCATATGTTAACTTGTCATCTTTCAAACACACACCAATCAGATTAGAACACTGATGCCTTTTGTGTTTTTTTGGCTTTAGAAAGTAGAAACAGATCATATTTACAAGAACAGCTTCAACAACAAGAAGATAGAAAGAAATTACTGGAGTAGGCAACATCTCTCACAGCTGGCGATTGGGAGATAGAACTAATTACAACACTAATCACACTCGGTGCTGTTTCTTCCGTACAAAATAAAATAAGGAAGCTGCAGTAAGCAGAGTATGGGTGGAAAACACAATACACCATGCCAAGATGAAAACTCTCGCTAGCCATCGGGAATCACCAAATGTTTCCCTTCTTTAACAGTTCTTCCTCGCTCTGGCCCTCGTTCGAGTCACTGGGCTTCCACGGTGGGAGCGCGAGAGGAGTTCGCGGACGGCGGCGGCGGACGGATCGAGGTGGGGGAGGGGGGCGAGTGGCCGTGGGAGCTCGCCCGGTGGAGGCGGCACTTAAAGGAGCCCGCATGAGTGGCTGGAGCACACACGCACTTGGGGACAGCGGCGACGCCCTGGCCGCACGTGGACGAGTTGGAGGACCAGGTCCTCCTAACGCCCCGCCGCGACGGAGCCTGGTGATGGTGGTCTTCCTTGGACACGAAATTGGATCCCATTTTTCCTTGAAGATTTGTTGCAGATCTGAAGTAAAAACGAAAGAAAAGCATTCATCATGTTTACAAGTTCGATTATAAACAATTGAAAGCATTATATTGAGTTCAAACAAGAAATAATGAACCAAGAAAACCTCGCCGGGATCCAAAATCACCAGATCTGTCGAAAAGATACATCCCGTAGGTAACCAAAAAACAATCAAAAATTAAGAAACATGATCGAATCAAAACAAAGATTAAAAATGGAAATACTAGAATTTCCATTCTACCTTGGACGCGAAGTGGGAAAGGAAAAAGGAATCTCTCCCTACAAAAGACACCTCAAAGAGTGACAGCGGCAAACTACTTTCCACTCCATAATACACGAATTTATAGAGGGGAGCTGCCCGTGATGAGCAGCGCGGGCAAGCCAGTCCTTGATTCGTCTCCCCCTCACCAACACACCCACAGCTACCCTCGTGGTGGGCCCGCCAAGACCCCTGTCAGGCCGTGGGAGTGGACCCACGACTCGCGACCAACGTGAACGCGAAATGACGTACATGCCCTTTTCTTCGTGGGTTATCGGATCTTCGCGGCTGGTTGATTGTGTAATTTCGTACTAGTCACGGGTTTATTTGGGAAGGGTCAATACGACTGTCGCGCGCTTCTGTCGACATCGAGTGGGACCACCTTGTGTGGGTCCATCTCCGATAAGAGGAGGTCCTTGACGAGGGGCCCATCTTCGATCGCGGGTAGAGGTGTTGATGGCTCCTCTAAGAATTCTCCGCCAATGCTTCGATCCATTGAGGAGTTTTGGGCTTCGAAGCATGAGGGAAGCCTTTATTTGTGTTTTTGGAATAAGTGGCTGTGATATTGTGCATAAACGTCTCTCTAAAAATACATAGCTAAGGTTTAATTTTCTTTCATTGTATATTCTCATTCATTGCAACTTAGATAAAATTATCTATAATAACTAATTGTGGCAAGTCATCATTCCAATTTGATCTCTATAAAATAACATAAACCGGATTTTTGCGAAACTTGTATGTAAAGAAACAACTTATGAATTACCACAATTTTTTTTATAATACTAAATCTTATGTAATAATTAAAAAATAAAATGTAAGAGCTCCGTTAGCGATAGAATTAATCGTCGATCAATGACACAAAGTCAATCTGAACTTGTTTTCCGATAGTTAAGAATGAGGCTTTTGAAGTAGTTATTTTGATTCTTAAGTGAGAGCTAAAAGTAAAGCTTTAGCCTCTTACGGTGAATGAAATATTTTCTAAATCAAGAATATTATAAATACATTCGATATGATCGAATGAGTTACACATGTCAAGTTTTGATTGATCAAAAATATTACTATATCATTTACTCCGCTACATGATGAATAATTGTCTAAGCCGACGTGTAATCTTGATAGTTATTGTATGCATAAAAAATTGGCAAGGTAGAAGTTTTGGTAATTATATAATAATACATTCAACTTGAGGAGAGTGTGAATGACTTAAGAACATGGTGGGCTTGAGGATGATTGTCTTAGACTTTGAGTCGTCTCGAAGACATGACTCACTTGAAGGTATGGTTGACTTAAGGATATAGTCAAGTTGAACATGTAGTTGACTTTGACAAATTGAATGACTATGGAGTCATTTAAACCAAGTGATTATCGATTTCATCAAATCATACTATTATTGATTTGATGATATGGTTAACTCGAGGATACACCTGACCTAGAGACATGACTCTCTTAATAAGCACAAGTCTCGATGACTTAATTATCTCAAAGTTATAATCGTCTTGAAAAGTGTGACAATTTTGAAGATACTATTTGATTTTTTTAGCTTTGATTTTAATATATATATAAGACCTTCAAAGTTTTGCTTACCAAATGTGTGATCTACTTGAAGATTACTCGGGGGCATGAGAGCATGATCGACTGGAAGACACTATCGACTCGAGAGCATGATTGGCTTGAGAATGCATTCGATTTGAAAAAATAATCGACTCAAGGGTATGAGTGACTTACGAAGATGGTCGACTTAAGGATGCACCCGACTTGAGACTATGAATTGTATTAAGATGAGACTTGAGGTGTCTTGACATGACTCACTTGAAGGCATAATTGACTTGATGATATGACTAACTTGAAAATATAGTTAACTTTATCAAATTGGATGATCGTGAACTCATATAAGCCAAAGTGATTATCGACTTCATCAAGTCATACTATTATTGATTTAACGACATGGTTGATTTGAGGATGCATCCGACTCGGGGACCTGACTCTCCTAACGAGCATAAGTATCGAGAACTCAATTGACTCAAAGATAATCATCTCAAGAAGTATAACAATCTTGAAAACATGATCGAACACAATCATCTTAACAAATATAATCAACTTAGAATGTATCTTCATGTTAAGTGATTAAGGATTTAATTATTTTTTTTTGTAATTTAAGATATAACGAGATTTATTAGAGCATATCGTAACGATAACCATCCGTCTTATTATATATATAAAATCAAATTTGGTTGCTAGACATATTATTGTCTCATAGGTGGGATCCAACCTCCCATTCCCATGTAGTGATTCAACCACTAATTTCTCATCTAACAGTATATTGAATCAACCTTAGAATCCCTCAAAACCAACAGAAGCCTTCCTCACAGCCTTCAGAATCAGAAATGGGACTAGGAGACAGTGAAGAATCTGAATTATTATGAGAAGACTTATTCCATATTAGCTTATCCTTAAAAAGGAATTAAGTAAATCTATTTCATATTAGGATATTAAGAATTGGAAAATAAAAAATAAGATATGCACTATATGTGGCTTTAAAAAAAAAGAGCGAGATGTACATTATATTAGGGTATACAAATTTAAAAAAAATAGTGATATGTATATTATATTAGGGTATAAAAATTAGGAAATAAATAATGTTGGATGAGATGTGTACCAAACCTATATTTTCTTTTTCTAATTTAGAAAAGTAATAGAAAATACCACACCGTATAAATGGGATTAGAGGTCCGGATTGTCCTTGGTCAGAAAATTCGAGTCAAATCAATTGCCCTTCCTTGGCGTTCAAAGAGTTCCCTCGGGAGAAGATGTCTCGTAGGACGAGTCGCGGCAACGCTTCTCGCGCAAGGGGAGCAGGCAAGCGTTCTCAACCCGGTGATGGAACATCTCTTCCGCCGGAGACAAGGAGTCTAGAGGAGGACCATTTGGCAATCAGTTGGATGAGCATGTTCGATGATTCTGAGATCACCCTGTCGGACCTCGAATCTTGTCGGACGAAGTACTTCATTCCCTATCAGTATCAGCTGGGGATCCCCGGTCACGACATGCGCCCGTACGTACCAGAAACACCTTGGGCGTTCATGTACGTCGACGCCTTCGATGCTGGGTTGCGGCTCCCACTGCACCCCTTCGTCGTCGAGTGTCTCTCGTACTGGGGAATTGCCTTGGCCCAGATGGTTCCCAACTGCTGGCGCTACGTGGTCGTGTTCGTAGGAGAGTGCGAGTTGCACCGCATACAACCCACCCTTACCGTCTTCCACTACTTCTTCGTCCTAGAACAAGCGAAAGGAATGTACGACATCAATCCGAGACGGGGCCTCATGATCGACAAGCTTCCGAGGCCTGCCGATGGGTGGATGAGGAGGTACTGTCTTGTACGGGGTGAAGATGATTGGCCATTTAATCAGGTATGGGCTACGACCGTCGTTCCTCAAGATGTCCCAGAATTGTCCAACTCGGAGGCGGTGCAAGTCAGTCAATTGCTCGGCATCCTTGAATCCACCTCGATGATAAAAGCGATGGATGAATCCTGGCTTGTCCGAGCTGGGTTGAGCCCTTCTCAAGAAGGTGAGTTTGATAGCGTCACTTGCTTTTGTTTTGTCATTCAGGTTTGATTTTGATTTCGTGCGTCTCGTTTAGAAACGGTTTGGAGTTTGACGCGTACGTTGAAGGGAAAGAACATAGACCAAGGTCCTCCTGGCCCCCGAGCTCCTGGGCCTCTACGGATTGGCGGTGTCAGATCTGAACGTCGATCATCTCCCCGGGTGACACCCGTGCCTGCCACGCAGATTTCTTCAGCTGCCAAGGTCCCGACCACACGAGTCGATGAGCCCCACCCTAGGCCATCGAAGAGGCCTCGAGATACGGAAGCGGGAGGAGGGGGAGGGGAAGAGCATTTGCCAAAGAGGAGTCGTCGAGAGGAGTTGGCGGCTCAGTGTTCATCATCTTCAACTCGTCTGGTGGTGGCCGATAGTCTGCCCACACCCGAGGGCGAGGAGATATCTTCCGGGTGGAGGATGATAGATACGGCGGAACCATGGAAGTCAACGGAACAAGCCATGATCTTCGTTCAGGGAGTCCTCTTCCCAAAGCTAACCAAGGATTTGTGTACCCTACATTCTGACGCTCTAGTTTCGAGGGCCTTGAAGCATATCGTGATGGTACTATCTCCCTTTTTCTTTTTGGGTATTCATATTGTGCTGAAATCATTTCCTTTCCTCAGGGTCTTCATCTCAGTGCCGCGCTTATCTCCCGAGTACAAGAATCGGGCGCACTGGTGAAGGAGCTGATGGAGTCTGCCGTTGTCGATTCGGACGAGGTGACTGAGCTCGAGGGTGAGATGTGGAAGATGGAGGCAATAAAGTTAAGAGCTCAGTGTCAAAGCCATGCGACTAAGTTGTTGGAGGTTCAACGGGACAACAACGAATCGCAGGCTAAGGTCATGGTGCTTCGTCAACGAGTAGAGACCCTGGAGACGCTGATCGCCGAGATGCAGGTGCCGATGGTTCAACAGAGGAATGTGCTCCTAGATTCGGTGGGTCCATCGCTGCCAACTTCTTCGAGCAAAGATGCCACGGTGACAAAGCCCTCTAAGTAGACAAGTCTCCCAATTTTTTGTTTTTATTTTTATTTTATAAAAGATAAAATTTATTCACTTTGTTGACTCATAATATACGAAATTTGGCTGTCGATGTGGACAGCCAAAATCGTATGATTGACACAGAAGACTCCCCTCGACGAAAGAGAACATAAAATGCTTACTTTGATTGATCCTATCATAATATTTTTGTGATTGTACGATAAGCAAAGACGTGCCCGAAGATTGCACGTCAAAATGCTATGCAGTCAACCGAGTCATTCTATTGGTTATGGGTTTGATGTCGTGCATGCGCTCCATCCGCCTTCCAATGAACCGTCACACGGTGGTACTTGGCATGATTCGCGGCCCGCAGCCGAGGCGTGCAAAACGCCGTGTCAAACGTTCTCCAACCTGTGGCCGCCGTGGCGCCATACACGTTACATGTGTCGTCTTCCAAGCCATGGAAATACCGCAGAGCAAGAAAGCCATTAAACAAGTGTGGGCGAGAGTCGTCCTCCCTGATCCGATCCCTCCCCCCATTCGATGTGAGATCTACACGGATATAGCCTGATCCAGGAAGAGCGGCTGCAGTAAGCAGACCAGGGGGTGAGAGAGACCGGGAGCGAGAGGAAGCAGTGGCGTGCGGCGGTAGCCATTAAGCAGAGGGGGAGAAAATATCGATCATTGATTGGATTTTCCTGTGGGCGATCTTTTCCTCTACGGATGGATTCGCTGTCCTCCACCCGTATATATACACCGCCAATGGCCACGGCGCCAGCGACCGCCAAGTGGTCGCGGACCGCAGCGGTGCCTTGGACGCGCCTCCTCCTCTCACCCTCGACAGCTACTCCTCCGCTCCTCCTCCTTGGGCTCACGTGCCGCCGGTTGTTCGGGATGGGGTCGTCCTCCCGCCGGAGCGTAGCGCCCTTCGACCACCTCTCCCACGTGGAGTCCACGTCGCAGCTACCTTCCGGCGCCGGGCGGATCTCCCGCCCCAACGCCGTCGTCCTTGGGGAGGCCATCGCCGCCGAGGAGGTCGACCTCGTCGTCCCCTCCCACGACTTCTCCCGCGACGCCCTAGTCTCCTCCCCGGAACAGGTGTCTTTCCTTCATCCTCGGTGATGCCTCCAAGAATCTGTTTTTGATCTGAAAACGTTCAATTTTGGGAAGAGTCCATTGATTCTAATCTAAAAGATGCGTCCTTTTTGCTGTTATTGCTTTGGTTTATTCTTTTCATTCGTCTTAGATCTTGCTTTTCTTCTCCCATTTCATGAATTAGTACCAGCAAATGTATAAGCGATCGATAGAGGATCCCGCGGGATTTTGGTCAGAGATCGCATCCGAGTTTTACTGGAAGGAGAGGTGGGGTCCGGAGGTCTGCAGCGAGAATATTGACGTGAGGAAAGGGACTGTTAAGATCGAGGTCAGTCTTGTTTGCGCAGAAGAGGTAGATAGATGTGCTGTAACATAAATTGAATTCTGCTTTACTATTA
Organism: Musa acuminata AAA Group; assembly: GCF_036884655.1. Lineage (NCBI taxonomy): Eukaryota > Viridiplantae > Streptophyta > Magnoliopsida > Zingiberales > Musaceae > Musa > Musa acuminata. The sequence goes on along the minus strand of NC_088358.1, from coordinate 27,908,951 downwards.
CCGATCTCAGTGGTTCAAAGGAGGTGTTACAAACATCTGTTACAATGCCTTGGATCGGAACATAGAGGCCGGCAATGGAGATAAGGTAGCTCTGTATTGGGAAGGCAATGAGCCAGCCCAAGATGGGCAGCTGACATATGCCCAGCTGTTGGAGAAGGTTTGCCAGGTGCGCTGGTGACCATTTCCATCTCTTTTGGTTGTAGTAGAATATGTTGTGGTAACAATGGATCTTCCGTATCTTAAAACAGCTTGCCAATTACTTGAAACATGTTGGGGTCGGTAAAGGGGACGCAGTGGTCATTTACCTGCCCATGTTGATGGAGTTGCCAATTGCAATGTTGGCATGTGCTCGCATTGGTGCTGTTCACTCGGTATTATCCTGTTACTATCCTGTCTAGTCCTCGAAGATTGGATTCGGTTGTCTAGGGATGAGATATCATTGGCTTTCTTCAGGTTGTGTTTGCTGGCTTCTCGGCAGAATCTCTTTCACAGAGGATTATTGACTGCAAACCAAAAGTCATAATAAGCTGCAATGCGGTGCGTAGAGGAGCCAAAACCATCCATCTCAAAGAGATAGTTGACAATGCTTTGGTTGAGTCTACCAAAAATGGAGTTCCTGTGGGTATGTATGCAGGAACTTGTCTTAATGTTTTCCTGTTTATGGAGCAAAACTTGTCTGCTGTTATCACTCACTGAGCTTACTGATATGCAACATCCTTTGACACTCAAAAAACATTATTTTCAGCTTCTGTAAATGAGTTGGAATTGGCTTTTCTTATGGGGAATTGAATTCTGTTTGAGTACTATGTGTAGGATGATCCATTTATGTTGTTTTTTTCCTTCATATTTCTGGAATTTCCTTTGGTCTGAGGGCTATCATTAAAGACTTTTAACTTACCAGAGCACTGGACTAGCTATATGGTATTCATCTATTTCCATGGTGAAATGTTAGACTTTGATAATATTGAAAGATTAATATAATAAAATGGTTTGTAATTACTTTTGTGATAAACTCCTGTTTTCTCTCCTCGGATTTTGCATTTGCATTATGCACTCTTCCACCTGGAGTGACTGCTGTCCCCATTGGCTCATCACTTTATCTCTGTTTTCCTTCATACAGACTTGCGCTTGATTTATGAAAACAAGTCTGCCATGGATAGAGAAACAACCAAATGGCTGGAAGGAAGAGACATCTGGTGGCAGGTTTGCGCACTTGTTTGCTTATTGGCAAATCTTGATTATGTTAGGTCTTTCTACGTCATTGGTTGGATGTTTACCAAAATGAACTTTCCACTAATGTTCATAAATCATTTTTAATAATGTCATTAAATTTTCAATTAATTACCTTGACATAATTCTCTGTGTACATTGTACTATCTTCAGGATGTTGTTCCGCAATATCCAACCAAGTGTTCAGTGGAATGGGTTGATGCAGAAGATCCACTGTTTCTCTTGTACACAAGTGGCAGCACTGGAAAGCCGAAGGTGGCCAGGCTTCAACTGATTTAATTATTACTGTAAATTTTTTTCATATTAATTTTCTATCTGCAGGGTGTATTGCACACAACTGGGGGGTATATGGTATACACTGCAACAACATTTAAGTATGCATTTGACTATAAGCCATCAGATGTATACTGGTATGCTTCTAATTTGTTTGTGTGTAAAAATCTTCTATAATTTTTTTTTTGCAAATTATGTCTACTGTTACTTCTGTCATTATCCCTTAATTTTCTGACCTAAGGTGCACTGCTGACTGTGGCTGGATCACCGGACACAGCTATGTTACATATGGTCCTCTTTTGAACGGAGCTACTGTTTTGGTTTTCGAAGGGGTAATCCACCATCCATGAATTCTTCGGAATACTGGTTGTACTGAAATTACATGTGTACTTGACCATCTTGGTCAATTGTTTTACTGCAAAATTATTTATGCTGTATCTACTTATGGTTTGACAAAACCTATGAACTTATCCTTTTCTTGCTTTCTTTTTTTCCATAGATACGATCCTTCTAACAGAATCTACTTGATATCACACAGGCTCCAAGTTACCCTGATTCTGGACGTTGTTGGGATATTGTGGATAAGTACAAGGTGACAATATTTTACACAGCACCAACCCTGGTCCGTGCCCTCATGCGTGATGGTGATGAGGTAGGAATCTTAGTTGTTTTCATCTCTCATCATTACAAATTTTGGAACTCTTTTACTCTCTTTTATAGTGATTCATTATATTTCCAAATGTCTGTAATTGGATATCTATCATACTTTGGTTTTTATTTCATTAGTAGCATCATCATTTCCTTGAGGTGCTTTGTTTGTCCCATCACGTGACAAATCATATAGTTATCTTCATCAAAGGTACAAAAATATCTTGATAGCCCTCATTCATGTTAAATAAATGTCAACAATTTTGGAGCCTTGAAAACATGGCAGTCCTTCAGTTCGTGTCTATCGTGATGTAAAATAACACTGGCATTGTCCACTCTTCATATTATGTTTTATTTATTGAGATATAAGTTATAGTTATGTTTGTAACTATAAATTTTCCTTTATACATCCATACATGTGATGCTCTGGTGCAGTACGTTACTTGCTACTCTCGTAAATCTCTACGTGTTCTAGGAAGCGTGGGGGAGCCCATTAACCCGAGTGCATGGAGGTTCGACACTGTACTTTGGACTAGTTTATCTTGTGAATATAATAAATTGCTAACACACTTTATGTATGTTCATTAGATGGTTTTACAATGTTGTCGGGGATTCACGATGCCCTATATCAGATACCTGGTGGCAAACTGAGACTGGTGGTTTCATGGTGCGTTGATGCTCCACTTTACTTTTTAGTCAATGTTTCAATGATCATTCTAATTCCTTTTGCTCCTTAGTATTTTCACCTATTTTCTGCTCCCCTCCTTTCCCGTTTTCCAGATTACACCTATACCTGGTGCCTGGCCACAGAAACCTGGTTCTGCCACATTTCCTTTCTTTGGCATTGAGGTACAAACTAAGGTTTTCTATATAGGAAAATATGAGTTTGAATCTATGAAATAAAAATTGAGATACGTTGCAGCCTGTCATAGTCGATGAGAAAGGAAACGAGCTAGAAGGTGAATGCAGCGGGTATCTTTGCATTAAGAAGTCATGGCCAGGGGCATTTCGATCACTTTATGGTGATCATGAAAGATATGAGACCACATATTTTAAACCATTCACTGGTTATTACTTCACAGGTGATGGTTGCAGCAGGTAATTGTTCTGGCATATTAACTGATGCAGGCTTAAAACTTCATCTTTGTGCCACAAGATACTGCAAAAATGAGTTTTTGAAGCTTAGGTTGCTGGATATATAACATTCGCATATAGGTAACTATCATGTTCTGGTCATCATTTTGATGCATCAGGGACAAGGATGGCTACCACTGGCTCACCGGAAGAGTTGATGATGTTATCAATGTCAGGTACTGTAATCTCATATGTGCTTATTATTCTTAATGTAATTGACATGGGACTATAGCTTTCTTGAGGGAAAGCATGTTCATTCAAATTGGAATGGTGACTAAATATTTGATTAAGTTGTCTGTAGTGGGCACCGCATTGGAACTGCAGAGGTAGAATCTGCCCTGGTGTCTCACCCCCAATGTGCAGAGGCTGCTGTCGTTGGTGTTGACCATGAGGTGAAGAGCTCCAGCTTCAAGCATGATGCCTCTTGCTGAACTTTAGTTGTTAATCTTTTCTTACAGTTTTCTCTGTTTCCAGGTCAAAGGGCAAAGCATATATGCTTTTGTCACTTTAGTGGATGGCGTTCCTTACAGCAATGAAGTACGGAAAAGCCTCATTTTGGCCGTCAGAAGCCAGGTATGTTCCTGTTGTAATCAGATGTGGCGCTCCTGACTTATATATACATTGCATTCTGATCGTTTTTAGAGTTTTCGAAGCTTTAAGTTACATGCCATGGTTACATGGGTTTCTTCTTAGTCATTGGAAACACCAACTTAGTAGTCGATTTGATGATATCACTAGTGATTTATTTTGTTGGAAATCTAACTCGAGGAGGAATATTTAGAGGCAGATGCTAAATTTTGTAGGGGTGTCAATTGTTCTTAAGGCCTTTATTATTTTATCGCCAGCTTTTTGAAATTCTTTCTCACAACTCTTGCTTATAATAATTTGTATGTCTTTTTATTCTTTGTTTCTATAGCAAAGATGGGTGTCCAATATATTTTGCATATGCACATATATCATACAGCATTGGACTATGAAATATGCTGAGCTAATTATCATCCAAAAATTTATCCTTTTGATCTCTAAGGACCAGAGTCTATATATCCATTCATCTACTGTGCATTTCACCACTCTCTTTAGAAATGGAAAGTTTTGGCTATTTTTATATGTTTATCCGATCTGTCTAGTTTCCTTTCTATCCCTTTAGGCCCTTGTCCTCCAGAGGTCCTCCATTGCTATACCTATAAGTATCTTCCATTAGACAATTAGTACAAGTAGGACATATTAAAACACTATTGATGTTTTCACGACTCATTGTATGCATACTTTCACACTGTATTGAGAGCTACAAGAAAGAGGTGTACTCGGGTCTTGATCTAAGGTACCAGTTGGGATTGTATTTATGATGTCGGCAGAAAAGGGGCATTTTTAAAGGGGTACATGCTCTGTATTTGGTACATGAGCAGTGCCAGCAAATGTGCTAGTTCGATAGAATGAAGAGAGCTGAGAGCATCGGAGAGTTTTCGGTCTGCAGCACTACTTCAATTGCACAACAGATGACACTTATCAGATATTACAGTTCTCTTGATTCAAACTATGGCAAACTCATTTGTACATGATGCACTTACGAAATTTCTCTTGTCAGATTGGCGCCTTTGCTGCCCCAGACAAAATCCACTGGGCACCGGGACTACCAAAGACCAGGAGCGGAAAGATCATGAGAAGGATATTGCGGAAAATTGCTTCACGGCAGCTAGATGAGCTTGGGGATACAAGCACACTTGCAGACCCAAGTGTTGTGGACCAGCTAATTGAGGTCAGCGATCACTGATAGGATAGTGAGAGATTCATCTTTTTCCCCCCTCACATCGGGGTCACCACATTCTATTATTGCTACTGCAAAGACCAAATAATGAGATCTTAGATGATACATGCAGGATAAAAGTAGATGAAAGCATTGGTAAAGGTTATTGTTGTTGAGGGACTTCAGAGACTTGTTGCTACACTTTGTTAATGAAAAACCACAAATAAGAAATGATTGGATACATTGGGCTATATTTTTTAGGCTTTTTTACCTGTTAACTTGGAATCGATATGCTTTTAATGGAGAGAGAGAGAGAGAGAGAGAGAGAGAGAGAGAGAGAGAGAGAGAGAGAACTGCATGAGTAGAGCATATGTTCAATGACTTGCAACAAAGGCATTCGTGCTCTTTACAGAGTATATGGCCTTCTTTGTTCTTTACCTTTTCTCTAGATAGATTAGAGGACAGAGATACCTCCCCTATGCCGTACTCTTCCTCAGTTCAATCGCTGCTCATTCTATAGGGATATCTCCGATAAAGCCTGGCCAGTAGTTGGCTGTAAAGCAGCAGAAACACTAACTGATTAGCCCACAAACCATTCATTTCCTATGCTTCAGGGGCATATATATAGAGAGAGGAGGAGGAGGATGAATGGTGGTCGTAATCGTTCTCGTTCTGTGCCATGGCCAAAAACTGGGTGCTGGAGATCCATGACCAGCTCGAGAGCGTCGAACCAGCAGCAGAGACAGGTCAATGGAGTAACCGATCCATATACAAGGTTCCTGCTTGCATCAAGGACTTGAACCGCATGGCCTACAAGCCGCAGGTCGTCTCCTTCGGGCCGTACCACCACGGGGACCCCGACGTCTGGCCCATGGAGGAGCACAAGCACAGAGCGCTCCTCCACTTCCTCAGGAGGGCGAACAAGCGGCTCGACGAGTTCGTGGCGGCGATGGGGGAGGTGGTGCAGCAATTGCAGGACGCGTATCAGGGCCTCGACGATCCATGGAGGGAGAAGGACCGGTTCCTGCAGCTGATGATCCTCGACGGCTGCTTCATGCTCGAGATAATGCGCGTCGCCACCGGCGCCTCCAGTGACTACGCCTACAACGACCCCATCTTTAGCAGCCATGGGATGCTGTATACCGTCCCCTACATCAAGCGAGACATGCTGATGATCGAGAACCAACTGCCCCTGCTGGCCTTGGACACTCTCGTCTCTGTCGAGAGCAGCAAACCCAAGGTATATTTTCTTCTCTCTTTGCTCGTATCATGGATTCATGGGAGTAAAGCAATCAGTACCATATATGAACGTGTTTGATTTGGGACAGCTCGAAGACTCTGTAAACAAGCTGGTGCTCAAGTTCTGCGCGTCAGGTCATGGCCGACCGTCCACGGCGAGCGTGGCCCTGGGTCTCCACCCCCTCGACGTTTTCCGGAAGAGCCTGCTGTACGACCCGACGCACCGCTCGCCGCTGGTCAGGCCGGATCGGGACGGCTCCAGCGAGATCGTCCGGTCGGCGGTGGAGCTGTACGAGGCCGGGATCCGGTTCAAGAAGAGCAAGACCAACAGCCTGCGGGACATCAGCTTCCACCACGGGGTGCTCAGGCTGCCGGTGATCGTGGTGGACGACGCCACCGAGTACATGTTCCTCAACCTCATGGCCTTCGAGCGGCTGCACTGCGGCGCGGGCAACGAGATCACCTCCTACGTCTTCTTCATGGACAACATCATTGACTCGGCCAAGGACGTCAGCCTGCTGCACTCCAAGGAGATCATCCAGAACGCGGTGGGGAGCGACAAGGCGGTGGCGAAGCTGTTCAACCGGCTGTCCAAGGACGTGGTGCTGGACCCGGAGAGCACCCTCGACGATGTCCACCGCAAGGTCAACAACTACTGCCGCAAGGACATCAACATGTGGCGGGCCAACCTCATCCACACCTACTTCCGGAGCCCCTGGGCGGTCCTCTCGCTTGCCGCCGCCATTTTCCTGTTGGTCCTCACCGTGCTACAGACTGTGTACACCATCATCCCCTTCTACACAGACAATGGCGGCGACGCTCCCTCCCCCCAGTAATCTCGGGTTAAAGCTTGTGATTGTGCTTGGTTTGTTTGATTGCTTTCTTTCCTATCTTTGGTCGGCGTGTTGAGTGTTTAAGGTTGATAGCTCGATCAGATCGATGATCGATGTGATCGTGTTTCCCGGCTCCATGGAAAGTTTGACATGTTCTTCCCATAATACAAGTCGATGCCTGAGAATGGCTTGAGAATCGTGTACCTCGAAACATCTTCCCCTGCCACAATCCATCTTCCATCGGACTGTCGTCATGCAAACAAGAATCAGCAAATATACAACCATCATTCATGGGGCATGAAACAATAAAAGAAATGTTCGTCCCGATCAAAACTCGACACATGGGAGGAGGTAAGTGTATGGGTAGCAATCATGTTGTGTGGATGTTATTCCAATCTTAAATTGTAAGATTGAAAGGGGGTTAATTGTAAATGTCCAAGTGCGACTCCGTTGATAGCTTTGTGTTGTTTCCTCCGCCGCACCCAATCGAGCACCCAAATGATCGCCGCGCAATGGTTGACAAATAGAGGAAGATGGTGAGGAAGGCTGGCGTCGCGCAAAGGTTTTGGTGGGATCTCAGCAGCAACAGCCGCTCCCCCTTCGTTTCTCATGCGCTTAAAGGAAGCAGAGCCACATCCACCACCTCCTCCTCCGTCTCCACCGGGGCGCCAGCATCAGCCTCGGTAGAAAGTGCGGGGCCAATCCTTTCCGTTGCCGAAGGAAGACAGAGAGGCGATGCGGCCGACGACAGCTACGATAACAACGGGAGGCACCACCAGCAGCTGGCGGAGACGGCGAAAAGGGTGCGCGAGGTAGTCGTGAGGCAGCCCAGGTGGGAAAGTTTCCTGCTTTCCCACTTTGCTCCCTCGGAGCTGTTCCACCCCACCTGCGTCGGTCACGTCCTCCGGCCCCTCGTCTCCACCAAACCCCTGCTCTCCCTTCGCTACCTGCTCTGGCTCTCCTCCCACCCCGATGCCTCCCCCGCCGACGCTGCCACCTCCGCCTCCCTCCTCGACGCCCTCGCCAATGCCCGGGCCTGGAAGGCGGCCTTGCTCGCTATTCGTTCGACGAAATGCCGGCCCGACCCGCCCGCTATTGAATTATTCCTCTACCGCCTCATTCAAAGGGAAGGGAGGGTGACCGACGAGGCGATGGAGACTATATCCCTCGTGAAGACTCATCTTGGCTACTCCCCGTCCCTCCCCACTTGGAATTCCATCTTCTCTGCCTACTTGCGAGCAGGGAGGACCGACCTCGTGTGGCGCCTCTACGAGATGATGATGCAGTTAGGAATCTCGGGCGACGCCTCCACTGCTGGTTACCTCATCGAGGCCTTCTGCATGGACAATGAGCTGGACGATGCCTATAGGCTTCTTCGGGAAGTCTCCAGGAATGGGCTTGTGCCTGATGTGATCTCCATCACCAAGTTGGTCACTGGATATTGCAGGGACGGCAATTATGGCAAGGTCTCTGAGCTTCTTCACCTGATGATAGCAGTTGGCTGCATGCCTGACATATTCACTTACCAGTCCATAATTCACGGCTTATGTGAAAATGGCAAGGCCGATGAGGGCTTCCACATCTTCAACAATCTCAAGCTGAGAGGTTATGCTCCTGATCTGGTTACCTACACAACAATGATCGATGGTTTATGCAAGATGGGTAGGACTACCGATGCGTGGAAGCTGTGGTCGGAGATGGTAGCAAAGGGGACCAAGCCTAATGAATATGCTTACAATGTCATCATCAATGGCTATTGCAAGGCTGGTGACCTCAGTAAGGCTCAGGAATTGTACCAGGAGATGTGCAGAAGTGGATTCAGGGAGAGCACAGTGAGCTGCAACACCTTGATTGCCGGATTGTGCTTGCACGGGAGGGTGGGAGAAGCAGTTGACATGTTTGAGGAAATGCCAACTAAAGGAATCGAGCACGATGTGATCACCTACAACACACTGATTCAGGGTCTCTGCAAGGAAGGCAGGACTGCCGAAGCTCTGAAACTGTATGAGACACTGTTATTGGTTGGACTGCAGCCCAGTGTTTCAACATACACACCATTGATCGAGGCACTATGCAATGAGGGGAATGTGCTTGGTGCAATGGAGCTGATGAGATGCATGAAAGAAAAGGGTTTGGAGCCTTTGGTTCGTACAAATGACTATATTATTAATGGATTCTGCAGGGTCGGCAAGGCTGAAGCAGGCATGGCATGGTTGGTAAACATGTTGGAGAATAATCTCAAGCCACAAAGAGACACCATCAACAGGTTATTAGAATGCCTCAGCAATAGCTTCAGAGTGGATGATGCATTATTGGTGCTGGATGCCGTGTATAAAATTGGCTACTCCCTTGAAACTTCAGTATGTTATTTGCTGGTTAGTCAACTATGCGGAGAGGACCACAGACAAGCTGCATTGCAGATGGAGGAAATCCTGGTGAGCTAATAATGAATGCTCCCGGTGCCCAAGTTTCAGCAAGAGGTGCTCTACAATCCTCCCCTACATGAAGATCAGGGTGGGAGCCTTGTGGGTGCTCTTCAACTTTCTGGTAGGGTACTGACTTCCAGCCCAATTTATTTTTGAAAACCTGTTCTTTATATCTGAATCTGCACATCTGTTGCCATGTTCTTTCAAGTATCTATCCATAAGTTACATTTCTTATTTTGGTACTGGAGTTAACAGATAAGTTGTATAGACAAGTATTAAACATATGCTAGGTCGACGGAGTATGATCTGGTAAGAGAACCGGAGGAATCAGGATTTCAAATACTTTGATCATGGACTGATGCTAGGTAATATAGGCCGACAACGATTGATTCTCGGTATGTTGCTAGGTATACTGATATCATTTTGATCCGGTTTTAAAAACCATTTTAGGATATGTTAGTAGCCTCGGTTGCTACGAAAACAGTAGAAGAGAATGAAGGGAGAAAACAAGATAGGAAAAATGGTAACAAAGCTTTGATGGAAGATCTGCATGTAAAGGTATTTGGTCTTTGAATCTGTCATTGTTGTGATTGACCCAAGGGAATGCACCCATGACTTGCTGCAAAAAGAGGAATCAGATGAAAATGTGTAAAGGGCAGCAGTGATGGGAAATTTTGGTAACAAAGGTTTTGGTGGAAGCTCTGAGGGCAAAAACTACTTGGTACTTTGAATCTATCATTGTTGTTTAAGTGGCTTGACCACATTAACAAGACCTCAAAAATGTTGGGTATGATGGAAAGCAAGTGTTTGTGGCTGCAATATTTTTGAAACATTATTTGAGAATGCATAGTTACATGAATCTAGCAACCTGTCGTGTATCGTGCATTAAGGGCGATGCTGGAAGGGGTGTAATGTTAAGATGTATGTAGAATAGAGATTTAAGCTTTTGTATCTTCTGCGAGAACACCCATCTGTTAGGTTATACTTGAATTTTAGCTATCAATTTCATTCATATCTCAAAATATTCTTCTCATATTAAATCTCCTATAAAAAGTCTATTAGGCCTTCTTAGTATAATAATAAGTAATTAAGGTGAGTGATTACTTATTAAAAACTTTTTATCACATTAATTAGAGTGTCGTGTCGAAGAAATCTCATTCGACCTTAATATTCATTATAAATCCATAATTTAGAAAATATTCGAGTACCCCTTAATCTTTTGACTATATATATTAGGCTTTTTAATGGACGTGAACTTGAATCGAATCTGATTGATCCGATCATCGCCGTTACCATTCGTTTGTGGAAATCTGATCTGGATCGACCTATATCCAGACTTCATCGTCATTCTCATCGATTCTTTCTCCTCTTTACGTGGTGGTCCTGCTGCCAAGGATGAGGTGGTTCATTCATCTCATTGCTGTTTTAAGATCGAATCGACACGCATACGGCGCAGTCGCTCCCTGCCATGGGCTCATACATTGAAGCAGCAGGCGCTGCTGCCGCTTCGATAGGGGGCCATGTGAAGTGGACGGAAGACTTCCCACTGTCCCCGACTATCCCATCCCTATGATACTTTTTCGCTACGGTGGGCTGTTCACGCACTCTTCTCACGTTCCGTCACGCACCACCCGAGGCCGCCTCTTTTTGCGTTCGTCCTTTCCTTATTGCTCTCTCTCTCTCTCTTCATCTCCCTCCCTAAATATTTAGCCAGCAAGGGGGATGGCGGAGAGATGGGCTGACAGAACTCAATCAAAGATAGACGATGATAATATTAAAATTATAAATCTCAATTAATTGAGATCGATCATATGAATCTATAGGATGATAATAATAAAATCATTAGTTTTAATTATATGAGTTCGACTATATAATTTTTTTATCATCATTTAAATTTATAAAAAAGTTATATATTTAATTAAATTTAGAATACTTAAATTTTTATTTATAGTTTCTATTAAATTTGTATTAATCTTTTTTATCTTTCCTAATAATACTATAAGCAATACCTAATTATTTATAAATATTTTTTCTAATAATTATATATATATATTTTTACATATAACACTCAAATTCATAAAATATTATTGGTCTCACAATTATCTTATAAAATTTTCTTTTAATCTCAAAAATATTTAATGATCACGTAAGACTCCTAACACCTTTGTTATTTTAACATTCTATTTTTATTCTATGAATAATATATTCATCGATATCTTCATCTTATTAAACAACAGATTCAAGATATATAGAACATTTACTTAACGGAGCCTTTTGTTCATCCAATCTAATTATATTCTCTTTTTTTTTATTATTAAATTATATTTTATAAATTCAATCTTAATCAAATTTAATCTAGAACCTTTAGTTTCTGAGGCTTAACTCCATAGCTTAAATTTGTAATTAATTTCACTTAAGTTCTTATAAACAAAAATAATATCATTAGTAAATAACATACACCAAAGAGGTCTATTATATAAGTGTGTAGTAAATTTATCTATTATCAATGTGAATATATAAATTCTTAATGTAGATCCTTGATATAATTATATGCTAATAAAAAACTCACTCCACATACTTCATATAGTTCTAATATTAATAGTTATATTGTTATACATATATTTAATAACAGTAATATAATTAGTGGATACACTATGACACTTTCTCTAATTCAATAAAAATAATATATCAAATTTTCTCTCTATACTTTTTTATTAATTATTTTAATAAATAAAAAAACTTATATGGTTAATCTTTTAAGTATAAAACTAAGTCGACCTTCAAAGATATTTGTTTCAGGTCTTATTTTATTTTTGATAATTTTTTTCTAAAATTTTATATTATAACTTATGATTTTATTTTTTATATAATTTAAACATGTTTGTATGTCATTCTTATTTTTGTAAATTCACACTAAAATACTCTTTATTCATTCTTCATGCATATTTCTGAATTTTATGATTTTATTAAATAGACTAGTTAACAAATATAGTCACTTGTTCCCTAAACTTTTTCAACCCTTAATAGGAATACCATCAGGCTCTACACTCTTAGTTATTTTTATCATTTTAATATATTTTTTTACTTCATTAACTCTAATTTTATGAATAAATATGTGATTATTAAATCTATCATTATTATTTATCATTAAACCTAAGTCATGTGTAGAATATTTATTAAATAATTTATAAAAATATTTTTTTTTTATCTTTCTTTAATCTTATTATCATTAACAAGTATTTTTTTATCTTCGTATTTAATGCATCTAAAATTACCTAGTTCCTTACGCTTTCTTTTCCTAGCTTTAACAATTCAATATATTATTTCTTATGTATCTTTGGTAACTAATTTATTATAAAAATTATCATAAGCTTTATATTTTATCATACTAATTGAAGATTTTTTTATTCTTTTATTTTTTTTCAAAATTTTTCAAATTTTTATAATTTTATCAATATTTAAAATATATTTTTAAGTAAAAATTAATTTATGAACTTTCTCGGACTATCACCACTCTCTTAAGGTTACATCTCTATCTTTAGATTTTATCACGAACATATTTTGTTAAGCTTCCTATGTTGATTTATTAAATTTTCATCAAGTATGATTTTATAATTTTTATAAATAATTTATTTTTTTTAATAAAAAAAAATCTATTTGATTATAATTATTAGTAATCAAATGTTTCCAAACATGGTCGCGTTGCTTCAGTCAAACCTGGAGTTGTGGAAGCTAAGACACATGGCATCCTCGACGAACAGAGGTATGGAGTACCAGTAGAGACCCACACGGGCGCAGCTCAGCTTGGTTGGATCTAACTATCCTAGACCGATTAATATAAATCCCACACCACCGCTGCAAATATAAGCTTAGTGGAATCGTTTTGCTGCGCAAATCTGCACGACATTGTTCTCACAGCGAACCCCCAACAAGCGCGTCGATCCATTCACGAAAAGAACAGTGGCGATCCATCACGCAGTCAAGCATAAGAGAAGAACCGCGCTCGCGTTGTCGAGTGCAGGGTGACCGCGGCGGCGGCCCCTGAAACGAAACGACGCAGTGGCCTTCGATGCCACAAAGGCAAAGATTTTGATTCGCCAACGGACAACAGGATCGGACACGGGAAGCTATTAACGCTTGCAGGCGAGCATCGAAAGATCCACCGCAACGACGCTCACTATTTCCAACAAAAACAAGCTCATAATGTCGCCATATTTCACCAAAATATAACATAGTTTCAGAGGCGATCGACGGAGAAGTAGAATGTGATTAACACGATATCGAAAGATCGAGTTCAAGGGCAGATTGTGATAATAGACAAGTACGCTGCTGCGGAAGAGAAGACTACCATAGGGGTGTGTCTGTGTGTTAGCTTTCAACAGCTAGAAACGATGGATTGCTGTGGAGTTTGTGCCCTTTGCCGCCGTTGCTACCGTTGATCGAGGAAATGATGTTGGTCGCCGGCGCAGCTGAAGCAGCGTTATGGATGGCGTACAGGGGCTTAGAGGAGGAATATGGCCTGAAGGCTCTCATTGGACTCGCAAAGGCTAAGCTCCAGCTTCTAGTTCGGCCTCGTGCAGCAGCGGTGGCGGAGGGAGCCGGGGTTGCGGCCGAGGTCCTGCTGCTGCTGCTGTCGTCCAAGTCGTCCTCGGCCGCGGCCGCCGACAACCAGTACGCGTACATCGTCCCGAAACCACCGAACAGCCCTCCGCACTTGAACCGCACCTTCATCCTCGGCTGCCGCTGCTCTCCGTCATTGTCGTAATTTAGGTGGAGGCCGATGTTGGGCTTGGCCTCGCGCTGGGACTCCACTCTCCTGAGGGTGCAATCACCGAACCCGGTGGAGATGCGCTCCAGAAAGTCTCCCGAGAAGCTCCTGCTGCCGCAGCCCACCGATCTGGATCTGGCCACCTTCCTTCCGAACGATGACGCTGCCGCCTGTCTAGCGTTTGGGCTCTCCGCCTCCTTCACCCCGTTTTCCCCTTGCTCGGGGGCGGCGGTCGCCGCTTCTTCCTTGGCCACCAATTTATCTGATGCATTCACTTGCCGCTGCAGATGCAGCTTCATGTTGACATCTTTATCGCATCCTTCGCCCGACGACGATGAGGTAGATTTTCGCCTGTTGATATTGCTGCTGTGGACCGCAGAAGAGGAGCTCGAGGCGGAAGAGGCAGAGGAGAGGTAGAGGAAAGACCAGAAGCTCTTCTTTCGAGGACTCTCTGCCACGGCGGGGTCTCCAATGCCGCCACCACCACGACCCTGCGCAAGGGTTCCAGCCGTTCTCGGTGCTGTAGATTTGCTCCGCTTTAGAACGATGCCGCTGTCGTTCGCCGCAGAGCCAGAATCCGTGATGCCAGCTGCGGTGGAGACCGAAGCCATCACGTTCCTTGCGCCGTTTCCGTAGCCACCACTCCCGCCGCTGCTCTTCTTCTTCTTGTTGCTGTGGCTGGCGGCCAGAAAGGGGAACCTGGTCCTACGGCCACCAGAGGCGGCACCGGTACGTGACGGACGGGAGGTGAGTCCAAGTCCCAGTCCAAGCCCGAGCCCTCCGCCAGAAACACCACCGTCGGAGCGGAAGGACGTGGGTGAGGAAGAGGATGACGGCGGGGGCTGGAGCGGGGAGAAGGGGCTGGACTTGGAGGAGGACACCAGCTTGCCCAGCTTCTCCTGCAGGCAGAAGCCGCATACCCCGCCCGGGTTACTACGGTAAGGGTGGTCCACGCACTGCATGCCCTCCCCCATGTCGTCCGCTACTCCCACCACCCCTCTGTCTCCCATCCTCCTCTTCTTCCTCCAGTGCAGTTCCTGTCTCTCTTGGATCACCTCCTTAACCACAGACAGAGAAGGAGAGAGAAAGACAAATCCCGGTCGTCCTCCGTACGCGCCGGTTTAACCTTTGCCTACCCGAGGTCCACCTGCAATGCCCTTGTTACTCACAGATTGTGTGTGTGGACGGAGGAGCATACCAGACAGAGAGAGAGAGAGAGAGAGAGAGAAGAGAGAGAGAGAGCGAGCAACAACAGGGAAGGACAGATCGATTACAGACGGGAGGAAGGGATGGGCACGAGGGACGTGTTAATTAATAGTATGACGGCTTGGGAACTCGTGCAGGCGGTCGCAGATGCACGTGGAGCCAAGATATATCCGCTGGAGAAGAGACTGCCGAGACTCGACCCGCCACATTGCCTGTCCGATCGAGCGGCCCCCCAGTTGTGTTTCGCCTGGGCTGGTCTGACCCGGCCCATCATTCCATCAACTTTGATTGATTTGGGTCCGTCCTCAAACCAAGCTGCAGTCAGATTCAACATCAAGCCCAAACAAACAATCAATCAATCAATCAATCGATTGCACGGATCTTCCAGTCTTCCATCGAGGGTCTAACATTGTGCTCGTGGACCACTTTAACGACGGGTCGGCACACCATCTCATTGCGATCAGACCAGCTCGTGCTGAGAATTAATACCACACTGCTGCTCACAGAGATGAGGCGTACGTAAGGGCATGCATTTTTATGGACACCTGGCTGAATTGTGCACGGATCGACAAATGGCTTCTCGATAAAAGTAGTCTTGATTGATCTTGTCAATCCAGACCTCCTGCAGCAGCAGCAGCAGCAGCAGCAGCAGAGATCGAGGTGCATTAGGCTTTTGGCTTTGAGCCGTACCAGGAAATTGAGATTCCCTCCGACTGCACAAGAAGCTCAGAGACAGCATGCGGACACACCCTTTGACTGCCGGATAAATCATCTGCCGTACCATGTAAATTAAACTATGCGTCGAAAGTTGTCCCCTCGCCAGTTCTTTTTTCTTTCCGCCATGATCATGATGATGATCGAAGAGGTTTTGAGCCAGACTTTGAAGCGATGTAGTCAGGTCGACGAGGGCATCAATATCTTTGGGTTTCTGTGCCCTTGTGATCCCTGAATCTGTACCCAATGAATTGCTGCTGCTTTTTGGATGGCTTCTGACGGGGTTTTCCCAGCGGCCAGGCTCGATGAACTCTGAACTCTCTCCCCCCTCGGCCTGTAGCATCTACCATATCAGGTGGGACATCTGGGAGGACCTGCAAAAGACAGCTCGTCGACAAGGAAGTCACAGAAACCAGAATCGATGAAACAGCATGGTCCAAGAAACACGCAGGATAATAGTGAGAATAATTGTTGGATTGCACGCTTGTCCCCTCGTACCCATAAAATAAAACCTGCTCACGAGAATCTCCTTAAACCATAATTCATGAGATCATCCATCATTAAACATATCACTTCTTTATTATATAGAATATATATAACCATTTGCTAACGTAAAATTTGAAATAGAAAAAAAATAAAAGAACTCTTAGAATATGTATTTGATTTCCTCGTTAGCCGTGACAGAAAGGAAATAACCATCAAAAAATGAAAAGTTACGTGTTGTGCCTGAAGGCATATTTGAGTTCCGTGATGAATCAAAAGATGCTGTATCACCTGATAGAACACAATGTATATTGCAGCTGCAAGTGCAGAAGATAGGTAAACATATAACTTTGCAAGACTAGACAGCACAACTGAAATAGAAAACGCATATCTATATGCTCAACTTAATCAGCCTCCGATCGTCTCTTTCAACAACTAGAACGATAATTATATGAAAGATAATAAAGGCAGAATCGCTTCCAACTTGAACACATGAGATTCTTGAGAATTATAAAAACAAGTAATGAAAGTTTGAGACGAAGTAATCTAGATCAAGAGAGGGACCTGAGTGCCGGTTCGAGAATGACACCCGACAACATCAACAGTAGTATATATATATATATATATATATATATATATATATATATATATATATATGTGGAGGTCGGTGACATTTACATCAATTGCACTTCAGATTCTTTGATGGTTTGGCTTGATCAAAATTTGGATTAGTCTACACATATTTTTATTCTAAAATGATAAACTGACTCAAATTAAGTAAAAAATATTAAATTTTTATTAGGTGTTATAAGAAGATTCGATAAGTTTCTGATATATGTATATATTGATGTTTGAAACGTCAAACTCATGAAGTGTCATTTGTATGAAGATTGAGATGAAGAGAGCTTTCTTGACCTAATCCCTCTTATGTCTAAATCAATAATCTAAGATAAGTGAGTATGATCACAAGTGGTAAAAGTGATTCTCTCGATAATTGTGTTAAAAGTAAATTTTTATATATGGTCGTAGAGGGATTGTAGAGGATAGAAATATTTTATGGGGATACAACCTCAATCGCCTCTAACAATCTACCTTTATGCTTTTATCCATATGAGTGACAATAGAGGAGGCAGCCTATAATCTTCTGCTTTGGACTTATGTCTAAGCAAGCAAACCAAGGGTGTAGATCTTGTCTCACTTTTGTTGGCTTGGTCATGTGTTGGATGATAATTGATTGATGATATTTCTTTTTCATTTATCCCTCTAAAGATATACTTTAGGAACTTTTCTAAAGAGGCCACAAAGTGTAACTATCAGCTTATCCGACATGTGCACTATATAGAGGTGGGGGGAGGAGCCGTCAAGATGCTTGTTTTGGATAATAGAGGATATGATTGGCTTGTTCGATTTGCTACTGAGAAGTCATTCATCGTTGCATGACATGATGTAGCGATGATAAGATGTATGTATCAAAAGGTAATACCTACTCCTTTTACCACTCCTCTTCTAACTCGAGCATGACTCTAACCCAGTTCTCTTAGAGGCACTTAAAGAAAGTCGCGACGATATGCTCATCAAAACGGGCTATGGGAGGAGTCGAGGTGGGCTCCTCCCCTACTTGTCATCGAGGTAACCCATAATGTCTCGACCTGATCGTGCCCATATCATTGCCTGATCTATAGTAGGGATACCATAAGGACCTCATCGGGCCATGGGTCAATCATCAATCTATAGTTGAGATGTTGCAACCCTTATCGTTACCTAAGCTATGTTGTTGTATGCTGATAGAGAAAATTGAATTTTGGTCGCCTGTTTGATTTTCTAAGAGACCAACTTTGGGCAGAGGAAGCTTGCTCTCGGTTGACTTAGTGCAAAAGCTAATCCATGTTCCTCTATTGTCCATCACTGAAGTGGGCTATGGGAAGAGTCGAGCCGAGTATATCCTCTACTTGTCATCGAGAGACCCATGTTGGCGACAAGTCTATTATCACCAAGGGATCTACGTAGGGCTACAGGGGAGATGTTATGAATATTCCATGTCATCAAGCTGCCCCTTCTCCCTTTTTGCTCGTCGCCATGGTGAGTTGTGGGAGGAGTCTAAGTGAGCTCCTCCTTTGCTCGTTATCAAGGGAGAATATAGGAGGAGCCCTACTTTCGCTCGTCACTAAGACCAATCGTGGGAGAGGTCCACATTGACTCCTCCCACGGCTTGTAGACTTTGCTCTTATCATGAAGGAAAAGGGGTTAGGGCCGCACCCAACCTCCTCACCTCAGGAAGAAACAAAGATTGATTTGGTATCTGACCTCCTCTCCTCGAGAACGAATAGGGGTCAGTGTCGCGCTCGACCTCACCTCAGTAGTTTATCCACCCAAGTATTTTTCACCTTAGTAGAGAATTTAAATAAGATCATTGGTTTGAAGATGAGCTATCGAATTGAACTTTAGTCAACTATCCTTCATAGTCCCGATTGATGCTAATCTGACAAGTATATTGGCATGGGTATTCCCTTCATGAGGAACATACAACATATTAAGTTATAAGAAGTAGAGAGTTAGTTTTTACAATTCAACAAAGTACTTTGTCATCGTATCTTAGGCCTTGTTATTTCTTTTTTCTTGGTTCACTATTAATTGAGAGTCATTCAATATTATTAAATCTTAAATTGAAATATGTTTCGAAGTCCCGAAAGAAATACCTTATACTTGATTATATAGTTGGAGATATTAAACTCGAATAGGAGAAGTTTCTCATATATATATATATATATATATATATATATATATAATTATATTTATTTATTTATATATATTGCAAATTAGATTGTATCATTGAGTCGAGTGGCGTAGATCATCATTCAGTAAATTCTTTAAACTACCCATTGTTTTCTTCAATCAAAGTGCGTCGACCAAACTTAATTTTAATTACTTGATCAAGAAACTAATTCTGATGGTATCATTCGATATAAATTAATGTGTGTTAAACTGATTAAGCTTCGACATCGGAGCGTATAAGTCGATGCTAATTGGTTATTTATAATATCGAGCATGTATTGGTACGCGCGTCATCACGAGCCCTTAAATTCGTCCAATTTGCAATAAATGGTTTTGTTCTATTTTGCTCTTGCAATCGCGCGTCAACAAAACGCGATCATAGGCCGTTGGCCCCTTCTTTCATCACTAAAGGTGTGTTAATACTTTATTATTATGCTGATGTCAGTTTATGTACACACTAAGTGTGTCAGCCATTTAATCTTTTTATATTTAATAATACACATCATATTGATATCGCATAAATGACACACGGACATCCATGTAATTAGGGTATATAACGTCATCGCATGACGCCAATCTTAATGTAGCACATATACGCCTCATGTCTTTGGTGTATCGTTCATCATGTAATAGCTACCATGTATGTCCCAGATAAACACTATCATTGCAAGAATCATCCGAAAAAAGGACCCCACCCACACTTATCAACCCCTCTTGCATCAATTCTTGCTAACAAAGTCTTTCTGAGTGCATTACATGCCTAGCCATATACATCCCCAATCTAATTTATCAATCAATTGACTCGTCCATCTTCGACTCTTAACATTGAAATACTAATTTATAGATTATTGGGTTGAAATACTAATTTTTGTGAAGTATAGTCAAAAGTTTGGTGCCACATCAAGAATGGCCGGCCTCACACCTGTTGTTACCCATCCGGGATTATTCTTTGTTCCAATCACAGAAGAGGTGGCCGAGCGGGTTTCGAATAAGCACGTACGAAAAGGTATTGTTCGTTTGAATTATCTGAGTGGCAGCAGCACCGGCGGACCTTTCAAATGCGCAAATCTCCGTGCGCGAATCTAAAAGCTCTCTATCCCTCCGTCCCCCTCTCAGCATCTTTAACCCCTTCCCTCCCCGTCCTCCACCCGCCGATTCCACCAAACGCAGAAACAAAGAGAAAGAAAAAGGAGGCGCCTCCCGTCCACCTTCTCTCTCGCTCTCGCCTTTGTCCGGAAGAGGAGGGCGGCGCTCGCGTCACTCTCCGATCCCCTCTCCATCTACTCGCGGCTCCCCGCGCTCTTCCTCTCCAGGTACGCCCAATTTTTGCTCGAGATCTTGAAATTATTGTTTCTCGAAATCAAACCGCGATTTCTCCTCCTGATTCAATCCTTCGTGTGTTTTACCTTTAGATCGTGCTGCCAAAGTCTCGATTGATACCTCAGTGGCTTCCTCTTTCCTGCTCGTTCCTCATTTGCCCGGCTACCACCGACCCAATTCCTCCCTTTTCGCTACAATGGGTTTCTTTGCTTTTCTTTTTGGGTTTTCCGGACGTTGTGAGATCGAATACTGTCGAATTCTTTGGTTCAAGATAGATCGAGTTGGCAAAGTTTCGTTTTTGAGATTGAGCTCCTTAATAAAGCATATTTATTTCATGAAACCTTACTGGCCGATCATCACAATATACTAGCTCCATAAGCTTTAGGGCAGCTTTATCCTAGATCCATTCTTGATGACCTCGAACCGTTCTTTAGTTGTTTCCTTTTAGCGTTCATTTTTCTGGACTCTTCTCCCCGTTCATAGTATGGTTCTCGTCTACGTGGACATTGAATTTTAGCTTCAAGGGTGGGACTCTTCTCTCCGCTGTTGGTTACCTTCTTGCTATAATACATGCACTTTTGCCCGTCTAGGTTTTTTCCAGTCTAGGTTCCTTCGGGGTCAGTGAGAACTATTTTTGCCCCTCTTTTTAACAGCACTATAACTTAAAATTTTTTATTTCTGTTGACACTAGATTTCGAGAGACTGTCTATTACATGAGTTCCATACTCTTTGTTCAGTGATATAAATTTCTTTTGTTCCACCATTCTCTATTGTCTTGAGGTTTTACATCTATGCATTAATTTTCTCAAGGTGGGACCTAGTTATAACTCCCAAGTTTTTACAGTTTAGAATGTATAGCATACTATTTTAAATGGTCAACTTTTTTTTTCTTTATATCGTATGAAGTGTGTATAATGTGCACCTACCTAGTTTTAAAATGAAATTTCTTGATAAGTATCGATTGATGTCCTATACATACTGCAGGCGATATAGAGAGAAATTTTAATGGCTTCAACCAGGAAATCTAGAAATGTGAACAAGCGATTTAAAGTTTTCGAAGACTGGTCTGAGAAGGATGAGACACCTCCAAAGAAAAGTCGAACACGAGTAAGATCTTATTTTTTTTGTTCTTCACTCGCCGAACAGTTCATGGTCCTTGAATCATGCTCATATGCTTTTAAAGATTTTGCTGTAGTAACAGGAACAAAGGGCAAAACTGAAACGTGAACATATATTATAAGCAATTATCTCTCAGGTTAGAGAGGGTTCTGTCGGTTTGCAATGTCATTGAAAATTTTTCTCCCATTCCCTCATTTTAGTCATGTGGTTATTGTTTTTAGTTTCCAAGTACTTCATCTTCCTATGCGTTGGATCCTGTAAGGAAATTTGAAATGAATCATTTGTAGCATTGATTGGGTCCCTCTCTTCCAGACTTTCAGACTTCTTGATTATATATCTTCGTAAGTGTTCCTTGAAGCTTCACTTTTGAGTGTTCTAAATGTTTGAGCGAAAATGATAGTGGGTAATCTTCCACAGGATAATAGAGAGGAATTTCAAGTTTTGAAGTTCTCTTGTATCTTAAAATGAAAAATTTGAAGGTCTTAATGATGTACATTGGGCTGATGGGAGAAGGATTGTCCAGACCAAGTCGAACATTTCACTTTTGCCAGCTTCCTGGTGTTATGCTCTCACAACACTTCAAGTTTGGTTGCCATTTATTCCAAATTGAATAAGGCCCTTATTATCAATATTTTTCTGATAAATCTCTGAAGCACATTAAAATTGCTGTTGATCACCCATGAGAAGGAGAATTCTGAACTGAGAAAACTTCACCAGTGGAGGAAGCCGATTTTAAAGCATCTATAGACCTGACATCATCCCTTTGCTGTAGGTTGCAAATTTCTAGCAAACACAAAATTGGGTAAAGCTGAGATCATACATGAAATACAGAATACTTGTTAACATGTAAGAAAATGACTTGTTTGGTTGCATTTATCATTCACTTTGGTCAAAAGTATTGATTCAAATCTTTCATTTCTTAAGCATTAGTTACATGAGTAAATTGTATCTCTGAAGATAAAGTGTACTGTTCTAACTGTGTTTTGGTTATTAATTTCAAATATCTGGGCTTCTGACAATGCAGAAGAGGAAGTTGTCTGACATGTTAGGTCCTCAGTGGAGCAAAGAAGAACTTGAGCGCTTCTACGAAGCTTATCGTAAATATGGGAAAGATTGGAGAAAGGTATAGTTGCCTTTTTAGTTTTTTTCCCCTCCCCAAAACAAAATAAAAAAGAAGAGAAACGCCATGCATTTGAGAAGCCTGATATCTAAGAAAGTATGAAAATTATTTTTGGATCTTTTGTGAATATCATAAATCCTTTTATTTGTAGGTTTCTGGTACTATACCTAACAGATCATCAGAAATGGTGGAAGCTCTTTACAACATGAATAAAGTAAGATCTTTTCTCAAATCCATAATTCCTTTTATGTTCTTGACATATATCGATGTTCTCACTTTTTATGAGTCCATTCTGCTTTTATATGTGTTGAATCAGACATGTTTCTGCGGTAATGTATCATGCAGTTCTTCTCTAGAATGTGGTTGTGCTGGTCCATTACCTGATTTTCACATTCACCTCTTTTCTTTTGTCAACCCTCTCTAACTTAAAGTGCTTGTTGGTTGGCATGCAGTTGTGTATTTCTCTAGTTGATTTTATATTGTGTCTCCTCAGCTCACAAAGTGTTTCAACTGTTTGATCTGTTATGTCTAGAGTAGACAGTTTGGTTCATTGACATATTTGTAGCTGCTGGACTCATTGTTTTTTAATCATTCTTCAGGTTGATCTACTTTGTTTTTTAATCATTCATCAGGTTGATCTACTTGATTGGAGGAACCTTGGTATTAAATGTTGGAACATCCAATTTTTGGATTTTTTTGGCAGATAAAGATATAGTGTGTATAGGCCTAATGGCTTACCTACTTTCAAAGCCATCAAATATAAATAGTTGTCATATGAAATCTATGGGAGTATTTCCATATTCCATAAATTGATCAAGGTTTTAATATCATTTGTACCTCTTGTATGATTAGTATATATTAGTCCGATATCCAATTAGGACAGGAACTGGATAATTTTGTCCAGTTCTGTCCGATATGAGCTAAAATGTGCCATATGCTCATAGCACCATATTTATTGACAGTATGCAGATCCGTACCAAACTATACTGGACATAAGCTTACTAACTGATATTGGTTGTTATTTTATTAAAATTTCTGCAATTGAGACAGCTGCCCTTCTCTTCTCTTTTTTCTTTTCTTTCTTCTCTCTTGTGCATGCTTTCTTTCTCTGATGCACACACTCTCTCTCCTTGTCTCGTCAACACCTCCTCCTCCTCCTTGCCGTGTCACTATTGTTTCCTCATTTGGAGACACATCTTTCTCCGACTCCAGTTTGCCTTATCTTCCTCTTGTCTCCTACGCATCTTCTTCCTTCTTTCTCTTCCTCCCTTCTTCTCTCCCCCTCTCTCTCTTGTTCGGGTGGTATAGATCCATATCGAACATTGATCAGAGTACCATAGTAGTCTGGCCGCCGATCAGATTCAATGCTGTACCAAGATTTATAAGCCTTGATATAGATGAAAGAAGACTTATGTTTATTTTGACTTCATATTTAGAGAAGAGTTGATAGAATTCTGAAGAGGCATCCCAGTAGTTACGGTTCTCTAGGCCTAGTTACAATGTCGGGGGTTTGAGACCCATCGTAAGCGTCTAGTATGTATATTATAAATTTTTTGAATATGAGTAGTAAAATAAAAAAAAATCAGTAATATGTGGATTCCCGAGGTTTTATTTGACTTATTTTAATTACTTTTTCTTTCTTGGCTAAAAGCAGGAAACTCATGTAGGATACTTGCGAATTCCAAAAGTTCCTACATAAAAAAATGCTACTTATTTTTTTGCTTGTTTTGTATAATCCTTAAGTTTCTTTGTAGTCCCTCGACTTCTCATAACTTTTTAACTTTCTGGCTGCAATCCTGAAAGCAAAAGCATCACAGTTGCAAGTTGTAATAACCAAAAACTGCTGAAATTAACTTGAGAGCCAGGTTGAGACAGAGAACATTTGAAAGCCCATTGTTTGTGCATTTCCTGTCTTTTCTATAGCAGCTCTGTCATTTCTTTTGATGGAGCTGTGCTTCTCACTTTCAATTATATTCTGTCTCTTGGAACAAAATTAATATCTACTATTCTTATTGAGTTTAGCAATAGTAGTGTGATTTTACCACGGTTTACTCTCCATGTTGAACTTGATAGGTTCCACTAATGGAATGTTTAGTGGCCTATGGTTGTTGATCCGCTGCATTAGTAAATGCACTGCATTTGTTGATCATACATTAACTAATGCAGGGTGAGTTGTTTGGTGCAAATGCAGGCTGACAATGCATAACTATTTCTTGATTAATATTGGTATGGGGCAAAAAATTAGATGTATTATGCAGGACTTCATAGTGCCATGTGACCTAGTTGGTTGCATGACAAAACACATAATTTTGATGCATGCTTATACTGTAAAAGTAAATTCATGATTTGAGATACAACCTTCCGAAGACTACCTGCATTGCATCAATTGATGCAATGCAGAAAAGAAATGAAGGCTACCAAACACTTACTAACATTTTTTCTTACAGCTGATTTGATTTCGTTTATGATTTTATGATAAATTTTGTACTTCTGAGATTTTTGATTTTCAATCTTGCTGCAAATAGTTTGTCTATTCATAAGAAAAAGACCCCATGATACTTTTCATGACTGACTAAAGTTTGCCATGGTTTTTCAGGCATATTTATCTCTTCCAGAAGGAACGGCTACTGCAGCTGGGCTAATTGCAATGATGACTGATCACCACAACATTCTGGTGAGATTGGAGTTTTTTTTCTCCAGTTTACTGGTATTAGCTACACTTTACTGTTGATTCTCATCATCTAATCAATTACTCCTTTTGAAATCAGAAATAAATTATTCATAAATGAATATTAGTTCTAGCTTCTTCTGTACCCGAAAAAGGATGATTTTTATCAAATTTTACTGTGAATTAAGAAGCATGGACTTTTTGGATAAAGGCTATTGAAAGTGATCAATTCTAGTGAAGAAATAGCTAGAACTGTTCAACGTCATGACTCAACATTTTGGTAAGCTTAGTCCTTTGACCTGTATGCACAAGTCAAAGGACTAACTCAACTCACCTTTATGTACTAGTCAAAGGACTGCCTGAAACGGTAACTGTATCAGGTGGTAAACACTATTCTGAAGTGGGCCGTGAAAAATCTGCCTGGTCCTTGCCTGATCCATATACCAGTAAAGTCTCAAACTGATAAAAACAACCGTACCACCTAGTATGATCGATTTTTTAACCGGGGTTGACTTATTGATTGAAAAGCCATTTTTCTTTAATAATTAAATAAATCTTTGACCATGAAGGACAATCTTACAGAAAGCTGAACCAACTAATGATTTTTAGGTAGTGTTTCTGCATATTATTGCTCTGTTATACAGTTTCTGTTTCTAGTGCTATTTCTTCTTTTGGTGCCAAAATGATGATATCATGGCTTGTTATAACTTTTTATAACTAATTAGTATCTTTTTCCCCAGTTTGTTTGCTTTGATAAGTTTTTCAACTCCTTAAAAATCTTTTTCTGCTACAAATTAGTTAATCATGCCATGATCCAGATGAACAATATCCCTTCTCCTGCCTTTTTAGTTCTTGAATCTTTGCTCTTACTTCTGATCGTGCATTTAGTTTTTTTGAAATTCGATAGTCTGAAACTTGGAACTAACAACTAGCAGGAAGGAAATGAGAGTGATCCAGAAAGCAATGATGTTGCAAAAGCATCTCAAAAGCCTCAAAAGCGTGGTCGGGGAAAATTTCGACTTATATCCAAGGGTTCTGATGGGTGCTCTCTTGATAGGTCACAATATCAATCAGCTTCATCAAGATATGGATGCCTATCTTTGTTGAAGAAGAAGCGTTCTGGAGGTACAATCTTTCAGTACTATTTTATTTGTTATTTAGCTATTGTCTATTATCTGATACTGGAGTGATAGCAATTTGGTTGAAATGTAGCATCAGCATGCATTTATTTTGAAGGACGTATTGGGAAAGGAACAATATAATAGACCAAGTTTTTCCCCATCACCTGGGGTCCTCTTGTTATTTTATAGAAATCTTATTTTAATATAGTTCCTCATTTATTGAATTGCCTTTTATTGTTTTAATCGCTGTCCTCTGATCCTACACATTCTGCAGAATTGAAGTCAGAATTTCTGCTATGGATGACCAAAAAAAAGATTTTGACCATGAGAACATACATTAGACTGATTTTGATGTGTATGTCACCTAATAAAAGTTATAAAACAATTTACAATAAGAAAAAAAAATATTTTTCCAATTTTGATGTGTTCTGAAAAAGATATGTGTTTTCTTCGCTGGGGTGTGGAGATGTTTCTGCCCTTGCATCTATTTATTGGCATGTGTTGTGTGCTTGCTTCATATGAGTGTGTGTGCATAATCTTTCTTTCCTTATCTATAAAATTAATTCTACAACTTTAGCAGATTTATTTCTGGGAAATCAACCTCGTGCTGTTGGGAAAAGGACTCCTCGCATCCCTGTTTCAAATGCAAATATGTACAGCAAAGACGACAAAGAAAAATCAGCATTTTTAATTAAACAGCCTTCAAAATCTGAGGTAAATGCTGTTGATGATGAAGGTGCCCATGTTGCAGCATTGGCTTTAGCAGAGGTTCTGCAAAGAGGCGGCTCACCACAGGTTTCTCGAACACCTGAAAACAGAGTTGATCACATAAGGTCCTCTCCTGTTAAAAGTAGTGAACAAAAGGTAACCAACTATATGTATTTATTTGATTGATTTTGCTATATTTACTGAATCATTCTTCCTGCAAAATCCAGAGTGTTGAACTGGAGATTGATAGGTCAAAGTTATTAAGTCAAATGGATGGCGATTGTCATGAAAATAGTCTAGGGAGTAGGGAAGCTGAGAATGGAATATTTGCTAGAGATGGTAATGAAGGTTCTGGAGCAGTTGAAGCTCCAAAAAGGGTGAAGAAACGCCAAGGAAAGAGGCCAAGAACTTCTAATGCTGAAAGCTTTCAAATTGATGATGATAGGGAAGCATGCAGTGGTACCGAGGAAGGATCAAGTGTTCGAAAAATTAAAGATGAAACTGACTTGGAGGTCAAAGTCAGTAAAACTACTCGAGGATCTATTGGTTCAAGAAAAAGAAGCCGTCAACTCTTTTTTGGAGGTTTGCTACAAATTATCTTTGCTTTCCCCTTTCATTCCCTCATTATTGTCAACATGTCTTAGTTTTCCCATTTTTCTCGAGGAATTTGTGGCTCTGACCATGTTATTCTTTCATTGTTTTACTAGTTTGACGAGAATGACTAGAATATAAACTTATGTGCTTCTAGCTTAAGGTTTAATTATACTGATGATACTTCAACAGCCACAATTCATAGATAAGATGATATCATCACTGTCTATTGCCTTATGGGTTATTGCATTTGTATCTCAACATGCTATATTGAATTGGATGCTTATGTTCTCCAATTAATGAAAATTATGTGATCATTGTGTCGATTGACATGGAGATAAAGTATACAAAATATTGAAGTCAGCTTCCTCGTCAAGGAGTGTTACTAGTATTGGCATGACCATACTCTCATCTGCTCCTTCTCTGATATATAATATATTTTCCTTTCTCCATCTTGTTTCTTTCTTGCTTATGTGTACTTTTTTAGTCATGTGATCCTTGGCTATAACAATATTGTCATGCATAAGGCGTGAACCACATGCAAGCCCAGGAACATGCTATGTAGTCACCAACAAGTGGAATATTATAATTGCCTTCCGAAAACTTCTTTATTGTCCACCAGAAGCTAAAGCTCCTCGAACCTTAAATTGATAACCTAAGCTCTTATGGGTTAAAACTTCCAGTTGAATAAGATAGTTGTTTGCGGCTAACCTTTTCATAGGTAAATGGAAATGTCTTTCAATTTCGTTGTTCATGATCTCAGTTGTCCTTCTCTTCTGTCAACTTATATAAGTGATGGCTTCATTCATGTTGTATTTCTAAATGTTTCTGGTGGAATCTAGGTCATCGGAAATATCTTGCAATATCATCATTTATGTTCTTACTTGCCCTTCTGTTTTATTTTTAAATGTTGTTTGGGGAACATATGTGAATGCTAATTTTACATGGATAAAATTTTAGTGAATAACTTATATTTTTTCTTTTTGTTTATTGTTATTTTCTCACATGCATATGAGATGATATGACATGGTTACTCAGCTTATTGGTTTTTCTTTGTAGATGAGAACTCTGCCCTGGATGCTCTGCAGACACTAGCAGATTTGTCTGTTAACATCTTGCTTCCTTTATCTGTTGTTGAGTCTGGTTAGTTTGTTTTACCTAGATTCTTGTCTCTTCATTTTCTGTATACATGCTTTTTGGAGAAACTGTCATAATCCATATGTGCATGATTTAGGTAAA
Source organism: Musa acuminata AAA Group (assembly GCF_036884655.1). Classification (NCBI taxonomy): domain Eukaryota; kingdom Viridiplantae; phylum Streptophyta; class Magnoliopsida; order Zingiberales; family Musaceae; genus Musa; species Musa acuminata. Next base: position 27,879,595 of record NC_088358.1, on the reverse strand, counting down.
ATATTTGTCTCCAAAATAATTTTTTATATGTTATTCTTCTCCTATCTGTTCCTTTCATCAGGTGGAATTTTACCGATTGTACATTCATAAAAGCATTAGTGTCAAAATTTCTTGTTTGATTGGTAGATGCGACCAAAAAAGGTATTTGCCTATGTAGGAAATTGTGTCTCCATCCAGCTATAGGAAATTGCCTAATAATTTGGCCCATTTTGTGTTTAAAGCCTATGTGTGAAAATATTGCTTCCTCATCTTTAGTATTTTATTGACAGATCATTTTTATAAGAATCTTACACAAATGAGTTCCTGTGTTACATTTTTTATACTGTGTTTAGAATCATCAGCCCAGGTCAAAGAAGAACAGGCAAATGTTGATACTGATGAGAAGCCTAATATACCTGAATCATTGCCATTAAATTACCAAAGAGATAAGCCTAAAGTTCCTGGGAAAAAGGAGAGAAGGCATTCTACTAGTGTTGGTTCTGATATACTTTCCAGGAAAAGTTCTAAAGTTGTCAAGGGATTGCAACACGATGCAAAAGTTATTGCTGAAATGAATCAGCAAGCTTGTGCATGTATTGGTATGACAGAAAAAAGAAAAGGGAAATCTTTGTCTAGGAAGGTAAGAGATATGCAACCATTTCAGTATTTTCAGCTTTATCTGATTTATGCATATAATAAATTATCATCACCTTCGTGATGTAATGTTCCTTTATTATTTTTACCTGTTTATTCACCATTGGCAGATACCAAAATCTGAGTTCTGCAGTGACTCTCAAAAAAGTGAATCACATAAGATGGAGGTATTTCGCCGTTCTCTTGATGCTTGTATAGTTTGTTTTTGCTTTGATGCTTGTGGCTTCAAAATGCTTTTAAAATCTTAGTTTCTGCAACAAGTTTTAACTAAAATCTCTCTGTTGTTCAGTAATTGTACAACTACCAAGTTGTATGTTGGGATGCAATCTTATGTCCCATGTTTGTCTTCTATACTTCAGTAATTATATATATTTATCTTTTGCTAAAAATTGTGTAACAAGTCTTCTCATATTCTTACCACTTGTTTACCAGGTCTTTGCTGAAGAAGGGAAACGATCCACTGCGAAGGTTAAACATGTTAGTGAAGTTAGTCTGTTGCTCAGGCAAGGAAAGTTTATTAAACAACCAGAGAACTCATCTTCTACAACTGATCCTGAAAGAGCACTGACAGATTTAAGTGAAACAACTCTTTGTGATGGAATCGAAAACCAAGTTAATTTGCTTACTAAGCATAGAAGCCGTCGTAAGATATGCCTGCAGAAAGCACTGGCCTGGAAGGATTTCAAATCTGATGTTGTGGGAGATGATCGTCCTGGACACTCCAATGCAGTCATCAGGATGATTGAGAAGGTTTTTATATTTTTACAACTGGTCAAAGTTGTTTTCTAATAATATTCTAATATTGTGTTATTTTATTCATTGCAGGGAAAGCTTTCTCACTGCCTATCATCTAAACTGTTGCGCCGGTGGTGTATGTTTGAGTGGTTTTATAGTGCAATTGACTCTCCTTGGTTTGCCAAAAGTGAGTTTGTAGAGTACTTGAATCATGTCAGGTTGGGCCACATACCTAGACTAACTCGTGTGGAGTGGGGTGTTATACGAAGGTACATGCTAATTGAATTCTTAATTCTGACTTTCAGTTAGTTATTCTTTTTGCTTGTTATTTCAGTTCTCTTGGAAAGCCACGTCGATTATCAAAGCAATTCTTAAAGGAAGAACGAGAGAAGCTCGAGCAGTATCGAGAATCAGTTAGGGCACATTATGCTGAGCTTCGAGCTGGCCTTAAAGAAGGCCTCCCAAGAGATCTGGCTCTTCCTTTGTCAGTTGGACAACGTGTTATTGCTTGTCACCCTAAAACAAGAGAACTTCACAATGGAAGTATTCTCACTGTTGACCGTAGTAGGTGCAGGGTTCAATTTGATCAGCCTGAATTAGGGGTTGAGTTTGTAATGGTAATCCTTCTACTTTTAATGTTTCCTATTATATATTGTATATTATTGTGTTCTGGTTTGACATGTTTCTGAATCTTTTATGTTGATTTATTTATAGAGAAACTTATATTCTAAACTGTGAAATTAATTATAACAATATTTAGAATTACTTGCAAATAACTTCCCATTTTACCTTTTTATCTTACAGTATTACATGTTAAAGAATGTGCATGAATTCATCGAGCATGCCTTCGTACTCTCGGAAATTGTTGTTGAAAATAGTTATTTCAAGTTCTTAAATATTTTTGTAATGGTAGTAGGTGCCAGAAGTTTATTTTATATTTGTAAATAACCCTATCTAATGAAGTCTCACAAATTTGTAAGTTTCAGGTTGAAAGTGAATATCAGTACTATTCATTAACATGTCTTTTTGGAAACTTTATTGTCTACTTGATGAACATGTTTTTCTTGGTCATTTTTCTCAGGTTATAGCAATATGTACCTTAACATGCATGCTAATTACCCACTGCAGCTGTATAGTCTTGCATTTCATTTCTTCTGCAGTACAAATGTCTTGAATCTAGAAGTCTCATTTACTACTTTGCTGGATCAGCAATCTGCTAAGTCATATGCTTGTGGCTTATCCCTCATGTACTGGATTGCTCATTGTAGCATATGTCTAGCAGTAAATTATACCCCCCACTCTCTGGTGTCAATTGCCTGTGCTCTCATTGTCAATAATTATCATCCTCATCTCATCAACTTCTAGCTGAACATGACCCTCGTGGGGATCTGCATCGTCTGCTTATTCTCCTTGTCCATCTCATTGGATCACTATTTTGAGGGTGTTTCTTCATTAGTACTACATCTTCTTGGGTACACTTCTTTCTCTTCATTCTTGCTCTTCTTCCTCTTCCTTCAGTGTCTCCACTTCATTCCTTTTCCTCCTTTCTCTTCGCCCACACTTGGAGTGCAGTACGTTCTGGCATTGTGTGTCAGTAAGTCAAAATGGATGAGATCTATACGAGTCCAACCATGGACCGACATGGGCTTGGTACCCGAAATTGCATTCCTTGTTTAGTTCAACTAAGCATTATCAGTACAGGGTATAAGGAAAAATAAATTGTATCATAAAAATATATAATTTGAATTTCTCTTCTGTCTGAAAGTTTGATATTGCTTTTCTTTCACGCTTTTCTGGTTACTACCCAGAAAAACTCTTCTGATTTTATTCAGCAAAGTTCAAGCATTATTGTGATTTTAGTCTAGCCTTTCCAATGTCCTTGTTCTTGTACCAGTTACCAATTAGAACACTATTGTCTGCGATTCTTACTTATATGGTCTCATTTCGTTGCAGCGAGCATCTGGTAATATTCCTGTGGTGCTCCTTTTTCTCACTAGATATAAGCAATTTGAGTTTTATGTTCTCATAACAAGGCTTGGAAGGAAACAGGATGCTAGTTAATAATACTATTTTGTATCCTGAGCTTTGGAATGACATGCAATTTTCCACTTTTTTCAGGATATTGACTCTGCGCCACTATATCCATTTGACAATATTCCTGAAGCTTTTAGACCACAGGACAGTGTTCTCAACAGATACTGCAACAGCTTTAAAGATATGAAGTTAGAAGATGGTCTGAAGGACTGGAGAACTGGAAGTTCTACGAGACTTGCTCCTAATGAGAGTTTCAACATTGCAGATGGGAGTTATCAAATGCATACATTAATGAAGCAGGCAAAGGTTCTACTTTTTTTAACTTTAATATTCTTATGCAGGATGGAATTTTAGAGATCCATTAAGCAGAATGTGCATCTGGCAGGTGGATTCGATTGATGCCATCGCACAAGCTAAAGCTACTGTAATTCAAGTTGCAGCTGCTGCTCAGCAGGCAATGTGCAATCAACCTTGTACACTATCACAAATTCAGGAAAAAGAAGCTGATATAAAGGCTCTTGCTGAGTTATCTCGTGCTCTTGATAAAAAGGTAATGATGATTCTACAAGTTTGCATATCTCGTCGTTCAATTTCTATTTGTCTAATAAGATGTCATGTTGGATTGTTCATTTATACCTCTTATGCAATAAAAATGTTGATAAAATTCTAATTGATTTGCGGCATCCCTTATTTCAACTGGTAGGTGGTATGGTATTTACTGCCAACTTGACATGATAATTACACAGGTGCTGACAACAACCAAAAATGAGAGAAATAGAACCTTCCAAAAATGATGAAAATACATACATATCAGTGTTTGTGGTGCAAACCATAGTACCCTAGTAACCTGAAGCTCTAGTTTAGTTTCATTGCTTAAAAAATAAAGAGAGCAAACACTCTAAATAATAGTATTGTAGGCCCCTAGAGGCATCACAAATTGATTTATAAATTTTTTGCTCTCCATAGTTCCTTTTTATCCCTCTTCTCTCTCTTTCCTCTATCGTTTCTTGGAGATATGATTCTGTTGAAGAAGATGAAACCTGATTGAAAACATTAAATCTTATAATTCAGTTGTATTACTCTTCAGCCTCCCCTCCTCTCTCCATTGTTGCTGCAGTTGATCTACAAGGCTGCTGTGGTTTTAAACACAGTTTTATGCAATATTTGGACCAGTACTATGTGGCTTAGGATTGAAAGGACAGTCTGGCTGATCTGTGGACCACTTGTGTACCAAGACCCCTTTTCTTTGTGGGGTCCTGGATTGACAATTCTTGGGCATATATTCGAGAATCTGTGATATGTATAATGATGTTTCAAAATCTTGCTTGGATTGCACCACTCTGGGTGGTATTTACTAGTCCGAGGTTGAATTGACACGTGGACCAAGGGTTTGTGCTCTGGCAGTCCAGTCCGAACTTACCATCCAGTTTGGACTTTTTAAAAAAAATTTGACAGTTATTCTTGTCTATTTAGGTTTTAGTACCCCTCTTTTTCTCATTCTCTCCCGATCGTCCGGTTCTCATTCGCCTGGTGTTGCTTGCCACCACCCACTGCTTCCAACTGCCTGCCTGCTCGGTACTCTTTTTTCTCCTCTCCTCTGCCTCCTAGTGCCCCTACTCCGCCTCCACCTCCACCTCCACCTCCACCTCCTCTTCTTCCTTTTCCACTCCTCTCCTCCTCCCCCTCCTCCTCATCTTCTTCATCTTCATCTCCTCCTACTCGCCCCCTTGGTGCTGACCAGTATATGGATGCAATGTTGGGTATGACGGTACATAACATATCCATATTAATCTGGCCAATGACAACTACGGGATCCAATATCCATATATAAAAATCATGCTTATAACCTGGTTACTTGGTACTCCATATAAAAGAAATTTCAGCTTGAGCATGCAAGAGATTTTTCAGTAGCATGCATCCATTTTTAGTGAGAACCTTTTTGATGAAACTCATCTTGTTGATCTGCTCAATAGTATTGTTTCCTTCACTTGTTTTACATCAGTGTGATCCTTTCTATTCTGCTGGGTTTCCTGTAATAACCTTTCCTCATGGATATTCTATATCATCACCACACACCATGGAGCCAACTTGTATGTCTCCTTGATGAAACTGAGCTTTATAGGACTCTTGTTCGAGCTGGCTACTGACTGTAATATGTCCCATGTTGCTTCATTCAAAATCTAACAGAAGCAGTAATTCATTCTTTTTGCCCACCATGTAGGTTAACATCCTCTAGCTACAGGTACTCAGTTGCAGTTGTCTTATGTGCTTGAAATGGTTGACATTTTAATCTGCTATTGGACTATACATCTGTCTGTATGGACCTCCAGGTTGATGTGTGGAACATACCACTTTCTCTGATTTACGCCTAAGATTGCAGAAATTCCATCTTGATTTAAAAAATTAACATCCCAGTGTTTGGGTTTATTTTGGTTCACTGCAATTATCTTGTACATTAGCCAATACCATATATAGTTGATTTTAGTGTAACTGAACCCATTACTTGGTGCCAAGTGCAAACTATGATGATTATCATGATATACATCACGTAACTTTTATTCAAATTGGTAGTTCTTTTCTTGGTTAAATTATCGCTTCGATATTGGTTTCAACACATTGTTAGATTGATATGGCACCAGTATATCTGGAGGTATACCGAGCTATACCACACTATATCATTTTAATAATAATAAAAATAAATTCTGCCCGGTGTCCAGCCATATGGTCTGATAACAGTCCTTAGATCTATAAAAACATTTGTTGGTACATACTTGTCTTACTAGCATTTGAAATCATAGTTCTCATAACTCTAATCTCAACCCTATTGCCATTGTGGAAGCTTAATAACTGGAAATTGTTTGGAGAGGCTCTATGGTCTAGCCTCTAATCACTCTTGTTTCTCATTAGAATTCTTAAAATGAAAATAATCACATAAAACCAAGCTGGACACTTGCTACATTAAAGTTTTTAATCTGATTATGGAGTCTAGTTTATCATCCAAGCACACTCTGGGAAGCTTGCAGTGACTCATACCCCTATATCTCATTTCTTATTATTAATTACTTATTCTAGTTTTTAGGAACCTCGATGTTAATGGATTTTGGTGCACTTGTAGGAAGCTTTGTTGATAGAACTGAGGAATATGAATGGAGAAGTATCAGAAAAGCAAAAGGATGGTGATCCCATAAAAGATATGGAGCATTTCAGAAAGCAGTATGCAATGGTGCTTGTTCAACTAAGAGATGCTAATGATCAGGTAAGCATCTTTGTAGGACTTATATCCACTTAATGTTCAAAGGACATACCCCCAAGCAATAATCTGAACTGTTTCTATGGGTTTCAGGTTGCTCTTGCCTTGCTCTCCTTAAGACAACGTAACACGTACCATAATAATTCAACACATCCATGGAATAGGCCAATGGAAAATTCAGGAGTACCTGTTGGACCTTCAGAATTGTTCAATCCATCTGCTGTACTCAATCAGGATTTGGGATCTCATGTAGTGGAAATTACTTGTAGGCAAAAAGCAAGGACAATGGTTGATGCTGCTGTGCAGGTATATGAAGATATCTCGGTTTTTGCTGCATAACTTATGCTTGATTGGACAATGAAGACCTTAACCTTGTTATGGTTTTATCAGATTGTTTTTGCTACTAGCTTTTATGCCCTCAATTTTTGATTGATCACAATCTCTAGTCTCATTAGTCTGTTTATGGAGCATAGTTATTGTTTTGATGTGCTTCTCAGGCAATGTGCACACTGAAGGAAGGAGAAGATGCTTTTACTAAAATAGGACAGGCTTTAGATTTGGCAAATAATCGCAGTTCTGGTTCTGGTTCTTGTATGTTGGGAGTACATGGGGCTCCTAATCCAGGATATAATAACACAGCAAATCAGGATCACACAGCAAGCACGTCTGACATGCCAACGGTTCATGCACCAAAGCCAAACAGCTCAACTGATGCTGATCTTCAACTTCCTTCCGAGTTAATTTCATCGTGTGTGTCTACACTTCTCATGATACAGGTAAATTTGTTGGTAGGACTTTATTGGTGTATACTCAGTTATCCTACCTGCTTCGAGTATATAATAATTTAAATGTTTGGCTTTTTCTTTATTTTGAACTCCTACAGACTCGCTCAAGTTTAATGGTCAAGGATATTTGAACTGCCAACTCCAAATAGTTTAATTGGAGCCCGAGTCCTCTGAGACTAATTATTTGCTTTTAAATTGGTTTTTTTTTTCTGTTGTTTTAATAATTTGTATCTGAATTGGTATCTTTTTCTCATTGTCATTTTATCAGCCACATTTAGAAGATCTTACAGAAACTAACACCACTAAAACACACCCAATTTTCTTTGGCTTCCAGAGATCTCCGTTTCTGATTTTAATTTGGATACATCGTCTCCGGAGAGTCATTCCATCAATTTACACTGCCAATGTTCCTTCAGGTCACCGTGTCTAGATGGTTTTTGAATTTTGTCTACAACTCTCAAGTTGTTGTTTTTGTACCAGAAAAGCTGACTGATTACTACCGAAGCACTACCAAACATGTAAATTAGACAGTGTTTGTTAACTTATTTGCCTTTTAAATACCATTCTAGGATTTTGTAGCTGACATTTTTCTGGCCACCTTGACATGAAATATGCCTCAATTACTACTGTACTAGCACTTTTGTTTTCTTCACTCATCTATCTATGTGTAATGTACTAACACATGCACGGTCAAATCTTATGTTCATAACGCTTTATTTCACTTTTTGAAAAAAAAAAATTCATATATTCAACTTGATTGGTTTTGCAGAGTTGTACAGAGAGACAGTACCCACCCGCTGAGATTGCCCAGATTCTTGATTCTGCAGTAACCAGTTTGCAACCACATTCTCCTCATAATCTTCCAATTTACAGGGAGATTGAGACATGCATGGTGATCATTAAAAACCAAATGTTGGCTCTAATACCAACCCCAAGCACCATTGCTCCAGAAATTACCACAGTATAGAAGTTTGCTACTTGTGTGGTGTATTCCTCTGTCTGTATTATGATAAATAGCTACCCCCTCTCAAAATGGGGTCTGTGCAACATTCCACTCTGGTATTTAAAGCAAAGCTCTTGCGTTCCCCATCTGGGTCATTCAACTTTTTGTACCTCTAGCAGCACCATCTTAAATAGACAATTTGCTTCACTAATTTAGACAAGGAGGAAATGTAAATGTAGATAAAAAATCTTAATGACTTGGGCAGAGAAGTTGTTTCTGTTGAATTAACATACGAGGGTTGGTTAAAACTAGGGATTACATTTTATTTCTCCCATCTAAATTGCATATTGGGTTTGCTTCTTTAATCTTTGTTTACTTATTCAGGCCATGCTGCCTACATCCACAATTTTAGTTTTTCCCTTATTTTGTGTTAATCTTTTTACAGCAGGAGAAACTTGAGATTGTTTTTTATTACATAACTAGAAAAATGTGACCAAACTTCACACTTGTAGTTTCTATATTACCTCTTCTTTTATCCTAAAATGTCTTGGCTTGGAATTTAAAACACATTTTGGAGGCTAAGTTCTCCTGTTGACAATTTATGAAAAGAAGAATTGATATTATATATATATATATATATATAATATAATATATAATATATAAAAACTATTTTAGGAATTGTAGTGACAACAAAAGGCTTATTCAACCTTCTGGTATTGGCGGTGGTGGTGGACGGGGATGAGGATGGGGTTATTGTAATGCTAATCGACACCCACCATCGGCCATTTACCAAATTTGATAAGATTAAACTGTCCACAGTCAACGCCATGGGCAGGATACATATTATAAACTACTTCCGCATGGTCAACACTATTTTTTATCAGAGTTCCCTCAGTTTCCGCAGGATCATCACATCGTCCAACAATTCCTAAACCAGTTTATGAATGGTCTTCATGTCTGCTACCTCCGGCAGAGTGCCGCTCTCCACGCAGTCCCACCACTTCATCAGAAAGTTATCGACCACCAGCCTAAACCAGGGAGAAAGCTTAACACCCTCCTCGCTGGCATCTGCTTTCTCCAGCAGCTCCTTCAGCTGCTCCCTGTTGACGTACTTGACATCCGCGACTTCGTCCGGGTTGGGAAGCAGCTTCACATCAGCAACCACAAAGACCAGGTAATCCACTGAGATCAAGAAACACTTTCATCAGGCTGTGACACTAAATCCAACGATAACTCATTCGATAAATGAAGGCCTATAGCGAGCACATACACTCGTGCTCCCCCCATTTTCCATCAGATGGCGCCTTGTAGAGCATGCGACCGACAGGAGTGAATCGATCGACAGGCAAGTCTTCCGCGGGTATTCCGAGTTCATCGAATAGCTTCCTTTGTGCAGCGTTTCTGACCCCTGGCAACAAGAGATGTTGTGGTATCAGCTTTTAGTAGGTCAGAATAAGATGGGAGGTTATGCGAAATTGTACCTAAGAAGTTCTCCTCGACAAGTTCGGATTCCCGATAAAGAGGATGACTGCAGCAGGTGTTTGTCCACACCAATGGAAATGTTACTTTTGTTGCAGACCTTTGCTGCAAAAAGTTTCAAGGACAGAGACATCAGAACCTGAAGCATGTCCGATACATACAACAGTAGGATGATCAACTTCGGACAGCAGCTTTGTGGAATTCAAATTATGTCATGTTTGCTACTCACGGAAATCATGCAGCTATATAACAAGGAGTGCAGAAAAAGAACCCAGTGAGTAATGCTGTCACCCTGTATGCATGACATGGTTTTCTTGGCTGTATATATATTTCTCGTGAAACAAAAGCGATGTCCAGATCTGGCCTAGATAGGATAAGCATCCATCGGGCATCAACGCATCGGCATCCTATCTATAATTTGCATGGGAAAGATAAAATATAGTGGTGTGAACAGTTTAACACCAGAGTTGTAGGTCACATGAACAATGATGTGGTATTCTGTACATAATTCAGCTTTGAAGTTATTGATACTGCTTCATGTTTCGAATATCCGCAGGTAGGACTTGTTCTCACATAAAATTGGCCTTTTAAATAAGTTTCTAAATATCATTGGGCAGTGCAAGAACAAACAATTAATGAAGAAACCACGATTGCTGGGAAAGCAAATCAAATTTGAACCAGAACTGGCAAACTCATTCTAAGACACAAAGATGATATTTCTGTGTATTTTCTAAGTGATTTAAGTTTATGGATATCAGCTATTTTGTAGCATCTCCAGCGCGGCATCAAGTTTCAACTCTGACATGAATAATCAGCATTACATGCGATTTGACTGAAGTTGATATAAACATGATGGAGAAAGAAGTAGATGATCTAACAATGTAGATCTTTTGCTAACTATAACATATTCTGATTTCTTATCGATATACATAATTTTCAAACTCCTTGCAGCAAGAAGCATGATTTATTATGTATCGCATACATACCTGAAGTAGCAACTCATACTTTGAGTTGAAGAGAAAAACACTAAAAGCCCTATGGAGCACATTCTGAGACTCAATATTTTCCATCAGATGGCCTAAAGAACAATAGATGATCAAAGGTCAGTATGACAATATAGCAGTATGTCTTTATTCAGAACACTAACAGCAACCAATAAAATCAGAGGGATTAGTGACTGGAAAAATGATTAGTAACGTGAGCATTATAAATGAACAATATATTGCTGGTCTATATCCTCAATGAGAACTCAGGCTGCAATAAACATTCACAAATTAGTGAAGAAAAACATGAATTGATTTTATTTTTACGTCTTGAGATATCTGTGTTTCTTCTTACAATTATAGACCTAAAGTAATTGTCAAAATTTTCTCTTGTAGCACAAACTTGGCACTAACAGAACACTAAATCACTGAGCTATAGATACTCTCAAGTAATTAAACATTTTTAGCTCATTTCATACATAAAATCTTCCATTCATTCCTTGCCTTAACATATCAGCTTGCAAATACAGCGACTAGTGAGTTGTTTATACTCTCTTGATACTCTGGTTATAAAATTCATGAGATTTTACATGCATAAAGTAGAAGACAAGTCCTACATATACGAAAGATAATCCCATGAATTTTTGTTGAACACTTGGAAAGAAACTAAACTAGTAGTATGTTGATCAAGTTTCAGCCGCAGTTACACACAGGCACTAGCAATTCACATGAGATATCTCATGCGTATTATAGAATTCACCCCAGCTAATTATACAATGCTTAGATGCCAAAAGGAAACATGAAAACCTGAATTGTATGGTTAGCCAACTAATTTCTTAAACTAAAGGCTTCCTTTGAATGCAAGCAATATCTGATCTTGAAGGACAGAAGTATAATTATAATAAAACAACCCCAAAGGAGGCAGCTTCCTCAACCCAAACATGGTAACCACAAAGATGCTCAGGGAGTAATTTTGTCTTAGAACTTGAGGCATCATCAAAGCCAAGAAACTTTGTTTCTTGAACATAATCCACAAAACGATTTGCATGGCGAAATTAGCTGAAATATGTTGTCGAACACTCACAGTTATATTTAGATTCATGTCCAACGACGTTGTCTTGCTCATCCACCAAAATGCATCTGCATCACGCACAGAAAAGTGAAGTTTACATTTGTCAGAGAAGCTCATACATATACCAGCATAGTTAAGATACAAAACATGAGATTAGTTTGAGTCTTTGAGATGTATATATGCACATGAGGATGTATAGTTGATAAGCTTGCTAATTGTTATAACAAAGACAGATGTATCCAAAAGAAAATACTTGTTTCTTCTTCAGAACTATTCAACAGGCACTTGCAATACAGTATGTGTATGATACAGAAGGATATGAAGTAATGCTGTAGGAGTCAGAATGCCAGATCAATGTCTGTACAAGCTGGTGGCTAAATTCAACGAACAATGGAGTCGCAAAGTGAGGAATTGATGTCTAAAGATCATTACATTGCTCCTATAAGTTATCTGGCAAAGGCAAAAATCTGGTTGAGCCAGTTCATCTAAGATGTTAAACCAATGTAGTCACATAGAAGTGGCATCAAAATGGAACCTCAATCCTGTAGCCTCTCTGTATGCTTCCAAATGTCGAGATTCAAAATGCTTCCGGTGTTACAAAGGTTCTTCTACTTCAATCTCATTTCAATTACTAATCTATTGACAGATTATTGCCACAAATCGTTATCTGCACAATCTAATAGCATTCACTGAGCTACATTATACTAACTCTGCAGAACCACAATTTCCTGCTCATTTCGCAGTAAAAGACGAGAGAAAACGGCACAAAACGAGAGAAAGCAAGCCACAATCAATGTCAGGCGCATGGATCTAAGAGGAGAGGTAGCAAACAGAGGGTTACGGGGAGAGGGGCTCACTCATCCTCGAACATAAGGCGCCTTTGGACGGCGTCCATGGCGGCATCATCAGCGACGGCTTCCATGGCGGCGGCGTCAGCTATGACCGACACGGCGGCGTCGTCGGCAATGGCGGATATTGTCTCGGAGGGGCGAGCGGACGAAGGAGCAGGTCTCGGAAGCGAGGAGCGGCAAGCTGCAAGGGGAGAGCAGAAGGCGAGGGGCAGGGAAATAAATTCAGGTCAGTAGGCTGGTGAGGCAGACATGGCGGGATGAATCCGTCCGTGCATGTACGAATCCGTCTCCTTTTGGCACCATATCTTCTCTCCGAGCAGATACATGTACCAAGTTCCAGATCAAATGGTGGTGCTGAGCATAAAAAGATGAACTTTCAGATTGGGCCAGTACGAATTGAACACGATCGAAACCGGGGACAGTAGAACGTCGATGAAAGGCAGAGCGAAGAACCTTTTGGCAGCCATGGAAGTTCAGAATCAACGTCAAAAAGTCAACTTGATACGTTACCAATGTTCAAAACCAGAAGACAAGCCATTAAATCGCATCAAGATTTCAACTTGGGAGGTTTGGAGATCTAAAAGAAGTCTTAGAAGACAAACATGGTAGAAACAGAGAACAGACTGTTTCAGTAGCTCTTCCCTCGGAGGCGAACGGAAAAAACCCGATTAGATCCGATTTAAACGGATCGGGTAACTACGAAAACAACTGATCCGTTTGTTGAGAACGATCAGAATACCTGTAAAGTTCACCGGATCTGTCCCCGATTGAAACCCGATCCGAGTTCTTAATTTTCCGATTCGGATCCGACACAAGTCCAATTAACGATACCGTAATGGATATGTCGTCTCCCAGTAAAAGTTGCAGACGGGGGCGAGAAGGCGAGGAATAGAACAGACGAAGGAAGAGGAGAAGGATGAACGCTCCGGATCGTTACGAGCGCTTCGTCGTGCCCGAGGGCACCAAGAAGTAAGCACAAGATGCAATCTTTTTATTGTCCTTTGATCCTAATTTCTTGACCGATCTTTTCTTTTTGTTTAGATTAATTTATTTTCGTGATGTAGAACATCTTCACTGGCCGATTGGACTCTCGATGAACTTGTTATGTACGAGATTTATCATCGATTCTTTGGTGTCTTAATCCCGTACTATATCTTTTGTGGGGAGAAAATTTTAGGGTTTCGTATGAGAGGGACACCAAGATCGTCAATGCGGCCTCCTTCACTGTTGAGCGCGAAGATCACACGATCGGAAACATCCTCCGAATGTCCACACACACTACCTTCTGCTGCTCTCCTTTTTTCTTTCTCTGAAAACCAAAAAAAAGGTGTCTTTCATGGAATTTTGTTTCGTTTTTGATATATAAATCTATATTGGACGCTTATATTGTGCCTGCAGGCAGCTGCATAGAGACCCCAATGTTCTCTTCGCAGGCTACAAGCTTCCGCATCCCCTCCAGTACAAGATCATAGTTAGGGTAAGCCTCTCACTCTTTTTCTTTATCTCCCCATAGAATGGGTTGCAGCATTTCACTCGATTTTCTACTTAACATGTCCTTGTGGCCCACAGATCCAAACGACCAGCCAGTCTTCCCCGACACAGGCCTATAGTCAGGCAATCGACGACCTAGACAAGGAGCTTGACTATCTGAAGAAGGGTTTTGAGGTTCGGTTCTCACTCTTCTTTTTTATTCGGATTATTTCTGTATCATTCAAGATGTTTGACATCTCTAAGCGTGATGTTATTCATGTATTGGATTTCCTTGAGAAGAACTCAATGATATGGAACATTTTCTTAAATCCTGTATCAAGACCTGTAATCTGTAATTTTTGCTATATATAGTCTTTTTTTATTTTTAGTATGTTGCATCTAATGCATATAGGAGAGCATCTTTTATAATGTGCTTTTTATAATTTATTTCTAGAACACTTTATAGAAAAGATCTTTTCACAAGTCCTTGGGGCAATTTATTATGTGTGACAGAAACAAGTCTAGATTAATCCATTATCAAAGTGCTAAACAATAGTAAATTTCCAGCAGAAAGGCCATCTGTTTTATGAATTCTACTATCCCATTGCACATCAAACTTGTATGGCTGAAGATAACTGCTCGATTTGAGCCATTGCTCAAAATCCTGGATAAGATAACCACTGAAGATATCTCAATTCTCAATTCAGTTTTAATGGAATTGCTTGTTCTCAAACGAATTAATCTATAAATGGTGCCAGTGTGTTTGGGTTTGACTCTCTTTTCCTTCTTATTTCAACCACCCTATTGATTGTCAAAATGGAATGTTGTTGTAACCAAGGATTCCCCTACCATGCCACGTGTTAATCAGTTTGCATGGGTTGTCATCAAGTGCTTTGCCGATTCTATGGCGATGCTTTAACGACACAGACATGTTCGTGGGAGAGAAAGATTCTAAATAATTTTAAAAACTAGTGGTCAGGTTGTTTGGTAGGCTAGCTTTCTCATGGCTAGTTTACCTCTAATGTCAGCACCCATCAGCAGATGACTGAAGAGGCCACAAGGTGTTCCCACAGTCAATATGTTCACTGTTGCTCATACACAGGGTACTTGCTAAAGTTCTGGCATATTTTGTGCACATTTTAAGCTGCTTAATGCTAAGAGGCTGGTTTGAGCCGGTTCACATGCTTTCTTAGTGTTTTGTCATGATATGCGCAATTCCATGAGTTCTTTTTTTATGTTCTCTTATTTAAAAAAAAGGTATGTAGTGGTTGAATTGAATGGAAGGACATGGGTTACAAACCATGGTGATAATGATGTAAGTTATATTTGGAAAGCCTTTTGTTATTCTATTATAATCTCTTGCGTCGACTGCATTTGTAGGGATTAATTAGAAGGATATGAAGTCCTAAATGGTTTCTTTTCCTTCTAAATGATACTCGGGTTTCCACTTCTTAGTGTTTGATTATATATATATGTATATGTATATATATGTATATATATGTGTGTGTGTATATTTATATATACATTTATATATGTATATGTATATGTGTGTGTGATCCTATTCTTTGACAAAGTCTATTGCACTTTTGTTTGATGCTCCTCCTGCTTAATATGAATCAGCTTGCTCCAGTTTTCTGACTGTTAATTTTTTATGACTACCTTACTAAATATCAGACCAGTATATAATTCTTAGAATTGATTAGTGAAATTTGTTTAGAATGCAGATTTTGTAATAATTTGTATGCCATAGCATCTCATTTTGGGCAACTTATTTGCAGGATGAGAAGACCAGGTTTGAAGAAAAGCTAAGGCAGGGCTATTAGGTCTATTGTATGGCCGATAAAGCATGAAGCACTCAATCAATCTATTTCAAGTATCTTTGGGTTACGGAGTTGAGCAAATGTAAATCCACATGCAATGCATCCATCATATATGAACTTCAACACTATGTTCTAGATTTTGCAGAGACATTGGATCATAACTAAAATGTTAAATGGTATGGTCTTAAGTTAAAAGATATGATTATTGAGTTGGATTATAGATAGTTCTATTCTGCCCTTTCTTGTTCAAGTGTTTGCTAATGCCCCTGCAACAAATATCATGAGCTGCAACAGGGTGTATAGAACAGTCCAATGTATGCATGAACATTACATCATATTTATCTTAAGATTGTTGAAGTCATATTGGGAAGATTTTATTGAAGATCCACAGTCAAAAGAACTGCTACAATGGGTCCCCGATCTTGAACTTGGACATTTAGATCAACATCAGGAAACTGTCGAGTTGCCTGGCATAAAATAGAATGCAATCGAACTGATATAAGCTGCTCCGGTAAGCATGCAAAACCTTGCAAGAACATGTAATTGCTAAGAGTAATCTAGTGGAACATAGTAACTGTTCGTGTCTCGCTGCAAAAGCAACATTTAATGAATATTAATTAAAGAATTAAAGAGATGTTATTGGGTATACCTTGCAGCTTCTTTTTGTAGGGTCTCGACCTCCCAACACCTCAGCCTGAGACAGAACCAGAACGACATGTTTCCTACCTCGCAAGAATTGTCCTCGCTACATTCCTTTGATCCTTCAACGGAAAACTAATTCTCTTGCAACCCTATGAAGTTAAGAGATCATGGCCATCAAATACACTACAATAAACTGTCAGTTCTAGAGCCAAAATTTTGCAGAACGATAGCATTCCCTGGAGTTTACAAAGTGAGGCCGATAAATCGCAGTTGGCAGTAAAAGAAAAAAAAAAAAGGTGGGAAAATAGCCAGCGGAAAATAGGAACGATATTTCAATCTCAAAAGTAGAAGCAAAGAACACACAAGCTGTGGTCAAAAGATTTTTTGCAGAATGATCATTTTTCCAAGCAAAAAGCTTTTTTACCTGGAATGTGTAAGATTAAACTATTTTGAATAAATAATTATACTTTATGGAAGATGCAGTCAAATAATTAGCACCTAAAGTAACTCCTATCTGTTTACAGTAAGTAAAAAAAAAAAAAAAATCAGAAATCCAAGTAAGAGAGAGCTATGATAGAACTGGTTCGATATTTAACTGAAAAAACAGTAAAAAAATGTGTACAACTCGATTTGAATTCAATCTAATTGCAGTAATTTTGGTCCAGAAACTCAAAAAGGTATACATAACCAAACAAATAATTATATTAAATAGAAGCCCGAGAACACTGCAATTCTAGGTAATGGATGAAGAGATGAAAGAACCAAGTGAACACTGTTGAATCAGTTTATGAGATGCATATAACAGCATATACAAAAAGCAAAGGAAAATGATAGAACATGTTGAAAGTATTAACAGAATTTCAGATGAAAATTTTTGCATCTTAAATATCGATATATGGTAACTCAATTAAACATGGTTCTTCAGTTTCTCATTGTCAAACACAAGATTCTCTGTCATCATCATGATATTTCTAAATTCAAAAAATAAAAAATAGAGTTTCAGGTACATGAGTAGAAGTTTGATGCCACAATCTCAAGTAATCCTTTTGGGTTGTCAACATGGACCCAATGGCCAGACTTAGGTAGGACATGTAATGAAATCTTTCCCTCTTCAGGTCCCTCTAGCTTTCTAGAGAGGTAATCAAGACGCTCAATCACATGCTGTGTCCACCTGTCACTGTTCTCTGCTTGAACAATAGCGATCTCCAATCCTTTTGGTGGGTGTTCCAATAGAGGCCAATAACTCTTTTCCCTGCAACCATCATCTTAGTACTCAGAGATTGCAAAAAACGGAAAACATAATCTACGATAAATAAAGAGCAAAAATTGAATGCTAAGGTGCTATGTATCATTACCGATATGAGTCAATCATCTCTATACAGGCCTGAAGATCAAAAGCCCATACTACATGTTCACCTTCATTCTTTAGATTGCTGCCAATCCAATTGGAGAGCATTTTGGAAAATCCAAGATTCAGCATATGGTCAACAACCCACCTGATTTTGAGATGAAATTTACAAAGCATTAAAAGACCTAATTAAGTATATAGCTTGAGTAAAGTCCGGTAAATTTCAATGTTCAGGACACAAAGGTTAAGCAAGTCCATGATAGAGTGGATGCAAGTAAAGTAGTTGCTTTTGTTTTTTTTAGAAAAAAACCCTGATCATAGGGCCTCAATGGATAAATTCAAAGTCGCATATAATATGAGTCGATTGCTTGATGGAGTATCTCTTCTGATCCTGCTGATCAATAATATAAACCTAAAGTTCTATCTAGTGATACATGCAACAAACTTGCAAATGGATTTGAACCATCCACAGTGTAAGTCAGAATATATTTTATTTGGTCAGTATTATCTAGTACACACTCACATAACCATGACTAATTTCACAAATTTTAGCATTTCTTACACAAGAGTTAGTTCTTACAATCAGAAAAGCAACACTATTTGATGATACAAAGTAATAACGTGAATCAAGTAGCCATTCTTAGTTGGAACATGAACATAAGAAGTAATGAGTCTCTTTTCAGGTTGACACAATCTGGATGCAAGATCTTGTGTAGCTCCTCAACTACTACTATCTTGTAGATAGGGAGGCATGCCATTCAACTCAACAGCAATTTCCTCCTATACATAAATCTTTTCCGAGAAATGGCAAAGTGGACTGTCCAAAAAATTCCATTAAGAGAAGGTATTGGTGTGCTTTTTTTCGAAGTACGAACCAAAGTAAAAAAGTTGATTAATTAGTTCACATGTTTGAGCCAGTTCACTAACACATCATACTTGGTCATGCAATTTAAACATTGTATGGCATCACAGAGTTTTCTAATAACAGGGAGCATACTTGCGTGATGGCAATGGAGATGGCAAACTTTGAAGAGTAAGCAAAACCTTTTCCACCTCACCATTAGTTTCGTCAGAGTTTACTTCTCCTGGAACAGAGTCCAAGACCCAAAGCTGTTCTGCACCAGAAAATGATGAGAAGGCAAAAGTCTTTTCAATTGAACAATATAATTCACTAAGAAAAAGAGAAATACTGTAATCCAGAAAGATTGAATCTCTTGAAGAAGTGAGAACCAAAATTTTATTTATAGAGATCGAGTTGGTTGATCCTGAACCATGGGATAGGTCTACGAAGCTACCTATTTCACTGGAAAAGGGAATCATGAAAGAAATCACATGATGCGAAAGAAAGCACATTATATCATAGGATCATTCTACAATTTAAATAAACAAGAAAAATCCAACTTGAAGAAGGTATAAATAATAAACATCAGGAGCATCCGCATAAGTGTACCAAGCAAAGAACTTATCAAAAAAAAAAAAATGTACCAAGCAAAGAAGTACCTGCTTTGGAAGAACAGCTAATTCACCATAATCCCCACGAGCAACACTGGCTGCAAATTCCAGGGCAACTTTTCCACCCATGGAGTGGCCTATGACTACATCCGGCCAGGCCCAGCCATGTGACTTCACCAGATTTGCCAAATCCTTTGCTGCATTAACCATGTCATGGGGTAGATCAAGTCCCTTTAGTCCAGCTGATCTACCATGATTCCTCATATCTACAAGCACCATCCTCCAAACTATACGCATAATACAAGCATCAATCAAATAAAATTCCATTAACTAAACAAAGTAATATAGCACAACTGAATATGAATGAAAATAGAGTGTATCAAAAAAAAAAAAAAAAGGATAGCCCCGTGCACTATACTCTATCTAATCCATGCGGAATTAGGGATACTAAATCGTGGGGTATCTCTGTGGCTCATACATGATTACCCAAGTCGCAATGCACCAAAATTCACACTCGAAATAAAATCATATCAATGGGCAAAAAAATCATATAAGAATAAGAGGGAACAAAATTTCAATAGCTGAGCATTGGAACTGAGCCAAGAGAATCATAAAAGAAAATTTCAATATTTTTCAATGGAAAGAAACATACCGAGAAGAAATGATGGAAATATTATTGCAATATCCAAGAAAATGAAATTCACAATTTGGTTGTTGGGGGGGTGGGGGAGAGAGAGAGAGAGAGAGTCAATATTTTGCGCAGAATTAACACAAAATGAAACCACGTTCGAACCTAAAGGGCATTGATTATTTGCTAATTGGACAGCAACGGGATAAAGACACGACTTTTGCAAGGAACATGAACCTTGAGAGGGAGATGATTTCTGAAGCTGGGCGGCAAGGTCGCGGGAGAAGGATCGCCAATTCCTTCCGGATCCGAGCAGGCCGTGGAGGACAAACGCAGTGGAGTTGACGGGCTTCTCCGATGCCTGAATCTCTTCGAAAGCAAGGGTCTCGAGCGACCTCGCGAAGCCGAAGCAAGGGGAGAGGGGACATCTCGTCAGAAGACCCCACGAAGCGGAGGCCGACGAGAAGACGAGACGCGATCGACGGGTGGCGCCGCACAGAACTTTCGCCATCGTATACGAGAGCAAAAGAAATCGTACTTTGGGCCTTTATTACGCGTCCCAAAATCCGCAGACTCTGTGACGCTCTGCGCGCTGTCTGCTTTCCCCTCCATCGATACCCTTTAAAGTCTGATCAAGATTCCTATTAATTCTTAATTCTTCATTTTTTTTTCCATAAAATTATTTTCATGAATAAATTTCTGTATCATAGGTTAAGTTGGTCATTTCACAAATTAATTCCTAAAATAATTAGTTTAAGTTGATTATGTTCGACCAAGATTCCTAAAAATTCTTCTATTTTTGTATATATGTTCATGGGTGCATTCCAAATCTTTGTGTGACTAGCAAACATACATACATACATATTCCAAAGGGCTTCAAACAGACAGCATCGGATCAACTCAAACCCAAAAGGAACCAATTGCATGTCAGAATATGCCAAACATGAGTGAGCATGCCATCAATATAATCGAAAGAGTCTTAATCAAGGTTCTTATAATTTAAGAAAATTCTTGTAAAACAAAAGGAAGACTACAGAATCAACATTTGAACTACTTAGAGGGGCGTAACTGTGCATTTTGCAAGCATTCTTCTTGTAAGCCATCTCAGCTTTCCTAACAAGCAATTGCATCAAGTATTTGACAAGTCTTTGATCACTCAAGTCAATCTACTCTCAATAATTCCAGTCAGTCCATAACTATGTGTTAACCCTGTTGAAATGCTGAAGATTTCATGTTTTGTCTCAGTGAAGTGGAATCGCTGTCCAAAGTTAAAAGCTGATGAAAACTACAAAATGGAGGCTACAGTTTCGATATCCTTTCATGTAGTCTTCAGCTTAGTTGGTGTTGAAGCATGATGGGAAAGAGTCCTATGACCCACGAAGATTAGAAAAACCCCAAGAAGACCGAGAGCCTCCAGAGTTGTGAAGAGATCCAACTGTTCCAAAAAGATGAGAAAAAAAGAAAAAAAAAAACATGCCAATAAGATGCGCTGATGAAATATTGCAAAAGCTTCATGCCTGAACTCAGCAAGAAAGCACCTTTAACCAAAAGAACACGTAGAGCAACAATATGGCACCGATGCCACCATGGAAGAGTATAGAGCAAAAGGCAGGCACAGATGAGGAAGGGAAGCCTTTTAGGTTCACTCCAAGATGCAACAGCTGCAGGAAAAGGAAAACCAATAATTATAAGGGTGACGACACACTAAATGGCTAAATCAGTCCATTCATGCTTGGGGCTATTAGCCGGGCATACATATGGATGTAAAACAATTCTATAATGATATAGAAAAATAACCAGTCAGTGAAACAGTCAATTCATGAATCTTGGCTTCACAGCTATAGGTCATCTATATTACTTTTGCTATTTTTTCTTTCAATCTGAATTATGAAAAATCAAGCTACTTTTTATGATATGATATATTGGACAGGGTTCAGAACAACTACAATGCTCCACCATACCATATTGTTAAGAAAGATTATGATAACATAAAACCATGAATTACAAGTAAATTTCCAACTGGAAGAGGAAAGTCTCACCCCTATCAGAAATCCTACAAGTGGTAGAAGTGTAAGAACCAAAAATGCAGAAGACAGCTCCTCTGGAGGTCTCTTCTCTGGTGCCGTGAAGATGTGTGATATCTCCTGCTTTGGCACAAATCTCAAATAAGGATCAATGGGTTGTGGTGGAGGGCGTGCTGCTTTCTCGGGTGATTCTGGTAAATCTAAGTCAATGTGGCCAATGGCACGAAGAAATGAATTCTCCTGCATAGTATGAAAAAATTCAGCATGACTCATATTAGAAAGGACAGTTAATTATAATATTATAAGTTATACCATTGCAGCATCACCAACAGAAAGTTTAATGTCGTATCTGCCAGAAAGGTAATAAAACTTCTCCACCAAACCAAG
Source organism: Musa acuminata AAA Group (assembly GCF_036884655.1). Lineage (NCBI taxonomy): Eukaryota > Viridiplantae > Streptophyta > Magnoliopsida > Zingiberales > Musaceae > Musa > Musa acuminata. The sequence goes on along the minus strand of NC_088358.1, from coordinate 27,857,059 downwards.
GAAGTCCTGCAAATTTCACATTGTTAGCATCGAGAATTTCAAGGCTCGGAAAGACAAGCATATGTACAGATGTCATGTATCGTCTCCATCTTTTACATGCAAATTTGTCGGCTCACAAAAAATGTGATTTGGACCTTCACAAAATAAAAAAGAACAAAAGGAATATCCTCACAAAAACACAACAGTACAAGTGTAAAACAGTATGACTCTCCAAATTCACTATTTTCCAAAAACACATTTAGTGTAACTGATGAGTGTTGAGCCGTTACAACCAAATCAGAGATAAGCCTCAAAGTGGTAGTAAGCCTCTAATTGCAGTACTTTTGCAGTCGTTACCTTCATCAGTAAAGCAAAATTATTTCTCGGGAATAATGAAAGAGCTGAATCATTCCAACTTCAACAATTCAGTCTGCCTCAGCTCCTCAGTAGGTGGGTGGCAAGAGGCAGGGAAACAGCATCGTAAGACAAGGACTCAGGTATGTATATTTCCTACTGGCATTTTCTTTTCAGGTAGCTTATTTCATTTGTATTCCTTTCTTTTCTGTTTGTTCCCAAGACACACTGCTGCCAGTTAACATGAACAGAACACACCATTTCAAAGGCCAACTGACACCCCAGTGCTGCTGGAACTTAAATTCTTGGTTTAAGCCATTAGATCTTCAATCTAATCTTACAGGAATTATCGTAATTCTTTACATGTCCTGAGAAAATAATGAATGAATTAGGATTACTTGGTTTTGTCAAAGGTAGCTATTTAAGTCGATTTATTCTACATAACTCTATTCAAGATATAATGAAAATTAGATCAGATGTCCTGTTTGAGTTCCTCAGCGTCAAGGCAGGTAAGTTAGAGCCATTTTTAAACTGCAACACATCACTATTATACAAAATATTTATTTGCAATTTACTGAATTAATTACTTCATTTTCAGTGGATTCTGTAAATATTGTCTTCGTTTTATCTTATTTTCTTCTAATTAACTATCTTCCATTTCCCCAAATGCAGTTCCACGCACCCTGAGTCCACATCAGACAGTTGACGTACGGAAGTACCCTGAAGATCTCATCAAAATGCAAACTAAAAAACAGTAGATAAGTAGATTGTAATATGAAAAAAAGGAACAGATATAGACAAAGACAAACTTAACTAGTAAAACTTTATATTTTCCTGCAGAGCTCTCCAAAGCAAAAATGTGCTCAACTTTGCTTTCGTGCCTCAATTTTAGAAACACCTGTGAATAAATACTCTTCATCAGACAAAAACAAGAATAATAAATGCACAGAAGATTTTCATAGAAGTTGGGATGCACACCTGGTGTGGCTTAAAAGTATGACCAAGAGGAGTTAAAAGCTGGAAATTCAGGTGCATCTTCTTTAAATGATTTGCTGCTAGCGAAACTGTGTTGTCTCTTGATAAATCTAACCTGTGAAAAGAAAATAATATAATCGAAGATAGTTTAATAATTCAATAATTCCTCTGACAATTCAATTTAGAAGAAGACAATTTGCAGAAGTATGTTAAGAAAGAATGTATTCCACAGGAAACTTCATAAAATAGATCAAAACAAAGGTAACTCAATTCTTAATACAGTACCACTTTTCTGATGACAGTATTCTTGTTCTGTTTTAACAACTGCTATGAAATAACCAACTACAGTAGCATCTCTAATTAACAAGCACACACAAAGGTCTTCCTAGATTGAAGCCAACTTCATATAAAGGAGTGGATTGTTCCAAGAATCTATTAATTATGTCCAGAGTACATCAGCGCTAAAACACAGGTGTATCTTCTAGGCAATGGGTGATAAGCCTAATCACTTCAGGATCATTTTTTCACCAACTTGACTGACAGGAGAATGTCAACCCTATTCTCTTTTCACGTCTAGTTTTATCCATATCAATGAGTCCGAAACAAGATATATTTAATTTTGATGTGTCATAGGGATCCATAACAGAAGGCATGCACTTGTGGACTTTATTCTTTATTAAACTGAAAAAAAATCCAGAGCTTGAACTAAAAGCCAAGTCAATCCGAATCAGACTAAAACTTACATATTATTGTACCAATATTCCAGCTATATTTTATAAGTAATGATATTTTAGATAGACAAATTATAATTATTCAAAAGGGAGAAAAACCAAACTGATATGAAGTTGGATGCAGAAACATATAATGCTTGTGAATGAACTCATATTGTATAAACAGAAAACACATTACTTTTGCAAGGCCACTGCATTTTCAGCGTCAGTATCAAATATTCCAACTGCAGCCTTGTCAGCTTTAATGATTCCAGTAAAAAAGAAAAATGCTTTGATGCGCCCGCCAGTAGCATAAATGTTCAAGTGGTCAGGATCATGAAGGGAAATCTGTCATGATACAGATAGACAATTGTAAAAATAATTTACTAAAGGTTCAAAAAAAAAAAAGCAATATTAATTTCTAAAGTACCTCAAAAAACAGAATATATTTTCCAACATCTACTTTTAGTGGAAGGAGATCCAGGTAATGAATGCTGTTTTCTGGGTCAAATTGAAGCTCCTGTTGTTTAAAAAAAAATGGCATAGTATGGACTTTGGATAATCAAAAAATAGCATATGTAAAGAACACAATTAAAAACAACATATAAAGGGTTCCAAAGAAGTGAAGAATACCACAAACAAAATCAAAATAGAGATTCCTTTTACCTTGTTCTCTAGGATTGGAACATCTTCTGAATCAAGACTGAAAACTTGCACCAAATTCACTGTTAGAGGAGGTGCAGCTGAACCAAACACTGTTGTCACGTCAGCCTGAGATAATCACAGGAATACTGATTCCCTTAAAGTAACAAATAGAAAGACCTAATATAAGAATCATAATGGCATAGTCCAAACTGTCTACTGATTCTCTCTTCTACAGATCTAGCTTTCATAATACTTTCAAGCTAGCAGTTAAAACTCAATAAGTTATTGGATCATTAATTAGTACTACTAGATAAAAGCAAAATGAAAGATAAACAATGCATTTACAAGATACAGGAATAAGACTGTTGCACCAAGTCACCTTAAGATGGTCCTTTGAGCTTAATGAAAGCACAGCAGCAGGAAATGAAAGAATTAGAGGTATAGATATCCTGCACATAGTAAATGATTTTTGCAGTAAGTACTTAAATAAATGCTCCGATGAAACATGTTAACATACATCCACAGTTATACTAAAGTGATTGCAATAAAAGGTGAACTAAATATCATCTGGCATAATCAAGCAACAAAGAACAGCAATAGTGAAACACTAGTCATGTGTGTGCATTTGCCACTACAAGGGAATATTCAGGTGTCACTTTTTAGAGATGATTAATGCCCTAATACCCTTACCACATAATTGATATGTAGCTGTCGGCAGGGTAGTAAAAGAATATGCAACTTCTAATTTGATGATGATATAAAAAATGAAGCTGATAAAACTGTGCAATGATCAAATAAACCAACAATGCAAACAATTACAACCATCAATATCAAGAATGTTGTCAAGCACAAGGAATAGAGTTATTTTACACAATTCATTCAACCACCAGTGAAGTACAACCATCCAAGTTTTAAATGCCAGTCCAGCACCAGTTTGGTAGACTGTTATATCAGTACATACTGGTCAATATGGTAGAGTACCAGTTGGTACACAACATCATATTATATATATTATATAAAAAGGGGCCACGACATGGCATACGCATGTACTAGGCAGTACACCTGGTAAGCATTCAGTCAACAAAAGGTTTGTTACAGAAATAAATCAAGGCAAAAGAAATAAGAGATTTTACACGCTAGAAAGATAATATAGAGAGAAAATTCAGTCAAAAATGTGTCATAAAACAAGCTACATATCCAATCTAAATATACAACCAACCAAAGCTGATGCCTTTCACATTCCATGTGATAAACCAAAAGAAGTTATACAAGATCAATCTTTCAATATTATAGAAGCAACTTTGAATGAAGTTACCACTGCATGGAGCAGCACGATCAAGCCATTAGAAGGCACATCTAGTCAATGATGTATAAAAGTGCCAGTAGCTGGAAAAATATCACAACAATCTGACTAATGTTTAGTTGTATCATTTTTGGAGAACAAAGATGGCAAAAGAAATTACAGATCTTCTATTGATATGTCAACTACAGATCTTCCTAATCTGTACATTGAAATTAACTGATAGATATCACAAAAACAAATTGATTTCCTTTTACAAGACAGTAAAACTTACACCGAAATAAATTCAAATTCAGGCAACAATCTTATAAGCAAATAAAGTTCCATATCGAGACCAGTACTATTAACATTTAGATGCAGTATCTCCTACTTAAGATACATCTTACATACACCCTACTAATCAATAATTACTAGATCAGTGGACATATTTTTGTATCAAACTATGTTGCCAAATATCATATCTGAGACCAGTACTATGTTGCCAAATATCATAGTATCAAGAAGATCAGAAACACTGAATAACAACACCCATAAAGTAGGCGCTTTTAAAAAAATAAATTCTATGAACAGAAAACACATCAGTTTACGGGGATCACTAAAACAATTTACTTGCCTGTTGTTTTCCAAGCATGACAAGGACTCCAACTGAATATATATATCATTGGTTCTCCCAGGAATTCCTATGCTGAGAAAGAATTTTGCCAAGCCTGCCATTTTATCCCCATTAATCTGAAAATTCAGTTTGAAGAATTGACCAAAGCAGACGTGTAAGTAGGGGGTGGGGGGTGGGGAAACGCAACAAGAACAAAAATAGCTTCAGGACATTTTGCTCACTAACTTCCAATTTCCCAGAGACAATGGCTGCAAAGGCAGTAACACCATGCACAACTGAAGCTGTGGTTGCAAGAGGGCCCCTATATTCTGTATCACCAATACGCTTCTCATCGAAGTATAGGGTTCCATCATCTGCATTAAGCACAGGAGTTATTTATGTCAGAGATAGGACAATGTCACTTGAAAAAATAATATACTTTATACATGTCAAACCAATTAGCTTCGTCTCAGTGAAAAATACATCGATTAAAAAACCCAATGCTTGATATATAAAAACTTACACACAACAGAACAAGATGAAACAGTAATTGATCAAATGGAAGATATCAAGCACCTAACAAGGAAGCAATAATTGACATACCATAACTTTTAATGCTATCAAATAGCTTCACAATGTCATTCTTTACAACTTCAATCTGTCAAAAACATAAATACATGTTTAATTTGGTGCTTGAGCAAGATAAAACTATTGACATAGTCACAGAAAAATTAAAATTTGGTTACAAATTGGACAACAGCTATAGTGTTGAAAACTAATACCAGCCAAAAGATAAACAAGATAGAAACAAAAGTTATATAATAACAAAGCAACTCAGCTAACTAGTTAGAACAAAGGTGATGCCACTGACCTATCATTGTCTCCAAAGCCAACTATCAAACTGAAGAGTCGATAGTTGAGACTGAACCAAAAAGAAAAGTAAAGGCTGACGAGACAAATAACCAGACCAACAAGCATTATGTTAACTACTCGGAGATGGCTTCATCAGTCCTTAAGTTCTAGATACTTTTCTATTAGTAGTTATAGATCTAGATTTTCCAAAACTTTTATCCAATTTATATATATGTTATGAATACTTATATCAATGCACAGTTATCTCCATCTTATCCAGAATACAAAAGTGCTGCATGTGTCATACGGAACTTTGACTTTACTAAAATTAGATATATTGTGTAAACTACAACAAAGATTCAGTCTCTAATTCACAATCAACAAATTTGTGTGCAGCCTAACTTTTTTATACTTACTGAACAAACAACATAGATACAACATGAAGCATAAATCAATAAGCTTGACTCAGACAAATCTTATGTCAATTCAAGGTAGATACTTTGACATTGTTGCACTAAATATAAGTTTGAGTTTTATAAAAAACGGATGGTCCGGTGCACAAGGCTTCCACTAATGCAGGATAACAGGAAATAACTCTTCAAGTAGGAAGGTTATTTCCACAACTAAAACCCTGGTCAACTAGATCGGGAAAAATCAACCTTGCCAATAACACTAAATTTTTTGGATTTTGATACCATGTAAAAGAGTAAATTATTTTATGCATAATGAAGACTTGCCTTAGATTGATCCATGTCTGAATCAGCCAATGAAAGAACACCTGCAAGTGTCTCAAGTGCTATCCCTGTAATGTAAGCAATGTAAGACTAATTAGAAAGGTCATATGACAAATGTCAAATATAGGATGATGACAGTGGCAGTAACATATGTTGAATCCAAGTTCTATCAAAAATGCAAAATGTTCAATACCAGCAGCATGAGTACTAGGTTCAGAATTATCGGAATCAGAGAGATATCTTCCATCACTTTGACCATGTGCCTAAAAGTAACAAAATAATCATTTTGTGCAACAAGGATTACATAACAAAAGAAAGAGAGAGAAGAGATAACTAAATTTTGCAGGAAAAAAGGAATAGTAGCAGCCAAATCAATCACCTTTATGGAATCAAAGATAACATCAGCATCTAACAAGACAATGCTAGAACCTTGTTGCTGCATGGAAAATGAATCAACTCAGAACCCAAACTTTCCACATACTTAAAACATTGTAAGAGTTCAGATGAAGAACTAGATTAGGAGGTAACAAGGAATATCAAACACTGAGGAGTATTTAAACAGACATATCTTGGTCCATCAAAGTCTAAGAAACAGATAGAAAGAAACTACAAAATAGCAAAGATAACCCTAACATTAGATGTTTGCTGAGCCATTACCTTGATATAAAACAAGCTAAGGACAGAATAGTAGAAATCCATCAATGAGTTTGCTTCCTTTATACCAACAAGAAGTCTTGAAGCAACATCCTACCAAAAAAGAATTATGTGCTGAATGACAAGGTCACAATAAAATCCACTCAAACTAAAAAGTGACACGTATCTAAAGGTCTTAGTAAAATTACCTCAAAGATTTGGGTGCCAATCTGGCATCCTAAAATGCTATTCACCCTAAGTGCATGGAAGAGATCCTCGGGCTTAGAAGATGATCCAAGTATCTCTGAAATAATTGGACATGTTGCATGACTTATGTCATAGGTTCTCTCTAGCCCCAGAATCTGGAAAGTTCTCAATGCTTGATAAGCTTCTTCCAAGCTGCAAATCAAAACACACATCAGGAATCGCCCATCATCATTTAAGAATTATGAAAAACGAACTCCAGACCATCTAAAACCTAAGTGTTGAAGCATGGTCTTGTTTGAAAACAGAAGGAAAAGTTCAATTACCAGCAACAGTGCATATTAGAAAGAAATGGAATTAAGGAAATGGAGTGTGGAGAAAAATTACAGTTTGGCGATTAGAGACCAAAAGACTTCAAGCAAATCAAAATATGATCTTATCAGGCGAATTACAAACTGAACAAAGAATTTCATCATAGGAATTTGATAAGTAGATGACTCTAGCAGTGAAAGATACATTTGAATGAACTTGACAGATTAACAATTGAAAATTGACACCAGTGCAAAAAACAACTACGAATTCCAGAATAGTCATCATGATTATAAGCAAAATCATTTATTAGCATGCATGATTACAGAATGCGACATGAGAATATCATACAATATCCTGTGATGATGGTTCAAAACACTTATATTAAAAAAATAGCACACTTAAGCAGCAATTATTCAACTGACTGCATCAGTGACTACTGTTAGTGACCACTCACCACCAGCAAAATCATGTAGATGTTTTGCAAGGTGCAGTTATTAAGGTCCCTGGCATCACTGTAAAACAATATCATATCATTACAACCAAAATTACATGTATCACTGTTAAAACTTAAAAAGTGTAAGCCCCTCGGAAGAACAACAAACTAATCGAATCAAGAGAACAAGAGCATAAACATAATTTAATACTAAGAACAGTAAAATCATATAAGTGATTAAAGAAAGCATTGGAGAAAAATTATCTGAATAAAATAAATGAGAGAGAAGAGAAGAAAAGATGTCAAAATAAAATATAGTAGACAAAGAAGCGTGCAAAAATTGAAGGATGTTTATCAGTCTAACTAAAGTGAAAATGCAGAATTTCCTGGCACATTATATTAGGGAAAAAGGCTGAAAAACACATATTAAAAGTTTTCTAAAAAATTATACATATAGATCTTCTACCACCACATATATATCTAACACTGGAAACGAATAGATTCAAAAATGCATATGCGAATATGATCTAATTTTCAACACTAAGAACTTCTTTTTTCCCAGTGAAACCAACGTTTCGTTCAATAAGTGCTTTGATCAAGACAAACATTTCCTCGTAAATTGAATCTCATTGAGCCGGTACCGTCGGCTAAACTAAACAACCCTGGACCAAGCAAAATGAATTGCAACGGGCCCATGATCGTTAAAAGATCTATCTTCGACTTGTTTATGCAAACATCACGCGACCTATAATCTAACCTTCGAAATGACCCGTCGACGGGCACAAAAAGCTCCAATGCTGCGGAACGGTGCGCGTCGGAGACCGGCCTGATGACGGAAGCCACGGAGATGGAAAGGCACGCGCAGATCAAGCCGGGAAACCCGAAGAACCGAAGTTTCCAAGCCATGCCTGAGGGAGGGGAGGGCATCAAGGGACCGGCAACACGATGGGAGCGGCCGAGGTCTCGATCGGTGCAGATCCGGAGTGCGATCCGAGACCTATGGATTCATCGATTGCAGAACGGGGTTTATACTTCCGGTGGCTTTCTAGGGTTTAAACCAGTAGTCCGAGATCGGGACGAGAACGAAGCAACAGAAAATTTCGATGACGAACCGATGTCCAAACCGAAACGAAGCGACATGTCAGGTTGGGCTGCGGTGAAGATCTCCTGTCTCGAATAAGACACGAAACATAGTTTTCAATAAAAACTAATTTTTAATAAAAAAAAATAAAATTGGAGAAATTAATATAAACTTTAAAATACAAAAATAAAAGTTTAAAAATAATAAAAATAAAGCATATGAGAAATGAAAAAATAACGAAGAAAATAATAAGTATAACATAAATAGAAAACATAGGAGAAATAAAAAAAATCAATGTATTATTTATAAATATAACAAAAAAAATACTTTTTGATAAATCTAAAGTTACAAAAAGAAAAGTAAAAAAATATTTAAAAAATAAAGGAGCTAGTTTTATCTTCCTAATCATTTGGGCCTCAACAAAATCCCAACCAAAGTTTCTAAAGGCCCATATGATGACAGCGTACCCATCTTCAAAGCCCTCTCAACCTCCTCCTGTCTCACGTCTCCCTTTTCCCTTTAACAACTACCCTCTCCCTCTCTTCTCCTTTCTCAAAACCCCTCCTCTTCCATGTCAACCTGCCACCGCGAGTAACACATACTCCAGACTCCACCACTGTCCCTCCTCCCTTCCCCTTCCCAGACCGGAAGAAAACCAGCCTCTTCTCCCCGAGAGAGATGGCTTCTGTTCCCGCAGCTCAGTCTCTCCCCCTCCTCCTCCTCCTCCTCCTCCTCCTTGTCATTGCTTTACTAACCCACTTCCCATGCTCCACCGATGTGAGTCCTTCCCTTCCTCACTTCTGTTTGGCATTTTTCCATTGTCATGTATTGATCGTGCAGGCTTCTCTTTTCCTGCATTCTGAGCCAGGCGGCGAGCGGGCCGACGGCGTCGATGAGGCCTGCATCGGCGGCGCTGCCGGGGCTGAAATCGGTGCTGATCGACGAGGCCAAGCGGCGGCGTCGGCTCAGCAGCTTCCAGATATGCGCCCTTTGCACATGCTGTGGCGGCCCAAGGGGCCTCTGCTTACCTTCTCCCTGCTGCTACACCATCAACTGCAACATCCCCAACAGGCCCTTTGGCTTCTGCTCCTTCACCCCCAAGACGTGCAACTGCTTTGGGTGCCACCTCTGAACCGCTCTCCTAGGTTATATCCTTTACTTGCTTGGTCATCAGTCACTGTGTGTGTGTGTGTTGGGGGTGCCAATTGAGAAGAAAGAATGTTCCTTTTTGTTTTGATTTCTGCTTCTATTGGTATTGGTTTAGATATGTATTGCATCCGCACAGGGGATTGTTAAAATGTTTATATTGAGTGGTACTTCTAATTTGTAGTACTTGTCTGCTGAATTGTACTAGTTTAGTCAGCATTTAGGAATGTAGCAAGTGCATTGCTCATGGTTTTTGATACTGCTAGAATTGAGTGGGAGTACCAGTTGTGAGTGGGTGTTCGAAGATGAGTTCTGAGTTAAGGGTGTTGGTTGGTTGTTCACCATTCATCAATAAAGAAGGCACCCAAAAGTATGTGGGAGGTGGGTGGGAGTTGGCTAGGGGCATTAAAGCCAATAGTTTATGTAGTATGGTTGGTAATGTGGTCCTTTTATTTTTTATGGAAGGTATTTAGGGGAATCATATACTTACCACTATGTTGTGTTTTAGTGTTTAGATCTCGCTATAAATTTGAGTGCATATGGCATGATGATGTCAAGAAGAAAGTTGAGGATGTCCCTTGTGCTTGAGCTTTCTTTATGCTTTTTCCCATGGAGACAAAAGTTTCTTGATTGCATTCATACATAGACTGGAACAGAATAAATACCTCATGTGATGGAAGGCTACTTGAGGGATCATTTACTTACCACTCTGTTGTGTTTGAGTATGTAGTTCTTGCTATAAATTTGAGTGCCTATGGCATGATGATGTTAAGAAGAATGTTATGGATGTGCCTTGTGCGTAAGCTTTCTTTATGCTTTTTCCTTGGAAACAATGTTTCTTTATGCTTTCTGAAGTCTTAAATTGTATACATATATAGACTGGAACAGAATAAATACCTCTTGTTAATGGTGAGCTGGGATCATCCCTTCCAAAAGAAGACGAAGATGGTGCTTATCTTTTTTCTAAGACAACTGTTGTAATTTAGGGTTTCTTTTCATATATCAAATAGGTGAATTTGTACTGTCCTCTGCATGTGGGATCTCATGAGATTGGTAGTATTAGTGACCCCACAATCATCTGTGAGTATGCATGCCATGCAAGGCTTTTTTGAAGAGCAGGAATCTTGTTGACCAGCTTATGGAGGGTGCCTTCCCTCCATGTGCCTATGTGTGTCTTCTTGACAGCTTATGATCTAGCTTCTGACATATTTTAATCATGTGTAACCTAGGTAGAAAAATAAATGAATCAGCATAAGAACATAAATCTAGAGAAAACATGCACACAAGATAAAGCATCCAATGATTATGTGCCTTCTATATTGGTCACGTTAGCAGTTTATTTTGTCTTAATCTTCACTCTTAACATGTCACAAAGATTATTGTAATGGTGTCCTGCTCAATTATTAGTTTTTTTTTTGTAGGAAAATATCTGATAATTAGTGAGTCATTGAGAAAGTTGAGTTGTTCCTCGAGTTCTCGTTTGGATATAGCAGTTAAAATTTCGATCAACATCAGCTGATCATGATTGAAATTTTTGGCTTTGGGTTTAGATTGAGCATCTCCTAGGTATACTCCATTTATGATTTCTTTTTATATAATCTGTATAATAGAGACGTTCTGCAGTGCATTTCTATAACACAAAAATTGCTCATCAAAAACCCACCTAGCCAAATTTATCATTGGACTAGGTTGGTGATTGATTTATATTTTGGGATTGTTGACTCAAAGCTTGGTTTAATTTGTCAAACCCAATTTATGTGATGTATGTTGACAACATGTAAAGTAGGTTTAATTTCAAAGCATTGCATACTTTTCGGTCTCTTTGAAGCTATGAAATCACAAACATGAAAATTAATAATCTGACAAATCAGTCCAGCAAGAATGAGATCAATTTTCCTCTGTTTTTCTTTTTTTTCATTCAGTAATAAATTTCTGAATGCTTTAATTATTTCAGTTCACATGAAGTAGTTGGAAGAGGAAAATTGATAATGAGGGAGTTTGAGTCATTGAATTCTTTGCTGGAAATAGTTATACTTTCCTAACCATGAGTTATTATATGCCTAATTCAGTTCCTTCAAAGTTACTTGTATCTCCTAAGGTGCAGATATTTAAAATGTTACTGAAATAAGATGCTATTGATGAAGAAAAACTGCAGGTTCACACGGCAAACATGAAACAAGGAGTTGGTTTCTGAAAGCGAAGAAAGAGGGAGATCAGAAACTGAAATCACATCCAAACACTGAATTACTTGTTCTGTCTTCTTTTCAAAAATCAACCTCTGTTGTCTTCCAATTGCTAATCAGCCAACTTTGTTATTTTCTCCTCTAGGATTTTCCAAGCAAAAAAAAAAAAATTCCCTTGCTAGTTGATAAATATTTTGGTTATGGAAACTGTAATTCCAGGAGCTTAAGTTGTTAGCTAATATTTTCTATTATGAATAAGTTGGTTTCATCTATTAAACTTTTAGATTCGATGAGATTGATTAAAAATTAAATATTATATCAAAATTAAGTGTGCTGAGTTCATGATTATGTAATTAATTTTTACTGTGTTTGATTTGAATCATCTGTCATATGGAAAGTATGAAGAATATAAATGCCTCTTAGCTTTTTGTGATGGTGGAAGTTGCTAACGTTATTGACCACGATGTAGGGTCCTTAGTGAGCCTGAAAACAGTATATTAATATTTAATATGCTGCTCCTGTTGGTCAATTTGGGGTCTACAATATCATGGCCATGTCCATTAGTTCCTAAAGGTGACCTAACATGTAAAGTTTGTTTTAAATTGCATAAAAATAAAAAAAAAAGATAAGTTTATATGTTTATTTCAATTTTCTAAAGTTTTGGGTGAAATACATATTTTAAATCTTTTCTACTTATTGATAAAAGAAATTGATATATATGACAGTTGGAGCCTTTATGATGCCAAACAAAATCCTAAAGCATGTAAGTGTATGACTTACACATAAAAACTGTATCATCTTATTAATTTTTTTAACTACCTTTGTTTATATATATATATATATATATATATATATATATATATCTCCAAACATTCCATTACAAATTCCAAAGATGCCGTCATTCTTAATATATAATGATATGACGCTTATTAGCCGGCAAAACTCTTATTTTTAGAAGGCCTTCCTCATCTCCTTCCGCAGACTGGACGCGACTCCATCACTCTCGAGTCTCTCTCCCTTCTCATCTTGCTTCTTGGAAATGGCGTCTCCCCTCCTCCTCTCCATCTCAACTCCTTTCGTCCCCCTCGGCCGCCGCTACCTTTATCCGCACAACATCGCGGCTCCCCCGCTCCGTTATCCTTCTTCCGTCGCCTTCCTAAAACCCTTCCAAAGCCGCAACATTTGGGGCACCAATTCCTCGAATTCCCTTCGTCTCTTCGGTAGAGCTCACGTCAGAGGGACTCCAATCGGAGGGGCGGAATCCGAGACTTCGATTTCCGATGAGTCTCCCGTCGGCGAGGACTCGGCGGCGTTCGAGTTAGGGGAGCAAAAGTTATCATCCTGGGCTTACTTCACGGCCATACTAGGCGCCGTGCTCGTCGCGCTCAATATTCTGTGGATTAATCCGTCCACGGGGTTCGGCACGGCATATATCGATGCGGTTTCTGGACTTTCCCCGAGCCCGGAGGTCAGTTTGGATAAAAAGCTTCTAACTTGCCGAAGGATTGGTAGTTGCATTATGCTATGCGTTCTTCTAATTTATTAGATTTCTACCCTCTTTTGAACTCGTTATTTTATTATTTTATTCGAAAGATAGTCAGGGAAATAATTTTTTAAATATTAAAAAAAATAAGATTATGTATATTAAATATTTAAATATTTAAAGATAAGATTATGTGGGAGGTAGTAGATGATAAGTAATTATGATGCAGTTGTGTGACACAGAATACATTGCATCTTTGGCAATAACATGGTTGAAAATATTATGTATTATTTTCTTTATCTTTTTTGGATTCCTCAAGTTGGTAATTTTTATCTTCTTGTTCAACTTAAGGTCATAAGCATATAAAATTTAACCAATTGGTTGTTCCCTAATCTTAGGCCCTGTAGAAAGCTAATTTGAATAATTCATGGGAGAATGACAAGTCCACATATTGTGAAGTCATCATCAATTTTTCAATCTCCAACAAAGACTGTTGAAGCTAATTCATTTGAAGGTCCTCTAGTTGGATTCAAATTAGTCACCTAGGTGTCATTGGACAGACTTGTCACTCTGCTGCCAGTAAAATCCTTCCTAGGCCCTTTTAATTACTACCTCTCATCGAATCATTTTCTTTTCATTAATTTAGCTTGATTTCTTTTCAAATTAGATCTAGAATTTTAATCTCACTATAAATGTCTGTGAAGTTTTCACATGATTTCTGAACATTACAGTTCAAGTGGGTCTGTCTGTAGAAATGTGTTTTTCTGCGGTTGGTGTCATGTGTTTTTATGTTCAAATTTATTCTGTGTCATATCAACACTGATCCTATATGTTCAAACTTTTTGGTTTATTTTCTTTGCTTTGGGGATCAAGCTTTCTGTTATGAGTTTATCTTAAAATCTAGCATTTGTCCAGCTAAGATACTTTGGAAGATCATTGCCTTGGGCCTCATGAACATGTTAGACAGACATAAGAATACACAAATTGACAAATGGGAAGAACTACAAACTCTGGGCTTTGCATTTCATTGTGGAGCTAATATTGTGCTAAAGCCAAGCATTTAGATTGCCAGACAGATTGATATCAAGGTAAGTCTTGCAGGTGCAACATATATAAACATGCACCTAAAACTAGAGAAGTGATGAGAATCACAATGAACTATTGGTGGCTTGTATAATATTTAAAGTAAGCCTTGCACACACAACATGTAAACATGAACCTAAAATTAGAGGATTGATGGGAATGATGATGAACTATTGGTGGTTTGTATGATATCCAAGTGGTCTCTTGGAAATGAGACAATGGAAGAGAGTACCATTACTTAGCACATGATTTAATAGACAGGATATGTTTGAAATGTTTGAGAAAGAAAGCCCTGCTAATTTATTCCTTAATTTCTTGGTGAAGAATAGATTCCTTTATTTCATAGTTGTTTCTTCCTAGGTTGTAGATAGTGCCTGCCACATTTTCTTTATCCAGGCCATTATAAAATAGAAATTTCTTATGGTGACCCCTTTTTCTTTGCTTATACAGGTTGTACTTTTGTTGCTTATTGTCATTTTTGCTATCGTCCATAGTGGTTTGGCAAGTCTACGGGATGCTGGTGAAGAACTCATAGGAGAGCGGGCTTACCGAGTTTTGTTTGCAGGGATTTCACTTCCTTTGGCAGTCAGCACCATTGTAAGTCCGTTAACAGCTCGTCAGATTTTGGCAGTCATAAAATAATTCTCTTGCTTGTAACTGCTGCTTTTTCTTGTATTCTTCTATCCTTATTTTCATCATCTTAAATATGTTTTCTTATAGGTCTATTTCATCAATCATCGATATGATGGTACTCAATTGTGGCAACTACAGAGTGTCTTTGGACTTCATGAACTTGTGTGGTTCTCGTCGTTCATATCCTTTTTCTTTCTTTACCCATCCACCTTTAATCTTTTAGAAGTCGCAGCTGTTGACAAGCCAAAATTGCATCTCTGGGAAACAGGAATCATGAGAATCACCAGGCATCCACAGGTATATTTTCCTCTATAAGTATTCCTGGATTAAATCTCAACTTTGAGGGTGCTTATCCAACATAATGCTTACACTAGGATGTTGAATTTCTATATTTGTACTTTGAGATGTTAACCTTCATCCTGTTTTATTGCTTAAGATGATTGGACAGGTAATATGGTGCTTAGCCCATACGCTCTGGATCGGTAACTCTGTAGCGGTGGCCACCTCCGTTGGACTGATAGTTCATCACATATTTGGCGTTTGGAATGGCGATAGGCGACTGGCACTTCGATATGGTCAAACTTTTGAAGTCTTAAAGAGTAGAACAAGTATAATCCCTTTCGCGGCAATATTAGATGGACGTCAAAAGTTGCCCAAGGATTATTACAAGGAATTTCTCCGGCTACCTTATCTAACAATCACAGCCTTGACATTGGGTGCATATTTTGCACATCCACTTATGCAGGCATCCAGTTTTCGACTTCACTGGTGAAGCCACCTGAATGTTATTCCGTATAGTATTTTCTATGATCAACTAAGATGTGATGTTGAAGCCAAATCCACTGTTGGTGTGATAAAAGTGTAGGGAGAAATCAATTTCAAGGCATTGCATTATATAGTTGAAGAACTCTGTTGTAAAGAATGTTGAAGGGTAACACTTCTGTTGAATGAAAAGAAAACATACAGATCCAGATGATACTTTGTGATTCATTGACAACCATTGTGTGTTCCTTTGTGTTGATCAAAAAGCCTGATCCGGTCCATCAGGGCCAAGGCCGGTCCGGTCCGGTCCAACCGGATTTACCGACAGGATGGTCTCGAACCGCGTGACCATATCCAGATTTAGGCCGCGAAGCACAACTGTCGTCCACCTTCCATTATTCTTTCCCTGCTCGGCCCCACTGCCGTTACGATCCTCCGCGGGACGCCTTAATATCACAGCTTCGACGCCCGGTTAATGGACATCTGCCCACCAAGGCCATTCCCCAAGTCTCATGTCACTGAATCACGTTAATATAGTCAGTTCCGCACGACCATCTTATTTACCACTTCCTTTGTAACATTAATTAAACCCGTATATGAACACTACGCGAAGATCTACTTAGCTCGTAGTAATAAATGAATTAAAGCAATAAATATAAACCCTTCTCTGTCTCGCTCGCTAGCTCCTCCTCCTCTTCTTCTTCTTCGATCCTATCTCGAAACCCTAGCCAAAATGGCGATTCCCAATCCGAAGGTTAACCGCAATGCGGCGATCCGCCGCTTCTTCGTCGTCTTGCTCGCCGTATCCGTCGCCATCATCTTTCTGATTCTTTCCCTCACCGACACGGCGCCGGAGGTGAGCGGGAAGGAGGGTGAGGATTTGTTGTCTCTTCCGCCGTCGGATCTGTACTTTTCGGGCCTCCATTTTGTGCGGCGATCTGTCCTCGCCGTCCGATCGGATCCCCTCCGGTCGCGGGCGGAGCTGATCCGGAAGCAGGTCGGCGACCATGCCGCTGTGGCCGGGGCGTACGCGTCGTTCGCGCGCCGGCTAAAGCTCGAGAGCTCGAAGCAGGCACGCCTCTTCGCCGAGCTCGCTCGTAACCTCTCCGTCCTTCTCGCCGCCCACCGCCCTTTCCTCGAATCCGCCGCGCCACTGGACGAAGCAACCGTCCGAGGATTTGAGCGCGGCGTCAAGGACCGCATCCGCGCTGCTCGCCTCCTTATCGCGGATGCCAAGGAGTCCTTCGACAACCAGCTCAAGATCCAGAAGCTCAAGGATACCATCTTTGCTGTCAACGAGCAGCTCTCCAAGGCTAAGAAGGCCGGCGCTTTCTCGTCCCTCATTGCCGCCAAGTCCATCCCCAAGAGCCTCCATTGCCTTGCCATGCGCCTCATGGAGGAGAGGATCGCCCATACGGATCGCTACGTTGATCCCCCGACGCCTCCACCGGAGCTGGAAGACCCGAAGCTCTACCATTATGCCATCTTCTCAGACAATGTCCTCGCAGCGTCCGTCGTGGTGAACTCTGCTGTCCGCAACGCCCGTGAGCCCTGGAAGCATGTCTTTCACGTGGTTACAGATCGGATGAACCTGGGGGCAATGCAGGTTATGTTTCGTATGAAAGATTACTCTGGAGCACACATCGAAGTCAAGGCCGTGGAGGATTATAAGTTCCTCAACTCTTCTTATGTGCCAGTGCTCCGGCAGCTCGAGTCTGCGAACCTCCAGAGGTTCTATTTTGAGAACAAGCTAGAGAATGCCACCAAGGACACCACTAACATGAAGTTTAGGAACCCCAAGTATCTGTCAATGCTAAACCATCTGAGGTTTTACTTGCCTGAGATGTACCCAAAGCTCCACAGAATTCTGTTCTTGGATGATGATGTGGTGGTGCAACGGGATCTCACAGCACTATGGAAAATTGATATGGATGGGAAAGTGAATGGAGCAGTTGAGACGTGCTTTGGGTCATTTCACCGGTATACACAGTATATGAATTTCTCGCACCCACTTATCAAGGAGAAGTTCAACCCTAATGCATGTGGATGGGCATACGGGATGAATTTCTTTGATCTTGATGCATGGAGGAAAGAGAAGTGCACTGAGCAGTACCATTACTGGCAGAATCTGGTAAGTTGCTATATTCTTTATTGTTTCCTTTATAAAATTATCTCTTTGGTAACTGAAAGCTAAAATTAGCATGTATTGTGTCTCCTTTGCAAAATTATATCTTCTTGCAACTGGAAGCTAAATCTAGCATGTACAATCATGCAAACAATGGGGAACAAAAGCAGTCTAAAAAGTTTAATTTGCATATGAAGTTCTTCCTGTTAGCTAGAAATAAATGCATACCAAAAGTCACTTCTTGAGGGTTAAGTTTGTATTTGAAATTGGCATGAGAAGGAATATGCTTGATTAGATATTCAGTAGATTTCCCATTAGTGTCTTGTTGACATATTTATTTCTGTAAATGTGATGTTTGGATGGAAAATCTACTTTTTCCTCTTAGATTAAAAGAAAGGTTTTATGTGACATATATCAGGTCAGTCTGCTTAATAGGCCAAATCATTGGACAATTAAGAAATATCGTACACAAAAAGTATGATTATTGATATACGTGGAGTTACTAGAAAAAATAACATAAAAAATATTTTCATTTAAGAACAATTAGTTGTTATTTTCTGATAGAGAATAAAATGATATAATTGTCTAGATGATATGAACATGTTTAAAGGAGACCTGGATACTGTGATTCTATGATGTGATTTGTGCCTTCCATATGTAAAATTATGTTTTGGATAAATGCAACAGGAAGTGTTTATTATTACTCTACCATTCAGATGTACTAGGAAGAAAGATATCTAGGTATCTTGTTTGTTTCACAATCTTTAACTCATATTATTCAGTTACCTTTTGTGTCTGATATGGAAGCACTTGTTATTGTTGCAGAATGAGAATCGAACATTGTGGAAACTAGGAACTCTTCCACCAGGTCTAATCACATTTTACTCCACCACAAAACCATTGGACAAGTCCTGGCATGTGCTTGGACTCGGATATAATCCAAGTATAAGCATGGAGGAGATCAAGAATGCTGCTGTTGTGCATTTTAACGGGAATATGAAACCTTGGCTTGATATTGCCATGAACCAATTCCGACATTTGTGGACAAAATATGTGGACTATGATTCGGAGTTTGTCCGTCAGTGCAATTTTGCACCATAGTTGAGAACTGTCAACCCATGTTTGTCTGTAAGGGTATATTCTGCAGATGAATGATAAGTTTAGATATTATGCAGAATAAGAAGGCATTTTGAATTCCCCTGTGTTTGCTTCTTGGCCATGATTTAGTTATCTTCTTGATTTCTTCTTTCTTCTTATTCCTGTGATGCTCTATACTCATTCTTTTAGTTTAATCTTTCAGAGAATTGGTTTATAACTGATGGGACTGTTGAAATGGATCTTATACCATTGTAATATCTTGCAAAAAGGGATGTGTCAACTTTTTTCAGTGAGAAATTTTTTATATCTCATCCATGAAACATTGATGTAAACCTTTTGCTGATGCTTTTAGTTTTTGTATTTATACATTTTTGGCAATATGGTATTATAATTGGGATTCTCTTACCAACATGATTTATGGGCATCAACATTGTCTTTTTCTTGTTGATCCTTTAATTAATTGTTTTCAAGTTATGTTTGGTCGGAAAATTTTGATCTTGCATCTATTTATCTTGTAATAACTGAGAACCTAGTGACATGACCAGTTAAAAATGATGAAAACTTGATTATATAGTAGTAAATGTTAGGTTAACACTCTAAAAGTGCATCTTATTTTTCTTTCATAGTTTGTTTTGGTTATCAAATAAAAAAGAGCTAAACAAAATCAAAGATAGTTAATTTCCTATGTTCTAATATTTTTTGCTGTCTTGTTAATATAGTGATGTGGTGGTATTTGCACTTGTATTTTATCCACAACTTTTTTCATGTGTTATGCTTATACATTACTTGTGAAACATATTTAGTGAATCGTAAATAGAATCATATATTGGAACAAATTGAACATATCGGAAACCATAGGTGGAACCATAAATTTCAGAGAGAGAACTATTCATGTAATTGCTTATTCTTGTAGTGCTTGATATGCAATCTGTGTTAGCACTTTGCTTGTTATGTTGCCTGTGTTTTTCTGAATTCTTGATTGATATTGTTGTGCCTAGGAGTAAATTGGAAACCTTGGAACATTTGAAGAGTTATAGATCTTTGTATTTAGTCACTTTAAGAGCATGCTTTAGCTAGTTCAACTTTTTCAAAGATGAGGCTGGTTGGTTTAGAGTTGGATGTATACATCAATCGAGCTCCTTTGGGATGTTGCAGAAAAAATAAGTTGTGCAAAAATATTTGGTTTTGTAGAAAGATGGAGATAACTTGCACTCTGAGATTGTCAATATAAGGCAAGGATTTATTATGGAAAAAAAGATGGCATGAATCTGTATCTAAGAATTTAGAAAAGTTGTCTTTAACCCTAGCAAATATTTAGCATGTTTTGTTCATGGTACTATAGCAGTTCATGGCCATCATATTAGATTAGTTTAGATTTAAAACCACATGTTGCTCTCGCTTACCTTTTTTCACAGATATACAGCATGATTTGCCCTACAAGCAAGTGAGGGAGAGGTTGCCATTTTTTTTGCTGGAGTTGAGCGCTCTGGGAGTACATTAGGTAATATCAATTCTTTATCCATAAGTCTATCAATTATTGGGAGACACCCTTAGACTCAATCGAGGATGCAACTTGTGTGCTTATGTTTTCACAGATAGGGTTGCAGGTATAGTTTGATATTTGTCTTTGTCAACTGGGCTTTTTGGAGAAAAGGTTAGTACTCAAATTTGGTGCAGATGAGCCCAGTGATATGCCTGTTTGTGATTAACAGATATGATATAACATCTTAAATCTTCTGGTTTGCGAGGGACATCTTTCATTGAGCTCGTAAATGTGTCTCAAGGGCCAACAATTAAGGCTGACTCCACTGATTAGAACGGGATCAGGTATGTGATAGCAGAGGGCTGATATACTATTTGTATCCACTCAGCTGGTCTAGGAATAAAAAGGCACTATATGAAGAGACAGTTTAGGTGGTGGTACAACTAGGATCTTGGGATCCATACTTAATGAAATTTGATCTTAAATAAGAAAGTTGTGATAGGAGTTACATGGAAGGCAAATTAAGTTATAATTACTCAGCATGAGTATGGTGAGTTGCTGTGCTATACACTCTTTTCAATGTAGTCCCAGATTGCTAGCTGAGAAGATTTTGTTGATGTTTTTTTTTTCTACAAAGGGTAAGTGGCAAATGCGGGATTTGAGTCCAGGATCTTGCGGTATAATGTCAAGGTTTTACTAACTAAGCTAGTTGATACCTTCAAATTTTGTTTTAAGTTGTTAAATGATAGAGATAGGTTTGCATCAAATAAAATAGGCCCTGGGTTATTCTTGATGCTGAATGTTTACCAATCAGAATTTACACATTGCTGATTACATCTTTTTTTCAAGTGCCCAACCAGCTATTTTGCTGCTTAGGTAGTGGTAATCTTGATGACTATTTCCCATATAAGCTAATGTAGCATCATGACTCGTCTTTTATGAAACAAAGGTTGCAGACTGTTTGAAGCTTCTTCAAATCAGAAGGATGTATGCTATTGAATCATAGATTTGTCAATCCAAATTCTTCAAATCTTTGGCAATTTGGTTCTGTGGCAGAGGCTTCATTTTTAGTGAAATCAAGGGACAATACTGAAAAAGAATTTCCTCCCCGGACTTTGAATCGGTGGGTTTATGCCATGGTATTTCCTTTAATGTTTCCTTCTTTATCCAACTATAATTACCTTTTTTTTGTCATACAGGAGCAAGTGGCTTCCTGAAGCTTTCATATTTGCTGTTTTGAGCACCTTATTCTACTAAGCCTTTAGGATTTTGTAAGATCTGTTGTTATTCTCGAACAGGTTTCTACCTGGGCTTATAGTTATATGCGAGATTCTGAGGTGAATTAATCTTTATGGTTATGATTTCATTCTTTGAAACCTGTAAAAAATTCCTTTTCAATTTCAGAAAAACTGCAAGCATGATTTTATGGAAATTGCATTTCTGGTATTGATCTTACCTATCTAATATAAGTCCATTGCTGCTCGCTTCTGCCTCCTGTGTTGAAGTATGTTCCTGTGCATTCTTCACTCATCCATTCTCTCTGTTCTTTCTTTAGACGAGTGCAATAGTTGGTGTCAAACTACTGTTCTATCTCATCGAGTTGGTGAGTTTGGCGGTCATAAGTGTGTCATCTTTTATGTTTATGAAAGAGCCTAGTGTGATATATATACTGAAAATTAGGATTTCTTGATCTAAAATTGCTTTTTCCAATTACTTATGTCACTAAAGAAACCTTGTTAGATCCAAGACACTCTTTAGTGGGAATGTCTGAACGTGCTTCGCACACGGTTGTGATCTTTTAGTCCCGCGGCACGCGGTCTTCACCTGCATCTTGCCTTTATAACGAAAGAGCTGATAAATCTGATGATCCAACGGCCGATCGATCTCTGATCCAATTCAATGGCTCAAACTCAAGATCTCCGCCCAGTGTGCGTCCGCTCGCGAGACACCGTACCGCAACCCACAGAATGCATATATTGGAGAGGGCCGACGTAATATAACACGTGCGCATCCTTGCCTTCAAAGAGAGCATAATATCGAGTGGAAATGAGTCGAGGAATCGGATTACATTAAAATAAATCCCTTCTCCGAAGCTCGAAGCCCTTGAAAGGATCCCCAAGGAGAGAGCAGCCGCCAAGCAAGGGCAATTCCTACCCTCCTCTCCAATCGGCTGCATATCATTCTTCAGACGGCGGCCTTTTTCGACAGATCGTCTTCGATTCGTTGCTTCCGCTGGTCAGCAGACTTGGGATCCGGTTGTAGGGTTTCGCTTGGCCTCCCTTGAGCTAACCCGCTGCGACAATGGCCGCCCAGCCGTCGAGCGTCGACAGATCTCCGCTTTCGGCTCAAGTGGTTGTGGATTCGCCTCTTTTTCGAGAAGTTGTTACTCTGGTCTTGCCTTGATCTTCTCTCTAACTTGGAGGGTTGGTGGTTCAGGTGGGGAACGCCTTTGTTCAGCAGTACTACCATATCCTCCAGCAGTCACCAGAGCTGGTTTACCGGTTCTACCAGGAAGGCAGCAAGCTCGGCCGGCCGGATGCCCATGGCGCCATGACCTCGGTGACCACCACCGACGTTAGTACACAAAACCCTAATTGTTTTTTGCATATCTTTAAGAAAGTTGGAATATTTCCGCCAATAGATTTCATGTTGGATGAGAAACTTCTTGCGTTAAATTGAATAATACATGGGATGTAGGCGATCAATGCAAAGATATTGTCCATGGGCTTTGTCAGAGCGGAGACAAAGACGGTGGATGCCCAGGAATCTCTTGGCGGTGGGGTGACAGTGCTTGTGACGGGGCACCTTACGGGGGAGGACAATGTTAAGAGGGACTTCACCCAGTCCTTCTTTCTTGCACTGCAGGACAAGGGTTACTATGTATTGAATGACATATTTAGATTTGTTGAAGAGGTCAATCACCAGCAGGCACAGCAGGGCTTGGTAAATGGTACTGTTGCACCTCATGCTCCAAAGCAAGGTTCTTCTTTTAAATACCTTAAAACTTACAACAATAACAAAACAGTAATTCATAACTATTTGGTGTTGGTTTCATGGAGTTTTTGTCATCATTGAAATATGTAAGAAGTCATATGTTTAGTTAAATTCATAGTACTTAAATCTTTATTTATAGTTTCTATTAAGATCTTTTTAGATCTTCTTTTATTCTTTTCTCGTATTACAAACATTAATTATTTTACCTCTTTCGACTACTGTATTTGGAGGTCTCATAAACATATGTCCATACAATCTTAAATGATTTTCTCTCATCTTATCCTCCATTCAAGTGATATCTAATTGCTTATGATAAAAATATTTCTTTTCCCATCTTTCCTAAATACCTTAAAGTTTGATTGTCAAAATTTTCATTTGTTTTATATGGAAATTCTCAAAGCTTATTTCTTTTTACTCACAGATTTACCTTCAGAACAGGGCCAGCATGATCTGGCCCAAACAACTTCATCTCAAGTTGAAGATGAGGAGGTAAATGAGGAGGAAGTCTATAATCCTTCAGACAATGGGGAGGTTGTGGAAGAGGAAGAATCGACAGGTGTGGTGATTGATGAAGTTCCAAACAGTTCTGAATCAAATGTCGCCACTGCCCAAGAAGAGATGCCAAAGAAGTCATATGCTTCAATAGTAAGTGTCAAACATATGACAATAATAGTCATTTATCTAATATTCGGCTGATCACCAACTAAACGTTAAGTGTCTAATTTCAAGGAATAAAATGGTAAAAGTTCTTTCTTTACCATTTTTTCTTCTACAAGACTACTTAGAGTTCTACCTGTCATCATCCTAGTGTATTCCCACTAGTTAGTAAAGTTTATTAAATGGACTTAATATATACATATTTCTATGAAACATTGCAAATTTTTTTAGCAAGCAATCTGTTGGTCAGTTTATCTAAAAGCTAATCGGCAATGTACTTTTTTATATTACTGTTTTAGCACCACATATTGATGACAGTAACACAAACTTGATGCCTTTTTGGTTAAATGACCACTTTTTACGATATGAAACTTGATATCACCTGCATGCTTATAACATATAGGTGACTGTGCACCTCGCACCCAAGTCAGTGGTGCAACATTCATTTTTTCCTTCTTCCTTTCTCCATGAGCACATGATTTAACACCAAGTATCATCAGCATTATGAGTTGAAATTTGATCATTTGGACCTTATTTAGTTCTCTATTTTGGGACCTACATATTTACATTTGGAGCAATGAATCTAGTTTTCGTCTGAAAATGAGACATCGTAACTGAGAAGTCCTCAAATATATGATTTTAGTCCAGTGTTTTGGCCACACAGTTTATTGTAGATATATGTAATGTTATTTTCTACCAGATCAACTGACCTTCAAAACGACAATAATTCCTGTGCAATTAACAGGACTCTATTAGAAGGATATAGTTGTAAGAACATCTTATTGGATCATGGATGCAGGTGAAAGACATGAATAATGCTTCTGTATCACCTCCAACACGTGCTCCTCCTAAGCCATCATCAATTAAGGCAGAACCTCAGGTACTCCCTGCACCTCCAGCAGGACCAGCATCTGATATGCCTACGTCCTGTTCTACTACTGTTGACAGCAATTATACTCAAGATGCAGAAGGTAATAATGGTCTTGTATCAAGCTAGATTTTTATCTATCAACTTCATTGTAACTTTGGATCCTGAATGTCATCCTTTATATGCTTTGTTTCAGCTGATGGCTATTCCATATATGTTAAAAATTTGCCTTTGGATGCAACACCTGCTCAACTTGAAGAGGAGTTCAGGAAATTTGGTGCTATCAAGCCTGATGGCATACAAGTTAGAAGCCACAAGGTTCTTTTCTGTTTCCTGTCCTTTGAAACCTAATTTTAATATCCCTACCATTTTTTTTTTCTAATTTTCAGTACATTAAGAAGAATGTTTTTGAATTATCTGCAGTTGCAAGGTTTCTGTTTTGGATTTGTGGAGTTTGAGGTGGCTAACGCTGCTCAAAGCGCAATAGAGGTGAATCTGTCATCAATTTCTATTTTATTTATTTGCTGCATGTTGCTTGAACTACTTTAGGGTGCCATTGGGTTGGATTCATGTGAGATCAAAATCTCAATCCAGTAATGGCTGAATTAGTCCATATCGAATATGTTAGATATTGAGTTGGATGTAGACTCTAAAATTGACCTTGGATTGCACTCCACATTCACATAGTCTATATACATCACAACAATCAAACATCAAATACCAGTTTAGCTATGGATGAGCTCATCTGTATCTTGTATCACATGCCAATCAAACATTTTAAACAAGAATCATGTCAGTTCAATTTTTTAAATAGATTAGTATATATCAATGTTAACTTATTGTGTTTTTTGGTTTCTGTATATGGATTTACAGCCATACCTAATATGACAAAATATTACTTACGTTATGGATCTATGCTGAACCCAACAACTTAATGGTTTGTATTATCATCCAAAGAATTGGATTGTATTCAGGTTGATAATTATGTTATTGAGGTACATTGACCACCCTAGCTACGAGTGCTTGACTTAGTGGAATAAGATACGTAGCATCATTATTACTTGACAACCTCATTTGGTTATGTCTCATTAATGAGGTTGAAAGATTCTATTTGGATTTGCTGAATGCAGTCAACTCGTGTGATACAATTTTCCTTGTTTTTTTCAATCTTCTTGCGAACATTTGTTGTCCTTATGATCTGCACGGTGCATTTTATTAGAGGTTTAGAGCTCTCATTTGGTTTCTTTGTGTTCATTAATACTTTTGAATTGGTTTCTTCTTGACTCTTCTGTCTTTCTTTCTCTTGTGCTCAGTCACTCTCGTCTATGGCGTTGTTATATTTTAAGAATATATATGTACAACTTTTCACAGTGGCCTTTTAGTTTCTTGCAACCAAATGTCTTGCTTTAGCTCCCTAATGACTCCATTTTTTGAGATCTGTGGATTGTGGTGCTTATTGGTGCTTTTATCCAGCATACATCACCTGGTTGTTCAGCCTTTTGATGCTCAATGTAACGCCCCTGATTAGTTCCACATCGAAAATGGGTAGGTCTAAGATTGGCTTATATAGGTCTAATGAGTGTACTACTATCAACTTCAGTTTAAGCATTTTGATTAGTGGTTTAGACCAAACGAAGTTGATAGACTAGTTAGCTCATCAGGCTCGGGTCGTGACATTTGATATCAGAGTCGATCTAGTATTTGGGTATGGTGAGGTGGCTTGAGTAGGAAAGGGTTACCCGTAGATGGAGCCAGAGGACTCGTCACGACGTGGAGCCACCATTGGGTTACGTCTCACATGCACTATACTAGAGTTTGATCTGGGCTATGTTGGGCCTTGACGAGGATGTCAAGCTTTGAGTGGAGGATATTGTAACACTCCTGATTAGTCCCACATCGAAAGTGGGCAGGACTAAGATTGACATATATAGGTCTGATAAGTGTACTACTGTCAACTTCAGCTTAAGCATTTTGGTTAGTGATTTAGACCAAACAAAATTGATAGGCTGGGCCTTAACGAGGACGTCAAGCTCAAATAAAGTTGATAGGTTAGTAAGTCCATCAGGCCCGGGTCGTGACACTCAAGGTGCGTAACATGGTTTTCTGGTCCTAAAGGTAGTGGTAGTTTGCTAGCAGCTTTGAGAAAGATGGTTTCCTAGATTGTTACACCACCTCTATTCGAAAGAACTAAATTGATCATTCACAGCTCAAACTGCATTGACCTTAGAATAACTTAGGTAGAGCTGAGATAACTGAGAAGCAAGGTTTGAGTAATTTTGTCGTGACATCTGACAGATAATATCTTTGGGAACAAAGAAGGTAGGAGCATAATTTTGAATAGACGGCTGGATCTTTTGTTTGTGCTGGGTGATCACCTGGAATCCTATGGGTGCTTAAGATTCTTATGTGCTGCCTGTTTAAAGAGTGCCTTTAAAGCTTTTTTTTGTTGCTTAACAATTCTTATGTTTCATATGGTGAACTTCATAGATTGGAAGAATATGAAATAATGAGCCAAGTGTTACTGGTTGACGTAATATTGCATGCACTGTAATCTATGTTGCAGCAATACTGAATACTTTTGGTGTCGCATGAGCTGTCAGTTTAGACTTGGAAGTGCCAAATGTTTTTTTAATCTTATGTCATCATTAATAGGAAAAATGACTTTTTATCAGCTTGATTATCTTTAGTTTTTTTGGTAGTTACTATGTGTCATGAAAAGATTGGGAACTAGGTTTCTGTTATCGTAGATGATTATGTTGTAGTCAATATGACAACCAAAACTGATACAAAATACTGAGTTGCTGGGTTTATCTAGTTTTAATAGTCAATTATTCTTATAAGTAAATTAAATTGATTTTCAACAAATTGCATATAGCTGCAATATATGTTTATTTTATCTAGGTTTGAAACCATGACAATGACTTAATCATAGTAAGGGTATTCCATATGGTGGGAAACCTCAAGTCATTAGCATCCTGTTTTGTAGTCGTAGAATTAAATTTATATTTAGGCTAGCTCGCTAGTACTTGAATATTAATACTACAGAAGTATTTAATTGAGATATGAATGAAGATTGTGTTACTAAGCAAGGAAGACTGATATCACTTTCTTGGACTTTGCTGGGCTATTGGAAGTGCTTACATTTTCAAAGATTGATTTCTTCTTCTGCACATCAACTACAAGTCAAGCAGGCTAAAATTGTAGAAATAAACCTTCTTGTTAAGTGTTCTTGCTAACTGACTTTGCTAATTTACATGGCAGATTTAGTTGATTTCACAACTTTTGTGTATATTTCACTTGAATTATGAGCTTCTTCACCAATTTAGCAGTCACTTCTTGAGGAAGCTAGGAATTATTTGGTCTTTATATGGTTTTCTTTCTGCATAAGCATAGATAGATTTCTCTTTTGGGTTTCTTTAGAATTGTTTTTACGTTTCTCCTTTGCTCTTACTGAATTATGGTGTTCCTAACCATCTCACATATAATGCGTCTTGGTTCTTTGTTAAGTTTTTGTCTTCGCCTGCCAGCTAATTGTTGTGTGCATGACCACATTACTTCCCTTCTGATTGTTAATCAGTATGGTTTTCTTTTCATCTTTCATATGGTATATTCTGAATAAATGGCAATGTAGAAATTAAGTTGGGTCATTATTTTTTGCAAAATAGCATCTTCTCTTTGTACCCCTTGCTAGTTTATTTGGTATGTGAATTTTACATGTATAGTGATTCATCATGTATTATGAGTGTCATGTTTAAGTCCACAAGTTCTATCTGTACATCACCCACCTATGGCCTATATGTCATTCATTAGAGATGTAGATTGAACTTCACAAACAAAGTGGTGAGAAATATCTCTAACCTTCATAGGATGTTAAAAATTCATAATTGTTTAATAAGGATAGGTAGTGGACATTGTTCTCTGTCGGTTTATAGAAATTGAACAACATAGTTAACATTTCTTTCTGGATCATTGTGGATCTTATTTATACTTTATATTGGAAAATTGGACATTCAAAGTTTCAGCTTAAACTGGTACATTTTTTTGGCGACATACTAAAGAATATGAAATTTAGATGATAGACCATGGTATATCATTTGGTTTTCTTTCTTTTTGTTTCCTAAAAAGAGATGCACCTACGTAGCAACATTTGCTACCACTTTGGTAACACTGAAGAGTATGACAGTAAATTCTATGGATTCTACGAATCTACAATATAATATACTGCAGCGACATACCATATTGGTCCAAGAGGGGACTGGTATGAGTTGACACACGATATTTAATTGCTAGAGTAGGCGATTGAAAAAAAAAAAGTTGTGGGAATATCCCACAATGAGATTCTCTTACAGAACTAAAAAAATAGAATAGGAATTTGAAGAGTACAGGTTTTTAAAAGAAAAAAGACATGAATCTTCGGTGGTAAAAGACTATGAGTAAGGTTTGCTGAGGTAAAATTCATGAGCCATTTTTGGTGTGAGCAAAATTACCTTGTATTTGTCGAATCTTTGTAAGAAGTTCAGATTAGAAAGCCGATGGACCTGCTGTATTCTGAAGACAAGGTTAAAGTTTGATTAATCTTTTAGTTTGTGCTTTCTTGAGAGACCATCTGCTGCTTTTCTTATCAATTTCTTTTGACTTTGGGGCACCTTTATAACATTACATGATGAAATAACAACTAAGATCAGGAGATGACCACAAATTGGCCAGAATATAAAAACGTAATTTCAAGGGTCTTCCAGAGAAAAGAGTATAGACCTATTTTCTGGAACTTATGGAAGTGTATATTAGGCTAATCATAGGGTTAGCTGCCATTAGTTTCTGGTCTTATGCTTCCATACAGCCATCCTCAGTATATACAATCTACTTGCTACATAATCCTCAACATCAAATTTACCAAGACATGCCAGCTGTAATGTCCTAACTATTCGAGGTTGGCTACATCGAACTTTTTTTTGCTATTGAGCAAAACAAACATTAATGGCAGCTGTGGAGCTTTTTTTTTCCTTTTCCTTTCCCGACCCAGCTAGGTAGAGGCAAAAATCTTTTTTCTGTTTTTCTTAATGAATCTGGTTGTATGGTATGAAAAAACATATGCTGATGTATGATGAAAGAACAGAGTTTTAGGTTCATCAGATTATTCAGTAGGCGATATGGTGCATGGTTGGTTGCACCATGTTTTTTGGATCCATTTTGGTTTACAGTTTACACTAGTTAGAGAATTGGGTTAGAGGTGGATGTAATATAATTGTGAATACTGTTGTATCTGTTGCTAATTCTGCAATATCCTTTGATTTGCACCGTTATCTATATCTTGTGGTGAAATGGGCCAGATATTGGAATAGTTATTTTCATATCAAACTGATATTAGATGGATTCTAAATGGAGTAATCGTATATGTTTGTATTAACATAGATACATATCAGATCTATGATTGATATAGATTCAATTTGGATTCAAGATGGATACCAATGTGAGCTCCACGTTTATCTGATAGGTTGCCAACAAGTAACCGAGGAAAGGATGCAGATACACTCTTGTATAACTTTACCTGGCTTCAATTATGTATGAAAACAGATCTCAGAGATTATATTAAAGTATTTTCCAAGTTCTATCCACACACACACACACACACATATAGGTATATATATGTACGTGTGTGTGTGCGCGTGTGCGCGTGTGCGTGTGCGTGTGCGTCCGTGCATATAATGATACAACTTCTACGCATTGTATTTTTGTTTGTTCAACCCATATACAAGTTGGGACTATGAAATGGTACAGTCAGATCCATATTTATTTGTTGTATATCTTCAATTCCAAGTACAAAATGAATACTTGAAATTGATGGAAGCTGGTTAGTTAGAATAAGAATTTACTTTCCTGCTTCTTCAAGTTTGGAAAAGCAATTTTTATGATGAGTTTCTTTCAAACTGCAGGCCTCACCTATAATGATAGGAGGTCGCCCAGCTTATGTTGAGGAAAAGAGAGCTACAGGTTCACGAGGCAAGTGCTAGCTAGATAAACTCTCTATTCTAGACCTTTGCATGGATATTTACTTTTACATTATTCCACATTTTAAGTTGTTTTCTTTCCTTCACTTGTAAGGTTATCACAAATGGATTTATTTCTTTAAATTTTGTTTGTCTCCATAAGCACATTAAGAAATTCATCTACTCAAATGAACTGTACCACCTTATTGTAGGATATCATTATGGCATCGTAAGCTGAACATGAGATCTGGACCAGATTATGTTGCTTCATGTCACCTGTTAAATTTTATGAGGAGTCACTGATAGACGTGGCCACATGTTTTGATTTTTCAGCTAAATAGATATCTCTGCCTGGATTATCTAATTATAAATTTGATTTCTGCAGTTGGTAACAGAGGAAGATTTGCACCCGGTAGAGGGGCTGGATTCCGCAATGATGGGAGAGGACGCGGTAACTATGGTGGTGGAAGGGGCTTTGGTAGAGGGGATTTCAACACCAGACCTGATTTCGGAGGCAGAGGTGGTGGTAGGGGAGGATATTCAAATCGTGGAGCCGAAGTCGGATACCAGAGGGTTGATCATATGGGACCAAGCGGCGGTCGTGGAAGCCATACTGGCTCGTCAGGCATTAGTGCACCTGCCAAAAACTGAACGGAAGGGGGTGCATTGAGATTTTAGTTTCAATCTTATCGGTTGTTGGTCTTGACACTGGTTAGAATATATACCTAAATCAGTAATTTTCTTTTCTGTTGTTTTAGCAATGATTCAAGAGCTTTGAATGAGAGGTTTTGTTTTGGTTTTTTTGCATACTATTGATTGCTAGCGGCAATGCATGGTACAAATTTTCATTAGTAACTGTGTAGAATATGAATGCCTTGAAAATGTTGTTTAGATTGCACTTGATATAGTTTTTTTTTTATTTTTTATTATCCTCGGTCTTGATGATGTAATATTTTTTTTGTTCTCTTTAATTTTTCTTTTGGCACATCCGAACAGGTGATTGAAATCAATTGGAAAATGCTTGAAATTGTTGCAGCTGGATGTAATATTGCAGTGTTTTCTACTTGCTCGGGATGGTGTGACGATTTTACTGCACAA
This sequence comes from Musa acuminata AAA Group, assembly GCF_036884655.1. Lineage (NCBI taxonomy): Eukaryota > Viridiplantae > Streptophyta > Magnoliopsida > Zingiberales > Musaceae > Musa > Musa acuminata. The sequence continues at coordinate 27,824,655 of NC_088358.1, read as the reverse complement.
GACTACAGATTTCTCACACAAATGAGGTAAGCTGGTTCCGTTTGGTGGTTGGGGTCTATGTTTCTTGCGTTGAGGATTCAATCTCATGTGTTCCGTATCCTTTAGTCTCTACGAAGATGCATGCACTCAGTCTCACGCGGATCGGATGTGCCCAAGTGATATATGAAAAGAAAGAAAATCTTTACATTATTTGCATTGATTCCATAATATAAGTAGAGAAGTAGAACTCGCTGCAATCCGATTAATAGTTGTGCTAGACGTTGAACAGATCTATGTGTTGTTGTATGGTGTGATGAGATCTGTGTTGTTGTTTGCACATTGATTTGCATAGTTCCTTTTGTAGATTTTCCAAATCGTAATAACCCTTTTTGGAAGAAAAAAAAAATTGTGCTAGTTGGGGAAGCATGTTGTATCCATGTTTGTTTTCGTGGAAATGTCAAAAGTCTCTTGTAACCTCGTCGAAATAGTGACGGACATCACATTGATGCCTCTACATTGTCAAAGTGTGGATTGACATCCTAAAGAACACGGCAGACTTTAGAGGCGTGTCAGCCTCTTTTTTGTCCTTCAAAAGTTTCACAATATTTTACATGTTGAAATCGAATTATTTTACTTGGATCTTAATCAATAGCTAAAAATTGATCAACATCTCCATGATAAGATCTATTTATGTATTAGATATCGAAAGAGAAATAAGATCTATCTATTAAATCCTGAAGGTGTGTGTGAAAGGACAAATAGTAACTTTGTCGTACAAGCTGATTCGGATGCATGTATGTTTTTTTTTTCTCTAATTAAAATATATTTTATTATATTAAATAATATGCATATATTAATACCTTTCACCTTATTTTTCATCTGAGACAATTATGTTGAAGAAGAAAAACTAAAGCACCTTATGTTGTTGCCGAGCTTTCTTTCCCGGTGAGAACACCATCATCTTGTTCTTTTAATGGGGCAAGGGAACATCAAATTAGATAGAACATTATAGAGACATGGGGCTAAATTAGATGGGGAGATATGAGCAATTGTAGTACCAATCATTTTAATTGGTACATCATTAATTGATTTATATAACTACTGAAAATAGATTATGTTTTTTTCAAAATAATCGGCTTTCATTAACACGAATTCCCAGCGTTAGAAATTAATCATATCATTTTAATGTTTTCCTCGTAATAATTGTACTCCGATAAAGAAACTGTATTAATGACATTGTTGTAATAGTTTATTTGATTTAAGTATATATATATATATATATATATATATATATATATATAATATTCTTAGTTATAAACAGTTGACATATTGCAATGAAATCTCATTTGGAGACGTTCAATTATTCAATTATTTTGATTTTTTTTTAATATTTTATCAATATAATATAATATAGCTATAGAAATGTTTTCATGTGCATTGACAACAAATATTTTAGGGGTATAAGATTTTTAAAAATAATATATTTTTTTCTTAAATACATACTAAAAAAATAAAAAGAAAAGGAAAACAAAAGGTTAGTTGTGAAAGAAAGGAAGGAGTACCAACTTCTACAATGCCATAAAGCGCTCGACTCCGCTTTAAAGTGTGCGCCAGTGTTGGTAGCTCACGCGATAGAGAGAGAGAGATGACCGCTGGGCTAGTAGTCTACCGAAACCGGACCTACCTATCTCCCACCACCACGAGAGTAGGTGGCGGTGGCGGTGGCGGTGGCGGTGGCGGTGGCGGTCGTGTTCGATTTGGCCGCGTTCAACTTCAGTGGAGTGGTGGTGGTTGGCCTTCTCTCCGCTTGTCCACTTTCCGGCCCCGTGCGGCCGTCGAGGAGGGCTTCGTCCGGGAGAACGCTGGGAGCTTCTACGATCTGCTGGGGGTTCCGGCGAGCGGGAGCACCAGCGCGATCAAGAAGGCGTACAAGCAGCTGGCGAGGAAGTACCACCCGGACGTCTCCCCGCCGGAACGGGCGGCGGAGTACACTCGGCGCTTCATCGAGGTCCATGAGGCCTACGAGACGTTGTCCGACCCGGGCCGCCGCGCGATCTACGACCGCGACCTGACCAGGAGTCTGCCTCTGGCCTTCTCAGCCAGTCGCTGCCGGTTCGACGAGGTCCGCTTGTGTTCTCCTTGCTTCTAGGCTCTGCAATTCTTCACAAAGCTGATACTTTGGGTACCCTTTCAATGTCAATCGAATGCGTTGCGAGAATGATTTGCTAAAGTTGCAATCTTTTGGTCCGGTTTCTCTTCTTAGCTTGCGTATTTTGGTGAATTCGACATTGTTTCTTTTAAGCAGCTAATCTCATGCCATTCGATCGTGAGAGATTTGTTAAAGCTGTGACCTTTCTAGTTGCCAAAACATTGAGTAAATTGTCCTTCTTTTTCGGTCGTTTTCTTTTAGCATTTAGGTTTTAGTAATTTTGGATGGTTTTAGGCCGCCGGAATTGGAAATTTCTTCTTTTAATCGTGGAATTGCTGATCTCGATTCAGTTGGACTTTGGCTATTTGTCAAAAGGTTTTAGTAAGATCTAATAGGCTGATGAAATGGTTGAACTGTGTGTCTAATCTTGATCGTAATGTCAAACCTTATGAGGATGGTTTTGTTCCCAAATTTATGTTCGTCCCGTCCGATCTGTTTCCTGTCACTTTCTAGAAGGTCACTGAATGATAACAAGTTACTGAAGATTCTTAGTACGTTGTAGCTCAGATAACGTGCTCTTTGCTGCTGTGAGGAGAAGGATACTTCTACAAGTCATGCTAGCCTGTTGGCATTCCTTAAGTACATCCCAGTTGTCTATAATTTGTGTCTTTTTTGTCATTCCTGCCCATTAGGTATAACACCATCGATATACAGATTGTGATGCTTGTGATGGGTCTGCACAAACTAACAAATACTAATCCAGTCATTTGGGATTCAACCTCATGAAGATCATTCTTCTATTGAGGTTTTATGTTTCTTAAATATCTCAGCTTGAATTTTCAGCTGATTCTTGTCCTGTGGTTGCTTTTGTTTGGCTTTTTAGTGAGGGAAGCTGTTGGGACAGGAAGATGGTTGGCTTGCCTTTCGATGGTACAGTTCGTCAGTGAGTTTTATCTTTATGTTACAAGGAAATGTGAGGAGTCTAGGGTCCATGGAATTTCTAATTCTGAACTATTTTATTGCTGTGCATCCATACAAAAGTGTGATCTTGATAAATGGGTTATCTTCCACTACATCAAAAAAACTTTTGCCAGGTTTAGCTAAACGATAGAATCACGGTACTATTTGATATTCTTTGTGATGTAGTTCTAACTTTCTGTTATTTATTTTCCCAAAGAAAAAGGAAAAAGTTTTTTTTTTTTCCTTTTCGACCACAGACTTGAAACAGGGAGTGACTCCCTGTAGCCAAGTGGTGGATTAGGCTGTAAGGAAAAGTGTTAATTGTTTATCTGCCATCCGATCAGCTAACTGTTCTTGCATAGTCTTAGGATCTGTAGATATTATTCTTCAGATGAGTCTGATTTCCCACTCTGTAGGACCTTGGTCATATCCAGGAGTATATTTAGAATGATTTTTATAGTTAGGTACCTTCTGAATCTTATTGAACCTGTTTCACAAATTTAAGTTCTTAAAGTTATTGGCATCCATAGAGCTGATCTTGTTTTTCGCTGAACAATGTTACTGTCTTTATCATTCTTCATTTACCTTTATGATTCAAGCTTTCTGACTTTAGTCTTGATGCTGTATCGCTATTGTTCTTCTTTACAGGAACCGGAAGAGAGATCAGGTTGGAGAAACCATTGGCAGGATCAGCTTACAGAGTTGAAAAGGCGAAGCATGAATGGCAGTTCCAAAGACAACTTATCTTGGGGAGCTCAAATGCGCAGACGAAGGGCTGAGTCATCTAGAGAAGAGGTTGCATAAGTTGATACGGATATCTGCCATCGTTTACCTACCTTCTGGAGTTCAAGAATTGCCGAGAGGCAATTTGCATCTATACCAAGTCATTTTATCTGATATCAGCCTGGTAATTCTAAACCACACACCTCATGCTCTCATTTGTTTGGGATCATTTGCTGCTGTTACTGTTATTAAGATTATAAGTTTAACCTTTCCCAATGGGATGGGATGAGTCATTGCTGCTTTACTCTCAAAGATAGCATGTCGCAAAATGATAATGCAGCTAATAGACATTGTACTCTCATCTTCCAAAGCACTATCTTGTCTATTAAAAATGACCTGTTGAGCTCTATATTCTCTTGCAATAAGACTTTTTTTCTGGAAACCGCTGTAATAAATGTGATGTCTCGAGAGCCATCGCTTGTCTACTAACATCACTGCAAAAAAAAACAGTGACCCCCCCAACTTGCCCACCAAAACAGTGATACTTGTGATATATACCATGATAAGTTAGTACATAAGAAATTGGGGAAGACATGTGAAGAAGGGGATGAATAGTCTGATTGAGGAGAAAGAGAAAAGAGAAGATGAGCTACTCTCTAGGATTGCTAAGGGATTTGTAGTCAGCAGAATTAACCAAATTGCTTTCCATATCAATGTTGAATCCTTTGCAAACAAACTGCGAAGCAGCATGCAGGGATTCACCTCCTTTTCATGTGTATCATTTCTTGTTCTTATCAGAGCCTCATTCTTTATGACTTTGTTGTTGTATGGCAACCTCATTCTT